>NC_068279.1:20128534-20446503 GCF_025860055.1 Xyrauchen texanus
AAACTTCGGAAAGGTCAGGGGCCACAAAGCTGGAACCCTGTACCCTCAAGGGCCTCAATCTTAATTTTTTTTATTATATACTGTATAAATAGAATTATAAGTTAACATTGTATAGTAAGAATGTTGGAATGTTTGATAACGGGATAGTTCATCTAAAAACAAACAAAAAAATATTATCATTTATTCACATTCATGCCATCCCAGAGGTGTTTACTTCTGCTGAAGAGAAATTATGAATATTTAGAAATAAATATCTCAGCTCTGTGAACAGAGAAACAGATCATTATTTACGTCCTTGGCTTTTTTATGATGAGTATATATATCTCTGATGAGCTATTCTAAAAACTGGACAGATTTGCACGTGTTGAGTAACTTTCAAGTGAGATTGCGAGCGCATGTTTGATTGACAGACCACGCGTGAGCACACATGTACTGTGTATGAATGCAAGCGCTGACCGAACACAGGCCGCGTGTTGAGTAGCGCTGTTGTATACTGTGATAAATGCTTCAGCAATTATCGTTATAGGAAAATTTGATACCGTCACATCCCTAGTGCAGGTACGTTATCAGCCTGGAATGCTGGTGGGAAAGTAAAGCCGACATCACACTAACTGATCTGGTGATTCTATTTAGCTTCATGTACATAATTTTTATATATGCATGTATATTATATTTATATCTGTCTACATAGATGTCACTCTCTCTCTTACTCTCTCCTGTTGTTGCTTATAGGGACCATGGTCCTGTCGTAATTAGGCATTCCTGCCTGAAATAATTCTGAGACCCATTAGGAGAAGGGCAGACACTTCTGCTCTTTCTCCACTGAAACATTACTGCTCTTTAGCCTGTGGAAACAATTTCAGATCAACTCTCTGGTCAAAACCCCTACTAACGAAACTCTCCATATTGTACTGTAAGTACAGACTGCATTGATCATTTTAATCACCGTCCCATATGTGTTTACAAATATAGGTTTCTTAATGTACTGCAAAGTGTTTGGAATGTGTGTAACTGCACTTTATTTACACCCAAGCTTTATGTAGTGGTGCTTTAAAACTCATATGTCATCTCTTTTGTATTTGCAAATGAAACACACACAGTGAATACACAGCCTCTCAGGATATAAAGTGCTCTCAGTGATGTGTAGTGCTCAATGTTAAGGGCTACTTTAAAGGATAAGTTCCCCTAGAAATGAAAATTCTGTCATTATTTACTCACCTTTATGTTGTTACAACCCCAAATTACTTCCTTTCTTCTGTGGAGAAACAAAAGGAGAATGTTTGAAGAATCTTCATGTTGTTCTTTCCAATACAACAGTAGTTCATATTAACCAAGACCATCCTGAAAAAAAAACAAAAAACACCACAATGTTAGTCCAATAGAGTTTTCTGAAGCCATTCAATACTTTCATGTGAGGCACAGACCCACTTTTAAATTGCTGTTCACTGGGGAAGCAGGAGCTTGATAACAAACCATGTAAGTCTCTTTATTTTCACAATACTTTGCAGTATCACACACAGTTTGCTTTTCAGCAACACACACCTTAGACTCTGCTGCGTGCGTCTCTCTCTCTCTCTCTCTCTCTCTCTCTCTCTCTCTCTCATCTGGTGATTCGGACAGCCCATTTATCCCTCCCAGCTCTCACTGCAAACACACAAAGCTGTTAAGAGATAATGTCCCACAGGTGTCAATCCTTACTGTTCTTCATCTCTCGGCCTTGTTTTCCACAGACATCGCTCCTCCACTCCAGGATTGCCTTAGTAGATGAAATGGTTAGCTCTTTTTTGAACCCCATTTCTATCCCTTCAATTATCCATTCATTTATAGGATGCACAGAATCCAGTCAATTACAACAACGCAACTTATTTTGTGACAAATTGTATCTGCTCGTCAATAATAACTTACAGACCACAACTTTCAGTCAATACAGACCACATGAGATCTTGCTACTGGCATTAAAGTTGAAGTTACCACACCTACTCCTTTTGTAGCCTGTCATATATTTCACCTGCTCCTCTCTAACTGAAGTTACTTAAACTCTGTAAATTAAATTTCCCCTGTGATACGGATTCAATTAAAAAAATATATTATTATTTTGAAGTGTAAGGTAAAGTTTTGAGCTGGAGCAGCTGGTCCTAGATCATTGCAATACAGAGAGTTCCACTTTTGAAGTTAGCAGCATTGTAACTGGAAGTTGGGCCAGTTCTGGGTGTCTCAATGGGTTATTTTGAAAAGAAAATCTGTCAGAGCCTGATAAAAGAGAATGGGCTCCTGAACATGAAGAATGGGTCAGAGAGTCCATTCTGAAAAGACTGCCTTTTCATCACTGCATGACTCATTCTTTGTGGGGGGGGGGCTGGTTAAGGTTACAAACTGGTAATTACTGGGATATTATGCTATAAATGTGGATTTGAGGACATATCAAGTGTCCCCATAATTAAAATAGTTTAAAATCATACTAAACAATGTTTTTTTATTTTATTTAAGAATGCAGAAAGTTTTTTGTGAGGGTTAGGTTTAGGAGTAGGGTTAGGGGATAGAATCTATAGTTCATACAGTAACAAAATCATTATTTTGCATGTGTGTGTGTTAAGTTTTCAAATCTCTAAGCAATGTACGTCCAGAATCCTCATTATGTTTATTAAAGTGTGATAGATAAAATGAATGGTAATGCAACAGTGTGTGTGCTTAAAGATAGTCCTGGTGCTCAAGGAGTGAAAATATAGACATAGTGTGTAAGTGACTATGAAAGAGAAACAGTGCAATTGTATTTGTGAAAGAGTGAATGTGTGTTCTGGCTCACTGAGGTATAGTGCCCTCTTACCTCACCGCTTAGGCATCCCTGTGCAGAGAAGAGCGTTGTGTGAACAGAAAGAGAGAAAGTCTCACAGTGAGGGTATTCATATACACAACTCCCCTGTTACTGTTCTAGCATTGACAAAAGAGAAGGAGGGAGGGAGGAAAGTGAGAGAGAAAGAGGCACATAGGATCAAACTGAGATTGTGGTGGCTTTAAACAACAAACATTCATATTGATGTTATGAATGAAGCAAAGTAGGTGTGAATTAAGCCCAGTTTGGTTTTACAGAGGGTTGGTAAAAAGTGTATAATAATTATCCAGCTATCCAAATACCCTACTTAGCATTTTAAAGTATGTTGGCATATGCAGTACAGCTAAAAAATGCATGCTCCTTGATTCTTTCTCTTCGAATGTTCATTGTAACCTTACCCTCTTCTTCATCTCTCTTGAGCACCTTCTCTCTCTTTCACATTTTTTCTTTTCTCTTCTCATCTCTGTTCCTCTTAGACATTCTCTTCAATCAGCCATTCTTTTCAACCACCAACACCCCCCATCTATCCAAACTGACCAATCCTGCTCATTTAGACACTGCTTAGTGCCCGTCTTTCTCCCTCCTCTTTCCCTCATGCCAAGTAAGATTCCTAGAGTTCCAGATGTGGCGCTGCGTCCTTCGCAGGCCCCTTAGCAGGGCCCTCTCCTTCGTTTCGGGTGGCCTGGTTCACCGTGTCCTCAGACAACCCGAGTTGAGCACAGGAAAGGGGCCACGATCTCGGGGAGGCCCACCTCAGCCTCAGTTTGGACTCTACCACTCTCCCTCAAAGCAGCCAAAATATAGTGTAGGGCCTCCAATGTTAACACAACCGTACAGAGAGACGTTTTTGGAAAAGAATGGTGAGATGTCTGCAGTATAACAGGTCATTTATATGTGCAACACAATTATTAATTTTGATAAAAAATAAAATGAAATATCAGAACTTAATTTAGACAAACTTTTACACCCACAATAAATACACTTGCATATTTAAATGTTAAGCTACCTTATTTTAAATGCTTCTGTGTTGTTTACTTATTGTATTTACATGTTGATTGCGCCACAGAGCCATAGTGTTAGCAGTTTTCAGGGAAAAAACCTATGAATGGCTTACTATAATTTTAACCTTGAAAAAATTACATGCATTACCTTTTAGAGGAATAGTTCACCCAAAATTATAATTCTCTCATCATTACTCTTATGTTATCCTTATGTTGTGTCAAATTCATATAACTTTTTTCTTCTTTGGAATACACACAAAGATATTTTCAAGGATGAATGATGTGTGGTTATATCCACACAATGCAAGTTAATGGGGTCCAACACGCTTGAGTGGTTTAATCCATGTCTTCTGAAGCAGTTCTGTGTTAAAAAAAAGACCAAAATGTAACTCTTTATTTACAATCAATCTTGTTATCTACAGACTTATTGGCACGTTCATGAGAGAAGCTTGATTACACTTCCTTACGCTTGACACATGGGCAAAATGCATGTGTAAAGCATGCGCTCATGCACAGAGTGAACTCTTCTTTTAAGGCTGAAACATAGGCCTACTATACGCAAGTACGTGAACACAGGCACATCAAGTTAAGCCAGCTCGATTTTGTGAGTTGCTGCGTTTCAATATATATCACACCACAATTCTCAACATTGCCTCAAGGGGCACCATATTAGATGTTATTGTGAACTGTTCCCTTCTACTGTGAGTCAAATACTGTTATGGCAGAGTAACAGTTTGAAGAGAATTTTGCTGAACAAGTAATTTAAAATCAATTAATTTATAGCAACTTACCTGAATAATAACCCATCCAGTTTATTGGCACACACTTTAAAGATAACTATTGCCCATGATAGAGAAGAATGCACATTAAATATGTTCAACCACGTTGCATGCGTTATCCAAGCACTAGCATTTGCGCAAACTTATGTCATGTTTCTGTCTCTTACTGTCATGTCCATTTGGCCTCTGGGAATTTGACTGTGATTTAATGATTTACATTGTAAAAGCAATCACGTAGACAGTTTAAAGCACAGTATTTACATGGCAGAGGCTACAAACCACAAAAAGTGTGCAGTGTGTGCAGTATGTGTGAAAATGGGTGTGTCTGAAGGAGTTAGAACTAGAGAGATTGAGAGAGCCTTATCCAGCTATGAAAAAGTTCCATCATTACCAACATAGTTCAACGATTTGGTGTTTCCCGAAGCTGTAGTTCCAACGAATATTCGCAAACAGCATTGCAAATTTGTCTTGTTGGAACTACAGCTCTTTACCTGTGGTTAGAAGTATAGTTTCTTATTAGTTTGCCATATGAACATCATTTGTCATCGCAGAGGCTTCTATATCTTTCATTCCATATACATTACTGTATATCTTTCATTCTGTCAACAATTTGACCATGTTTTCATATTTTTAAGAAAAAACATTTCCGGGGTTTTGCAGAAAGCAGCTTTCTGAAAAGACATGTAAATGTGAATGCAGCCATTTAAGAGATTAAAGGCCGTTAAGAGAAAGCACTTTATTGCACACGGTTTCTGTCAGATAACGCGGCTTTTATGTGTTTATGTTAATGCATAAGTGACGTAATATGTTTTTGAAGAGAGCGCATGTGCGTATATGCTTGAGTGCAAGTAAAGGGAAACCCCACTATTGCAGCGCAATGCATCTGTCACATAACAAAGTGCACGCCGCTTTCGTGTCTTCAGCAGCTATCTTGCATTAAATGGCTTTCTGGTGTACGTATAAATTAGTTATTATTATTTCATATTTGCCAATAATCAGTCAATAATGACAGCTCTACTGTATGTTGTTGCTTATTGTATGACTGTATGTTGATGAACCAACATAGCTAGTTAATTTCTCCAATGATTTCGTATTATGGTGGTTACATAGTGAGTTACATCATTGTACAGGAAATGGAACCCAAACCAGCAGTCATATGATCAATTGGCTCATTTTTGATTTGAGGAGAAAGAGCGAAATGCAATGTTAAACTAAGATAAGTTCCTTATGGGACGTGGGTGCGTATGTGGTGTCTCTGTGGATAGATGCGTATGCACACCCTTGTAACTCTTAAATGTGAATTTAACAGTCTAACAAATTCCAAAGCCCCCAATTAGTAAAACAATATGAATGGTATGATTTTTATGTGTGCATGTTAGTGTCTGTGTCTGTGTGAGATGGTGCTCAGTATTCAGACCACACTGCAGACAGTCTCAGCAGCATAATGGGAGGTTGACTGTTGGGGGTAGAGTAGAGGAGATGAGGGTAGGCAGTGAATGAGGGCTGAAGGAGGGAGGGAAAGGGGTAACGGACGTGGCGGTTCTCCAGAATCAATTGGCGGTGTAATGAGATGGCACAACGCCAGGTAACCATGGTGCTACCCCCACCACTCTCCTCCGGAGAAGAAAAGAGCGAGAGAGTGTGGAGAGAAAGTGAGCTAGTTTTTGAGAGTGATACAGAGAGAGGATGAAACGGAGACACAGACAAAGAAAAAAGAAAGGAGAGAGAGAGAGA
Source organism: Xyrauchen texanus (assembly GCF_025860055.1). Taxonomy (NCBI): domain Eukaryota; kingdom Metazoa; phylum Chordata; class Actinopteri; order Cypriniformes; family Catostomidae; genus Xyrauchen; species Xyrauchen texanus. The sequence continues at coordinate 20,134,879 of NC_068279.1, forward strand.
GATTGGGCATTGAGAAAGGATAGTTACAGTGTTTTAGAAATGTAAAGAGAAGGAAAGAAATTCTAAGTAAAGTGGAAACAACAGAAAATGAGCGAGAATGAGAGAGAGAAGCACTTAGCTCAGGCAAAGAGCATTCCTCAACACTTTTTCTCCCCAATCTCAGCTAAACTCAACCCTCTGCCATCAAGAGAGAGGGAAGAATGGAGGTCGAAGTTTGAGGCCAAAGGGGCTTTTATATTATTATTAAAATTTACTGAGACATCTTTTTTATGGCCTCAGGAAGAGGAACTGGCATGAGATGAATTAGTAGATTGTGTTCCCTTGTGTCTCAGCAACCACCTATACTCAGCTCGCACTCTCTATTACCCCATTCTCTCTCATCTCTTGTTTTCTATTCATGTTATTTATTGCCAAAGCACATATTTCATTTAAACTCATAGTAATAAGTTGTGCACAACTGTGCAATAGTGTCAGTGGTGGTAAAATAAAAAAGATCACCGAATGAAAGCAGTGGGTAAAAAAAGAACATACACATGTATTCTGAAATCACAGTCGCCAATTTCTAGGACTGCTGTTGCGAAGACTGATTCAACAGTTTCAGAATTCAATGAAGATGTAACAGAAAGGCTTTTCCTCCAGCTACAGTCGTTTCAAAGATAAATGTCTGTTGAATAATGCACTCCAAGAGTTCTTCCTCAAGATGCATCCTTTTGAAATATTCACCACAGTATGCAACCCTTCCCCACTTTCCTTTGGCACACTCCATATATCTAAACATCCAGCACCCCCCACCCCTTTCCACTCTGTGAACTCTCCTTCCCTTCCTCTCTTTATCCATCCCTCTCTCAGTGCTGTGCTGATTTTCTGCTTGGATGAGGGGCATCAGTCAGTTTGATTTCACTGAGACAGTTTACATTTCTTCATCAGCCCCTCTCTCTCCTCTCCTGACGAGGGGCTGAGATGTGTTAATACTTTGTAGTTGGCTGCATTTCTCCTCTCATTAGCAAGCGTGTGTGACGGTTACTGGAGATTAATTGAAATTAAACCTTGATTAATATCGTAAATAGCCCCCCTCTTTTCCTGGTCCAACCTCTCCTCTTCCTAAGCAGGTCTCTGGCTGTTTTCTTTCTTTGTCTTCATCTTTTATCTCTTTAGCCACCTGCCTGCACTAGTCTAATGTCGATTTAACTGTTTATGCCATTTGGGAAGATGAATATGTTTTGATGCCTTTTTCCCATGACATGTCATTTTATTGGCCCACTGGTATGGGGATAGTCCTAGTTTACCCCAAAATGTATATTCTGTCTTAATTTCCTGTTCTGACCCTCATGTTGTTCCTAAACCATATGACATCCATTGAACACAAATGGAGAAGTTAGGCAGAATGTTAGGGACTGACAGACTTTCACTGTAAAGGGATCAATGGAAAGGAGGAGGCGAGAACCGGCTTGACGATACAAATAATAGTTTAATTTTAAACTCAAACAAAAGACAAACACACACACATGACGGACATGTCCGTAAACGACCTCTCTCTCCCGCACGATCTTCTGCAGTCGACCTTTATCCCTCTCGGAGGCTTAATTAGCCTAATACAGGACCGGGTGTGTAGGATCACGACCCGGCCCCGCCCTCCGCCCTCCGCCCTGCCACATTCACTTTCATTCCATCTGTTGCACCTCCATACAATGAAAGTGAATGGTTACTGAGGCTGAACTGTATTCTGCCTAATGTCTCCTTTTGTGTTCCATGGAAGAAAGAGAGTCATTTGGTTTGGAACAACATAAGTAATAATAAATAATGACAGATTATTTATTTTTGGGTGAACTACACCTTCAAAGAAAGTCATGGGGAAAAGATGTTTCATGCACTGCAGAGTAGTTCACAAATTCTGTTAAAACCAGCACTCCGCTTTTCCTTATGGAATATTGTATTTACCCTATGAAGCCCACCTAAAATGTTTGTTGTATAGTGTTTTTAAACTAATTGAAATGCCATCTCTTCTATGGGTTTATTACAGAAGAGGTAATAATATTTACTGACTCTGATCAGTGCTTTCTGATAAGATCATCTTTGCTGTTGATTGAATTTTGTGTCAATAGCACAGTATTATAGTGAACCATTGGTATGAAATGTACCTGCCGTTAATTGACCAATGATCATGCTCTGGTACTGCAGTAAAAATATGATGAGATAAGTGGTTTATGACTTTACTCTCCTAAAGCAAGGGATCTCTGAATTGACTCAAATTTTGTAGCAATGCATCTTGGGAGTGGAAGACAGTGACAACACTGTGGATCTGATAGGGAGATTAATAGGGAGAACTGGAGTCTGGGTGCCGCAGTAGCGCATGAGGAGAATATCAGACAGAGAGACGAGAGAGACCGAGAATAGGAAACACTGAAAGAAAGAAAAGAAGTGGACATATTCAGTATAATCAGACAATAACTCTATTCGGATGGCAATTATTTCTCAGGGTGACATCTGTAAAAGTGAATTTTCATGGCTCCTCTGTGATAAAACTCATGCGTTCGGATGACAATTAAATCACGGGGGACGATTGAGACTTTTTGTCGATCACATGATTGCAGTTGCGCTTGTTATATGGAAAATTCATCAATCTGTGTCCACAAACTGTGTCCTCTGTAATTGCATTTAAATATGTTTGGAATTACAGTGAATTGAAAATATAATTTTTAAAGTATGAGGGATCTGTGCTGCAAAGCGCTGCGGACATTTACAGTGTACATTTTCACATACGGAGCAAGCCAAAATTCTTGCGCAGAGCAATTAAACAAATCAAGAAACTTTAGGGACAAGACTGAGCCAGATCACATAAAGTTTTGAAATGGTCCATTATTATGGCAGCAATGCAATAAAATTGTAATATATCACATTTGAATGTAGAAACATTTACTAAATGCATTTATGCATAGGGACTATTCGTTTATACGGGTCGAGTAGTCCCAGAAAAGTTGCTGGGTTAATCTTATTTAAAAGGTTTATTTTCCACCTCCACTTTTTAATGACTGACAGATAATTCCAAATGATGTCCGTCATTTTGATAGATAAAATATAAGAACCATATTTACCACAGCTCCTCAAATGTTATTTTAACTATCTTTTCTGTCCTTGATTTGTGTGGCTTCTATATCTCATTGTTCCAATCGACACAACGTCGAGTTTGTGACAGAAGGGGAACATGCGTACCCACATTGACAGATTTATTTGGTTGCGCTAATAAACAGTCTTGTCCCTACAGTTTCTTGATTAGTTCAATTGCTCTTTGCAAGAATTTTGAAGTGAAAATATACAATGTAAATGTCTACAGCACTTTGCAGCATGGTTCCCCTTCTGTCGCTCTCTCCACGTTGTGTCAGAGAAGCGACACTAGGGGTCGCTCTTGAGCGCCGATATTCACCTCTGACCTATTGAAAAGGGCCAATGGGAGTTGGCAGTCAGTATTTGCATACCCCGCCCCCGGACATACGGGTATTTAAGCGGGGCAAATACGGAAGTTTAGTCAGAAAATTTCTTCGAGCCGATGGTCTGTCTGCAGTTTGCTGCGAGTTACACACCACTCAAACGTTCCTGTTTTCCTCTGACGATCTGCATGCTGTTGGATCTTGACGGCGACAACAGCGGCTTTCTCCTTCTCATTGCACAGCGTGCATTGTTGCCCTGACGCTTCAACAGCGCAGACACATACACACACACACTGTGTATTAAAAGAGTTTTTACTAAAAGAGTAATTTCCTCTAAAAGAGCAAACACAGCGGCGTTGAACGTCCTTTTAAGGACGCGTCTTTTTCAAGATGCCTTTCCGCCCCTGTGTCGTTCCTGGATGCGGTAGAGTGCTCTCCGCTTCAGACGGCCACAGGCGCTGTCTCGTGTGTTTGGGCCGCGATCACACCGAGGCGGCATTTGTGGATGGTTCATGTTCTCATTGCGAGAACATGACCATGACCACGTTGCGGTCGCGGCTTGCTTTCAACAGAAAGCAAGCCACCCCAGCTTGCTCCTTCTTCCCACGGGATTGAGGACGGTGCGGTTGGCGCTGGGGGCGATTTGGGGGCGATATGGGGGCGATTTGGGGGCGGCAGCGGGTGCAGTTTCGCCGGGTAACCCCCCTCGAACCTCCCGTTCCCCGACACGCTCGCTGGTCTCTGTCCACGCTCGCGGCGATAGCAGCTCGCCTCACGGCCTGGCTGTCTATCCTCCCGAGTCCAAAACAGATGAGCTAGCCGCTGCATCAGAGAGTGCGGTGTCTGATGCTGAGGACTCCCCTGGACTGCCGCCTTCGGGCCAGCAGGCCCAGGCTGAGGCCGACGCTCAGATGTCCGACATGCTTGCCCGGGCCGCCTTGAGCGTGGGGTTGGATTGGAACCCTCCATCCTCCCCACAGCCTTCTCGGTTGGATGATTGGATCCTGGGGGCAGCGCGCCGTTCGCGGCCTCGCATCCCCCCGGTCCCTTTCTTCCTGGAGGTGCATGATGAGCTGACGTCTACGTGGAGAGCCCCGCTCTCCGCTCGTCTAGGTGCCACCCGCTCCACTCTCTCCACCCTCGACGGCGGAGAGCGCCACGGGTACGACGCGATTCCCCAGGTCGATAGGGCAGTTGCGCACCATCTATGCCCCGGTAGACCTACCTCCTGGCGGGGTCGCAGGCGGCGCATGCCTCCTGTCTCACGAACCCCCTCCAGGACCCGGAAGGCTCCCAAGCGTTCCTGAGACAGCCGACCCAGAGCCGAAGACGTTAGCTCCGGAGGTGGTAAGACCGCTTCGTCCCCCGGTGGAGGGCCGGGAGGAGAATCCTTTGTTTTTTCATTTGCCACACCCCCTGACAGGGGCTGTGGTACCCACATTCTCAATAAAAGAGCTATTTCCTTCGCCTCTGGGTCACCTGGCCCGCAAATGCCGTTTTCACGGCAATGTGCTTTCAGATCACAACAGTCCCGGTACACCGGACGCGGCGATCCCGCCTTCCGCCTGCCCACGACTGTCCCCGGCCGGCCGGTTCAGATGAGTCCAGAGGGCGCCAACATCAGACCTCCTCCTCAGTCAAGAACCCGCCCCTGCCGGTGCGCGAGCAAGGTAAGTGCTTTGAGTCTATTCTCAGCACCTCAGCCTCAGGCCGCAACGAAGCCGCCCGACGCTGCATTACCTGTTCGCCCGCTCGCGAGGCCCGCGCCGGTACGTCCAAAATACTCGTCCCTTTGGTGCCCCTAGCGCAGAGCTGGGAAGCGTGGCTTTCAGCTTCCCAATGCATCACGCTGGCTGCACCGGACCATTCGACTTCGATTACGCAATTCAGTTTGCCCGGCTCCGCCCCCTTCAGGGGCGTCTGCTTTTCCGCAGTACACAGCGAGCATGCCAGTTCCCTGCGCACGGAAATCGCAACCCTCTTAGCCAAGGGCGCGGTAGAGCCCGTCCCTCCAACCGAAATGAGGAAGGGTTTCTACAGCCCTTACTTCATTGTACCCAAGAAAGGCGGCGGCTTACGACCAATCCTGGACTTGCGAGTTTTCAATCGGGCCTTGTTAAAACTCCCGTTCAAAATGCTCACGCAGAGAAATATTCTGGCTGGCGTTCAGCATCTAGATTGGTTCGCAGCGGTAGACCTGAAGGACGCGTACTTCCACGTCTCAATTCTGCCACGACACCGACCCTTCTTATGGTTCGCGTTAGCCGACCAGGCGTTTCAGTACAAAGTCCTCCTCTTCGGCCTGTCTCTGTCCCCTGCGTCTTCACGAAAGTCGCAGAGGCGCCCCTACGTAGCCGCATCCGCATTCTCAGCTACCGCGACTGGCTCATCCTAGCACACTCTAGAGAGTTACTATGCACACACACAGACCAGGTGCTCCGGCACCTCAGCCGCTTGGGGCTTCAGGTCAACTGGGAAAAGAGCAAGCTCACTCCGGTTCAGAGCATCTCTTTTCTCGGGTTGGAGTTAGACTCAGTCTCAGTGACAGCACGCCTCACGAGCGAGCGTGCTCAGTCGGTGCTGGACTGCCTCGCTTCCTTCAAGCCAGGCACAGTGGTCCCTTTAAAACTTTTCCAGAGGCTCCTGGGGCATATGGCGTCCTCTGCAGCGGTCGCGCCGTTGGGGTTGATGCATATGAGACCACTCCAGCACTGGCTCCAGACTCGAGTCCCGAGACAAGCATGGCACCACGGCACGCATCGGGTAAGGATCACCCCCGCCTGCCTCAAAACACTCTGACCCTGGACAGACCTCTGCTTTCTACGGGCAGGAGTGCCCCTGCAGCAGGTGTCCCGACGCGTTCTGGTCACAACCGACGCCTCCCGGTCCGGGTGGGGTGCCGTGTGCAGCGGGCACGCAGCAGCGGGCCGTTGGAAAGGGGCCCCGCTGCGTTGGCACATCAATTGCCTGGAGTTGTTGACCATCCTTCTTGCTCTCAGGAAGTTCCTCCCGTTAGTTCGGGACAAACATGTCCTCGTGAGATCGGACAGCACCACGGTGGTGGTGTACATAAATCACCAAGGCGGCGTACGCTCCCGCCACATGTCACAACTCGCCCGCTGTCTCCTCCTATGGAGCAGGCAGCGACTCAAGTCGTTGCGTGCCACTCACATCCCCGGCAAGCTCAACATCGTAGCGGACGCGCTATCACAACAACGCCTGCCCGGCGGGGAGTGGAGGCTTCACCCCCAGTCGGTCCAGCTGATTTGGGAACGGTTTGGCAAGGCCCAGGTAGACCTGTTCGCCACCCAGGAAACCTCCCACTGCCCACTCTGGTACGCCCTAACAGAGGCTCCCCTCGGAACAGACGCGCTGGCACACAGCTGGCCCTCTGGGCTGCGCAAGTACGCATTTCCCCCAGTGAGCCTTCTTGCACCGGTGCTGTGCAAGGTCAGGGAGGACGAGGAGCAAGTCACGTTGGTGGCCCCCTACTGGCCCACTCGGACTTGGTTCTCGGAATTCAGGCTCCTTGCGACAGCTCCTCCCTGGCGGATTCCCCTGAGAAAGGACCTCCTCTCTCAGGGACGGGGCATGCTCTGGCACCCACGCCCAGACCTCTGGAACCTCCACGTCTGGTCCCTGGACGGGACGCGGAAGAGCTAGCCGGCTTACCGGCGACCGTTGTGAATACAATCAACCAAGACAGAGCCCCCTCTACCAGGCACCTTTACGCCCTAAAGTGGCGCTTGTTCATGAGATTGGTGTTCTTCCGAGCCGAAGACCCGCAGAGATCTGCTGATTAGGTCAGTGCTTCAGTTCCTACAGGAGAGGCTGGACAGGAGGCTGTCCCCGTCCACCCTCAAGGTGTATGTTGCCGCTATCGCCGCCCACCACGATCCTGTAGACGGCAAGTCTTTGGGTAAGCATGACCTGATCCTCAGGTTCCTGAGAGGCGCCCGGAGGTTGAATCCCTCCCGCCAGGCCTAGTTCCCTCCTGGGATCTCTCGGTAGTCTTGGCAGGACTCCAGAGACCTCCCTTCGAGCCACTCGAATCAGTTGGACTCAGGGCCCTCTCTCTTAAGACGGCCCTGCTGATCGTGCTCACCTCCATCAAGAGGGTCGGGGACCTGCAAGCGTTCTCTGTCAGCAACACTTGCCTGGAGTTCGGTCCGGCAGATACGTCTGTGATCCTAAGACCGCGACCGGGCTATGTGCCCAAGGTTCCTACCACACCATTCCGAGATCAGGTAGTGAACCTGCAAGCGCTGCCCCGGGAGGAGGCAGACCCAGCCCTTTCGTTGCTGTGTCCAGTGCGCGCCCTGCGCATTTACCTGGACCGCACACAGAGCACTTGACGCTCTGAGCAGCTCTTTGTCTGCTTTGGGGGACGGCAGAAAGGGAATGCCGTCTCCAAACAGAGGCTCGCCCACTGGGTTGTCTACGCCATCACACTGGCTTATCACACCCAGGCCGTGCCCCTACCCTTGCTGGTCCAAGCTCACTTAACAAGGGGTGTTGCGTCCTCGTGGGCACTGGCCAAGGGCACCTCCCTTTAGACATCTGTAGAGCCGCGGGTTGGGCAACACCCAACACCTTCGCGAGGTTTTACAACCTCCGCGTTGAGTCGGTTGCGTCTCGTGTTTTGTCAGGTCCGAGCCCGTAGAACTCGGTAACACGTAGACTGACCGGCCGGGTGGATCGCTTGCGCCCAGCGCCCTTTTCCTGACCTCAAGGTAAAGTAGTGCGCCTTCTTCCTAGCCCACCGGGTCCGCGGTTCAGTGGAGGAACTCGCCGACCCAAGCCACTGCGGGTACCCTGATGGCTACCCTGTACTGGTATAGGTGCTCCGCAGGTAAGGCCTCCTGCTCGGACTCCCCCTGTGTGTAATTCCACGGTTCTGTCCCCTTACGGCGGACCCCGTGTCTCCCTTAGGCAGTTACAGCTGCCTCGGTCGCCGTGCTGTAGCAACTCCCCTTTCGAGGCTGGATCTACCACCGCACCATACTTTCCACACGAGCCCTAAGGCGGCCGTGTGGCGTGTCTACCACTTTTCCTCCCCAAGAAAAAGGGCAGGTGTGGTCTCCGCAGGGTCTGGGTAAGACCCCTTCCCTATATGCGTGTAAGGGCCCCGGCTGTGATTGCTCTATGTGAGAAACATAGAGAGAAAAGAGGCCCAGCCAGGCTGGCCCGTTCCCATGTTGGCAAACATCGCCTTGTTCCCCTCCCAGGGTAACTAGAAGGACTCCGTTGTTCTTATGGGGCATTGGGGAAGGGTACGTGCAGCCAGGTACAGACGATACGCGGCACTGGATGAAATCCCTGCCTGCCTCTGTATCGGCGGTTCACGTACATGGTTCAGCACATGGCAAGATTGGAATGGGTCCCCTAGTGTCGCTTCTCCGACACAACGTGGAGAGAGCTGTGTCCTCTGTATATGTGTTTAAATATGACACAAACTGTGTCCTCTGTATATGTGTTTAAATATGTTTGGAATTACGCTAAATTGAAAATAAATATGTTAAAGCATGAGGGCTCGTTTGGTTACGTATGTAACCTCCGTTCCCCGAGGGAGGGAACGACACATTGTGTCTTTCCTCCGCCATGTCACTGAACCGAGCCACTGTTGTGGCCAGACCATTCCGGCTCCTCAGAAAAATCCTGACTAAACTTCCGTATTTGCCCCGCTTAAATACCTGTATGTCCGGGGGCGGGGTATGCAAATACTGACTGCCAACTCCCATTGGCCCTTTACATACGTAACCAAAAGTTCCCTCATGCTTTAACATTTTTATTTTCAATTTAGCGTAATTCCAAACATATTTAAACACATATACAGAGGACACAGTTTGTTGAATGATGAATTTTTCATATAACAAGCACAACTGCAATGTGACCGACAAAAAGTCTCGCTCGTCCCCGGTGATTTAATTGTCATCGGAACACATGAGTTTTATCACAGAGGAGCCATGAAAATTTACTTTTAAGGTGCGTACACACTGCCATTGACTTTGTCGCTGCAAGTCGCCAGTGGCTGACGGTGAAGTCGCTAGTGGGTGTTCCCACTAGTGGTTGCCTAGTAACGTTTATAAATGACATTCACGGATGTCATTCCATTGCTGTTGACAGCGAATCTCTTTTCTTGCCACTAAATACAAAGATTTTGGAGGGAAAAGACTAAATATAAATGGAATCAGTACATAAAATACTTTATATCAAAGATGAATGAGAAACCAGGCGTGCTGTTTGCCATAGCGGCTGTTTATCTGCGGCGAAAATGCAAATGCCGGTCTGTCTGGGTACATAAAATCCCCGCGATCTCAGATACACCTTTCCACGCAGTATTTTTCTTAAAAATGTCCTTGTACGTGGGAAGAAACATATCATAGAGCACTGGAAAATTTCTAACAGCAAGAATTAGCCTTTCATCCATCTTTCCGTTACTGCAGGAGCTGAGAGAGAGAGAGAGAGAGAGAAGGATCACGTGAGCTCTCCCGTCGTCTCTCCTATTGGCTGTCGCTTCCGTTAGTCGCTCCAAAGTTGAACTTTTCTCAACTTTGTCGCGTCGCTGGACACGCCCACATCTAGCGCCAACGGTCGCGACAGCTCGTGTTGCCGGAAGTCGCTGTGCTCGCATTGAAAATGAATGGTATTGAGTCGCTATCGCATGCGATGTCGCTGGCAGTGTGTACGCACCTTTACAGATGTCACCCTGAGAAACAATTGCTGTCCGAATAGGGCTTAAGCATATTATATTCGTAGATTTATCTATACAATCACACTTTTTATAAACCTGTGTTAAGAGCATCTTAAAGGAGAAAATAAATTGAACTGTAAACAATTAAACAAGCCTAGATGCATCTTGATTCATTTCTATAAACCTTATTTTAAGGAATAATAATTATGTTCAGGAAAGTCAGATCCTTGCAGCCAGATGCACATCAACATACACAAATGCTCTCTGGTTTAGCCTGAAAAGATTAGCCTGGAAAGAATAAGAACAGATTAGCATCAGAATAAACAAAAATACTCTTTATATGTTTCTTTTGCTTTCAGTTGGTGAAGTGACAAAAGCTGACATTTGCCAAATGTACTGAAATCATAGACTGAATCACTGGACATTCAAGACTTGGTCTTGCAGAAGCACATATCTGTAATTTAGATCAATGTCTTGGAAACTGGGCCCCGTATTTGACTAAATTGATCTTTTAATGTACACTCAGATAGTGTCCTGCTGTGAATTTTAACATCTAAGGCTTAGTTGATTTTTTTGCTCTTAAATTAATATCTGTTTTTGGTAAGAACTACATAATTCAAGCTAGGGTATTTGATGAATGCATAATTAAATTGTATTTTTGATGTTCTCTACCTGGTTGTGCATTATTTAATTTATTTAATAAAATATCAGCATAATAATTTCAGAAACATACAAAAGAAAACAAAATCCAGCTTTAATACTTCTTTAATACTTTTTAAAACAAATGAATATATAGCTGTTGGCAGACATGGAAAGAAAAAGAGAGATGAGGAAGATTGACAGGAGATATGATGACTGTAAAAAAATATATTTTCCTTCATAAAACAGATGATGCATGTAATTTGTTTGTCAGTTTTTAAAGACTCAATGCGATCACCAGTGTCAATACTTATTTTTTTTCATGAGCAGATTCATAATTTATGTTCTTTATTACTTAAAGGAATACTCAGGGTTCAATACAATTAAGCTCAATCAAATTAAGCATCTGTGGCGTAATGTTGATTACAACAAAAATTAATTTTGACTTGCCCCTGCTTTTCTTTAAATCAAGGTTACAGTGAGGCACTTTCAATGGAAGGGAATGGGGGCCAATTTTTGATGTTAAAATAAACGTAAACAATATGCATGTAGACATGATTTTAGTGTGATAAACCCTCCAAAAATTGGCTCCATTCACTTCCAAGGAGGGACGAGTCAAAATAATTTTTGTGATAATCAACATTGTGCCACAAATGCTGTCAATTGAGCTTTAATCTCTGCCTCTTTACCTTACTATGTTTGTGCTGAGTGGGTGTTCTGTCTTATATTGCTCTCTTCTAGCTCAGAGCGTTTGACTCATTAGAATCACTGCCAAGACTCTTTCTTTGAACACCAATAAGACCTCATCAGTATGTCACCATTAACAGACTCTAAGCCATTGAGCTTTAACAACATTGTTCTTACTGTTGAAGCTAATAGTGCCCTATAGAGTGATTACAGGCAGTTTTGCTTAGAAGTTGGTGCTTATTATGTCTCAGACCTGACCTCTTTTTGGTAATGTATACAGCCTTTAATTAAAATGTATTCATAATGTTTGAGAATCTGAGCTTAACCACCAGTGAACTCAGTGTGGCTTGTCACAAAGTAATGAGTTCAAATGTGTACTTTGTATTCTTCCTCATCCGACCCTTAAAAAATACAGGTGGGAATGATGTAATGATGGGAAAGTAGGGTTAAAACTCCTGACTGGTTTTGCTAATGTAACCCTGGTTAAATAATGGGTAATTGAAAGGAATTAAGTTTCATTCATTCATAATTTAGTAACATCACATTTCCCTAATAAAGGTGAAAAGAAATGTAAAACGTATTAATGAAAATTATAATGAAGTTGATTAGTGATTTGACCAATGAGAGCTCTTCGTCATCACGCACCCTGCGTGTGTGTCGGCGTGCATGCAAGACGATAGGAGAGAGAGCTGACAGAGGAAAGACGTGAGCTGATCTTCACGAACCAAGTTAAAGAAATATAGTTAAAAACCTCTGAAAAAAAGTGTACAGAAATAGAACTTAAAATTGTTCAAGTTCATTTATTTCATACCATTCAGTATCGGAAGAAGCCGATTGAATATTGTTGAGTCACATTTTCACTCGGTGGGTCAGCATAATATAATTCATGGTAAAAAGTGTGTAAAAACTGCATGATATGATGATTGAGTCAATAATAGTTATTTAATTGCAGTAAACATAGTTTTTATTCCCTTTTTCATGTTGTATTTTGAATAATACAAGTGGTTATAAATGTGGTCATATTGAACCGCGGGGTTATTCCATGTTCATTGCAGTTCACCGATGCCATTGTTGGTCACGTGCGCCTGTGTAAGAAAAGAACGATTAATATAGAGGTAAATGACTATAGTAAATAATTTCTTGTAAAAATTGTATTTGTGTTGTAATTGTTTAATTTGGTTATTTCGATCTTTGATGTGAAATTATTCTTGAATCCACTAATTGAATGCTCTGGTCTGTGATCAGGCCATGTTTTGTTTCCTTCCTTGTTTTTTTCCCCTATTTTGCTTCTTTCCTGGAGAGAATTGACAAATAAGGAAAAAGAGAAGAAACTGATCAGTATTTTACAGAACATTAAACTATTGATGGTGTATGGTTACCTATAACCAATTTGAATTCTTTTATTTTCTTTAATTTCATTCTGATATTGAAAATACCGGCCTGTGTATATTTTCAGGGTAAAATAAAAGGGCACTCTAGGGAAAGTTTATATTGTTAATATTTATTGTATATTGTTTGTATGATATTGTAATTTACTTTCTTTTTATTATTATTTTCACTTTATATCAAAAGAAACAAAATAACATTCCAAGTTCAAATCCAACTCAGTGCTTGTCTTTTTTTCTCATCACAACCCGCTACTTCCTTCACGGTCTCTAAATCTTCTGATAAATCTATCTGGTCCAACAGCAATTAATTTATTGCCAATACTTTAGACACTTATGTTACACTTCAAGATATTTATGTTACACTTCAAGAGATGGTTGTTGACTTTAGGGGAGCACAAAGTGACCACTCTCCGCTGAACATCGACGGCTCCTCTGTGGAGATCGTCAAGAGCACATCTCCCACCCCCCATGCTCACTACATTCTATAGAGTGACTACTGAGAGTATCCTGAGCAGCTGCATCACTGCCTGGTTTGGGACTTGCACCGTTTCGGACCGCAAAGCCCTGCAGAGGATAGTGAAGACTTCCACTATCAAAGACATTTACAAAAAACACTGCATCCGCAAAGCAACCAGCATTGTGGACGAATCCACACACACCTCACACAAACTCTTCACCCTCCTGCTGTCTGGCAAGAGGTACCGAAGCATTCGGGCCCTCATGGCCAGACTTCCCCCAAGCCATCAGACTCCTGAATACTCAGAGACTGGTTTGACACACACACACACACACATGTCCTGAGTTGCACTTTAATTTTGTCACTTTATAACTGACTGCTACCTCAATAACTGCTATGTGCATTGAACACTATCTCATAGTATGTTATGTTTACATTTGACATTTTTAGAAACTGTCATCTTTTTGCACTACTGTGTACTGGTTTCTTACTATGTCTATTGTCCTGTCCATTGTTAGTAATTTATTGTACTGTCCCGTACTATTTGCACACGTTTGCACGTGCATTTTAAATAGGTATGTTATTAAGTCTGTGTAGTCTCATGTGGTTCTGTGTTTGTCCTATGTTGTTTTATGTAGCACCATGGTCCTGGAGGAACGTTGTCTCGTTTCGCTGTGTACTGTACTAACTCTATATGGTTGAAACGACAATAAAAACCACTTGACTTGAATTTGTGTTCTTAGTAGACACTTTCTTACCAGAGTGATTTACAATACAGTGGAGAAATCACATAACAGGCAAATACCAAGACAGGCAGCATAGATACATGTTGATATCAAGTGCTATTTTTGTCCAGAATAAAAACAGTTAATGTAGATGTATGACATGAAACATATTTTAGCAGGGCTCAACATTAAGCATTGGTCAGTCACTTGTCAGAGTAAAAAAGTTACTTGTCCGGAGAGAAAAAAGGGCATTTAAGATATACTCAAGTAACATGTCAAAGTTTATGTTGTATATTTTTTTCAAATTATGGCTGATGCCCAACCTAATAGCGTACCTATGCAGTCAACTCAATTCTCTTCGACATGAATGTTAACTGCACTGGGTAGGGGAGGAGGCTATTGTCATATGATCATTATTTTATGTCACGCATGGTAGTCAAATAAAGAAAAGCTTTCATTAACAGCAGGGATTCTCATAGTTCTATTCAATGAGATCTACTTATTCATGTTATTGCAACAAGATCAATCATGTAAATTAAAGTCTATACATTGTCACAATACCAACATTTCAGTAGCCTGTAGTGAAATTTGACGATTCTCAATACCAGCTTCAATACCACAACAAATAATGACACTTACTAATATGTTAATTATGAAACAATGGTTTCAAGTTCTTAAGTAATTATTTAAGACTTTTAAACAGTCAGTAATAAAATAACAATAAAAAAACGCAATAAATAGAAAATGCAGTCGTCAGCTCATCATGCACCTCCAGGAAAAAAGGTAACGGGGCGTGGCTGTAAGCAGCGCGCAGACCCCAGGAACCAATCATCCAGCCGCGACGGTTGTGGAGAGGACGGAGTGTTCCAGTCCAGCCCCATGCTGGCGGCGGCCCAGGCAAGCGTGTCGGACATCGGCGGCAACCCAGACGAGTCACCCGTGTCAGATGCCGGACCGCTCTCCGATCCAGCTTGGGGGGCTCCAGAGGATAGGCAGGCTGGCTGTGAGGCAAGCCGCTGTTGCCTCGAGCCCAGACGGAAGTCAACGAGCGTGCCGGGGGGCGGGTGGTTCGCGGGGGCGTACCTGGCGAAACCGAGCTCGCTGCCTTCCCCAGATCGCCTCCATCGCCAGCCGCGTCGTCCTCAATCCCATGGGAAGAAGGAGCGACGCGGGGGGCGGCTGGAGTGGCATTCCTTCGGTTGAAGGAAAGCCGCGACCACAACGTTGCCATGGTCATGCTCTCGCAGTGAGAACATGAACCATCCACAAACGCTGACTCTGTGTGATCGCAGCCCAGACACACGAGACAGCGCCTGTGGCCGTCTGGTGCGGAGAGCACTCTACAGCATCCAGGACCTACACGAAAGGCATCTTTATAAAGACGAGTCCTGGAAAGGTATGTATTGCACTTTTAGAGGAAAAATACTCTTTTAGAGAAAATCACTCTTTTAACAACACTCCTTTAATTTAGCACTGTCGAAACGCCCAGGTGCAAACTGCACTGCCGTGCAGAGAAGGAGAAAGCTGCTGAAGTGCGCTGTAGATCCAACAGCACTAATCGTTCAGAGGTAGAGGAACAAGTGTGTGACTCACAGCTCGCTGCATACACGACCATCGGCTCCAAAGAAAAATTCTGAATGAAACAGACGCATTTCCCCACCTTTATACCCGTATGTCCGGGGGCGGGACATGCAAATTCTGTCTGCCAACTTCACATTAGCCTTTTTTCATAGATCAGAGGTATATTCGGCGCTCGAGAGACCCCTAGTGTCGCTTCTTCGACACAACGTCGGGGAACTGCAGCTTTCAGAACTAAAAATGTACTACCCTATTACATTTTTTTTTTTTTAACTAATCTGCAAAAACCTCTCATTTCATACTTCCACAACTTTCTGACATCAAATGACATCAGACAAATGACTGCCCACATTTGCACAACGATTCTGTGTTCAGAAACTTGTCATGGTAAAGTAATTAGGAGGAAGTAAGGCAGGTACTGTTATTTCCAAACATCAAAATAACACATGATAATAGTAAAATGCACAAAGTTCGCCTGACTTTGTGCTGTTCCTGGCTGTGTGTAGCATCTGCTGCTCTGCATCTTTCTGAATTATTCCAGCACAAAGTTTTGGTGCAGAATTGTTTACTACCATTTAATATATAAAATATGATATGACCCCTTTAAAATTGTGAAAGATCGGTGTGCTTTTTCTGAGAATGATGTCACACTCTGTGTAAAGAGTAGTTGGCTATTTTTGCCTGTGATTTGTGTCACTTTCTTGCAATGGAGCCTGAACAAAGTTAAGCTGCTAACTAAGTAGCTGAATTTATTTATAAGTGTCTGTATGAGAACAGTGTCAGATAGGTGAGTCTTTAAGAGGCACGTTATGAAGCTTTGTTTGTTTCATATCGTTTATACAGTATATACTGACATTGTTTTTTTTTCTTTATTTTCCCCAAACAAATATCTCTCTATTTACGAACATATTACTTATTATATTTCTGCTTTCTCTCCTTCTCTTCTTGCCATACATTTCTTCTTACCCTTTGTTTCCCTGTGTTTGGAACTGTGGAGGTGGACAATACCCCCTATTCTAATGCCTTCTTTGTTCACCATTATTTCGGAGACCCAATCTTAAAGCTTGGCATGGACCAAGACAGACGAGGGGGGCTGGATGGTTGGAGAAAAAGAGATCGGTCACAGGGCAAGCAAGGGGCAGACAAGGGGACTTGGCAGACACCTGAAAGTCAAATCTGCTTATTTAGATTCAAGAGGAGCAGGAGGTGGAGAGGGCTCCAAAAAGCCTCTTTGTACCCCCTTTGCCCCCATCTAATCTTCTACTGACAATTTCATTATTTTGTAAGCAGATATTAACCCAATTTATTGACATTAATTAATACAGAATGTTTCTGGCTTCTCAGTGTTGCGAATATATCTGCAGATGAGTGCGAGTGATGAGTTTTAATAGTTGTCTTTTATGACACAATCAAGTACAGCACTTTAAATTCATTAAGTCATTAAATTTTATTATATATTTATTTGTTATGACCTCAGGATGCTATACTGTAAATGACTAGCAGTATTATAGCCTTGCTGTAGGACAGTTCAGTTCATTTTGGCACCCTTGGCAAGTTGAAAAGTGGCAAACATAAAGGATGTTGCACCACATGCTTACTGCAGAATGTGCACCCCTTAAATTATTCCCCTTCTACCATGTTGCATACCAAAATATGGGTATGGGATGCATACCAGGTATAGGGATATGGGATCCATATTGAGATCTCATGAGCCTTTTCACATAGAGTAAATCTCATGTGAGAATCACAGAGCAAATACAATTAATCCTTCATGTAGAAAAAACAGTCAGTGAATTTCTTATGTAGAATTAATTTAGTCATGAAAAATATTTATGGTGCCATCATAAAAGGATGGTAAAATGAAGTATTATAAAGTTTATAATTTTAAGGCTACTTATTTTTAGGCAAATTATGAATAGTGTAGGTGAAAGGGTTTCTGTGACAGTGAGGTAATGGCACTCAAATATGTTTCACTGCCTGGGGAGTGACGGAACGCCAGCCAGACTGTGACCAACTGGCACACTGACACACACACACACACACACTGACACACACACACTCACACACACACACACACAGAGCATTGGATAGGCTAGGCCTGGATTAGTCAGCCATGTAATCAAGCAAATAGATATGGAGACCACGACAAGCAGACAGACAGGCATAGATAGACAGATGGATGGATAGACAAAGGGAAAAAAGCTATTAATTGCATCTGATTAGCATGGCGGGCACAGTGCCCTGTCTGCAGTGGTCACTATATTTTATAATTGGACATTGCAAAAATATTTTTTATGTTGTTATGTTGGTTCAATGAGTTTGTGTTTCAAAAAGAAAGGTTAGAGACAGAATCGAGCCCCCTGCCTGTTGCTTTTCCAGAATGGGACAGTGAGCGGTGTTCTCTCTCTTTATAGCTCTCGTTCTCTCTTTCTTCCTCTTTCTTGCTTGTAACTTTCTGTCTTTGCCATTTTGATGAGGTCAAAAAAGTGTATTCTATTTCTCTTTTCTCCCTTAATACGTGCCGTTGATTGGATGCTGGAAGGAAGGAGGGAGGAGTGGAAGCGATAGAGAGAGAGTGTGTTGCTTGCGTATAAGGAGAGATGGCATATTTGCCAAAAGAGAAATGTGGTGTGGAAGCAGTCCTATTCATTCGTCACTCTTTAGAGAGTTCTGTTCTTTTTTGGGGGAAAAACTAATATTTTCTGCATTATGCTTTACCCCTCTTTCTGTATCAGTGTCTCTCACAAATTTTTGCTGTTAGAATTGTATTGTTTTATTTCATTGCTCTGTCAGTTTGTTTCGGTTTCTGTCTGTTCCTTACTTGTTTTTTTTATCCCCTGTGTTAGATTTAAATGTGAGTTAAAGACAAAGGGAAACGTCCACATTTTGGCACCACTGAAGGGAGTCAGAACTGCAGCCAAGGACCCTGCTGAGATCCAAAAAAACCCAGCCCAGCGAAGCGCCAAAAAAAAGAAAAAAAAGAAAACACCACCCTTTCCTTTGCATGGTCACAAATTCCACTCTCCCTGTAGCCAGGGCAGTGCCGCAGCTCCTCCTCGACCACATCTCACAGCATTCAACCTTTATGCCTTCTCTTCTCCCTTTTCTACGGAACCTTTTCTGACCAATTTTTCAGGGTTTCCGTTTTAAATATTTTTTTTTTCACTGTAAATATTAATAGGACCGTCCACAAACAAGGGCGAAAGAGGGGACAGGGATTTTTCAGTGTTGTCTGCCGATGACTTGCCGATTTCCTCTGGTTGAACTAGGGATGGTGGTTTTGTTTTCATTCGAGGTTGTAGGTGCTGTGTGTGTTCTTCATTCATGTCGGGACGTGTATGTGTATTAATGTTTTGATCGAGTCAATGAGCGCTTTTGTACTTCTGTCTAATGTTCTGTCTTTCTGTATTGCTCTAGATTTATTCGGGCAATGGAATTGGCCTAGTCTGCACCCTAAGCCTGACTCCATATTGCCGCCAGGTGTAGACTGACTCTGGTATGGACACTGAACTGGTCAGCACCACAAACAGACTCCCTCCACTGGTACGCTACTTTCCTTTGCCCTTTTTTCTATCCATTCTTTGAGTTATTTTTCACTCAGATCTTATTATGAATGTCTTTTAAGCAGCATCTTGCTTAATGTTTAGTTTCGTGTGTTTGTTTGTTAGTTCCAAAGTCGTATTTGCTGCCAGCCTTGCTGTAAAAATAATCAATATATTGAACTGTCCCAAATGCTCTGTATCCACAATTGTCCAAATGCCATTTTCCTCTATGAAAATTTTAGATTTTTAGTTACTGAGACAGATCACAAGACTAAGGTCATATCCAGAATAACTTTAGGTCAGTATCGCTAAAACATTTGACATTTAATATACAGTACTTTAAAAAAAAATGATTGTGCTGGTTTGGTTGGAGTCAGATATTTGTGTTCACATGCTTTTTAACACAAATAACAATTCATTCATTTGTTTCCAATGACAAAATGGGTAGAAATCAGCAAGAAATAACAATGACGATTCTGAGTGATCCTACGATACCATGTAAACACATTTGAAATGTGAGACTGTATCAAAGAGTGTCCGAGCCATCGTTCCACCAATAAGTTATTTTCTTTCTGCCTGGCATTTCTAATAATACAAATACAATGTATATCCATATAGAAATGGGTCAAATTGTAATGCAGGTATCTGTAATTCTCACAAGATTAACTCTGTTGTTGCAGCATAACCTTTGATTTTCCTTTGGGAGTGGCACTGTACAATGAATCATGGCATTCCTAATTGCAGCTTGTTGTACTTAGAACATTCAATGCGGACCTGTGAAGTCTTTGCTGTAAATGTTACAGTTTGTTATATCTGTATATTAATGGCAGTGATTGGTCAACAAAAATACATTCTTAGACGTGCACAATCAATATTCCGTTTATAACTAAAACTGAAATTGTTAAAACTGGTGCTTGTTGAGTACTTATTAAAACGACATTTTTGTGTGAAAATGTATTTAGTATTACTGAACTTGCTACTGTACAGTAAAGTTAGTTGTACACTAAATGTATATAAAAGGCTTATGTATATTAAATGTTTCTTTGAAATTCCTGCAATTGCTTTCTCTCTCAAATTTCAACCACTACG
Organism: Xyrauchen texanus; assembly: GCF_025860055.1. Classification (NCBI taxonomy): domain Eukaryota; kingdom Metazoa; phylum Chordata; class Actinopteri; order Cypriniformes; family Catostomidae; genus Xyrauchen; species Xyrauchen texanus. The sequence continues at coordinate 20,155,103 of NC_068279.1, forward strand.
GGCATATTTGATCCAGCAGTGGCGATGGTGTCTGATCTAGGCACAGCAAACAGAAGCTGTGTCTTTCACGCTGACCATCACTGTGAAGGACATTTCTTAAAAGTGATTTGAAATGTGAGGAATTCATGGTGAAAATGTTGTTGGGAGCTCCCATCTTAATTATTTCTCTAATCAGTTATTTAAAAAAAAATTATAATAATAATATAGACACAGGTCTTTTTTTTTGTAGAACCATGCCTGGAAAGAAGTCTACTTCAAAGTATTTTACAAATATTTTTATGCGGTCAAAATGTTTTGAAATTTGACAATTTAAACTTCATCTAATTTTTACTGTTTAAATGTTTCTATATTAGCAATATTCTCCGCTTGTAGACGTTTCGAATTATTTCGGTGTTTCACACAGAATTGACCACATAAATTGCACTGTCACAACCATTTTACTTAAAATGTTGTTGTAAGCTTTTTGTTTTTGGACAGATCTTTATATTAATTACAAATTGTTCTTTATGCTCGGTAGGCGATGTGTTCTATGTGTGCTTTGCATACATTGTACTGTATATGAGCCATTCAATTTACAGGATCAAAACTTCCTCTGCTTCTGCATTCCTAATCCAAGCATTTTTTTCATTTTGTTTTTGTTTGTTTCTTTATGTTTTTATCATTGTTTAAACCAGTAAAAATACATTGACCAAAGTCAGTCATAAGCATTAACATTTTATTGTGAAGTGGATATTTGTTATGTGTCTAATGAAAGCTGAAGTGGGTGTGGTTAACCCAGTGCAATGATGCCAGCTGCCACAAACCCGTAGATCCGAACTTGTGGTGACTCTGTGCACAAGCTTGTGTCTATAGGTATGTGTCTGCAAGGTGAATGCAGCACTCTTCCCTGCAGCCACTGCTATTGTATAGAGAGTTCTGTTAATAAATCTATGTAGTTCAATCAACCATAAGGATATTTTAGGACAGTAGTATAAAATAATATTTACTGCACTTATGTTCATCATTGAGTGTGTTTACAAGTACACCAATACAATATGTTGATACTTATTAAGAATCAGCTTATAAATAATTTTAAAAATTCAATAATGCAAGAAAATTGTGTTTTCATGAAATCAACAGGTTATCCTCTTCTTTTGATGTCAAAACTTAGACATGTATATGCACATTAAATAAACTGGTAAGAGTGCTGGTTTACATGGTCTTTTTTACATGATTGTCAGCTTATTAAGTGTAATCTGTGTAAGATTATGCTTGTAAAACACGCTCATTGAGAAAAGGAGTTTTGGTTACATGCGTATGGACAAACCTAGGCAGTGGGTGCAGTCACATTTCAATGCTTTGTATTTGACATACTATGGCATAATTAAGACCTACTGTAATTAAGAAATTTTACTGTTCTCCCTGTCAAGTATTACAGCGATGTCTCGGGATGAGGTAGTAGGTTGTATAGTTTAGAGTTACAACATGGGAGATAACTGTACAGCCTCCTAGCTTTCCTTGAGCAGACGCCCTGCTCTGCCGAGCAACAGTGTTCTCCTGGCATGCTAAGAGCAATACCAAAGCGATTGCCAGAGTACTAATTCTGAAGTCTTTGTTGATGTTGAATTTGAAATGTTACATTTTTAATGATTAAATTATTCATTTTTCATTGTTCATGGTTAAATGATTAATTAAAAAAAAATGTTTTGGATATAAGTTAGCACTGCAATAAGCAGCTTTAAAATATTTGTGTAGATGACATAAAATGCCTTTTTGAAAGTTGACATGTCCTGCGGTGTGACATGCTATACTCCATTTAAAACAATTTTAAAATTCATTTTGCTAATTCTTTTATAATTATTAAGCATGCATATTTTGTGACCTCCTATTAATAGAGACTACATGGACTGCTCTTAATTTTCTAAATTATTTGTCACTCCACATGGCCATGAAAAATTTAAGACAAAAAGTTTATTCAAATTGGTTTAAAAAAACAAACTCAATTGACCAGTCACAAAACCTGAAATATACAGTACACTTTCCTTCAAACATTCATAACAGTTTTAACCTACAATCTTGTTGTTAATCCTCAAAAAATGCTAATGGACATGTTATGTGTCAACTACATGCACACTATGGAAATGCTGATAAGAACACTACTAAAGGTGTTTACATGCAACATGAAATCGGGGTAATGGGCAACAAACTATAGTCTGTGTGCCGATTGGCCTAAGCCGTGTATGACCTTGACCAGTCACAACACCTGAAATATACTGTACACTTCACTTTATACTTTCGTAACAATTTTGACCTAAAGTCTTTGTTGATTTAAAAAAACTAAAAAAACTCATGCTAATGTTATGCATCAACTACACGCGCATTGGATAGGCCTGAGAGAATTGCAAGAATTTACATTTGTTAATTTTGCCAGTTGTACATTACTTACACGATGCTATTAATCCTCTTTTTAAGGGTTGATTCCATAGCTATGATGATACTGATATTTGTTGCACTGAAGTTGGTGCAAACCCCATAACCATATAGTGTTTATTGAAAAACAGCGTAGCGTGGCCACAGTGCCTGATACATTTGATACATATTACATTTCTATAAACAGACCACACAGTTATTGCAACAATGTGTTTTACATGGTATCCTACTGTGTTCTGCACCACTAAAACCAAGTCTTAATATACATGGAAACTATACAAGCCTCATCTTCTTTGCTATTTCCATCTGGGTTTCATCTGGCTATTGTCTTTCTCTCCTTCATTGGAAACACATTTATGTCCAACAAAATGCTTTTGTGCATAAGAGAGTGTTTCAGTGATTTAAGGTACAAACAGTATTCTGCTGTGAAGTTCAAAGTAGTTGGGCTCTGGGACTTAAATATTAGATGGCAAACATGGCTTACCTTCTAACTGCTTGTATTTCACTATAACATTGAAAACAGGAATTATTTTTGTTGACTCTATTACAAAAAGCTGTTAGTTCTTAATTTTATCATACCACAGAACTGCGCATTTTGGGAGTTTTAATGCTATTCTTTAAAAACCTTGACTGTTGCAATGCTATTTGTAGAATATTTCAGGACAAACATTTGAGTGTGTTTGTGTGTGGTCTTAACATGGGTCACAATGGTCGAATAGTTGAATAGTGAGGTTGATTAATCTGGATTATTTTATTGTATTTAATTTTTTTAGTGGAAGTGCTTTTATTAGTGTTATGACAGTGTACTGTGCTCAAGCTTTTAGACAGTGGATGGCTCCTAAAATGACTAAATATGAATAAATATTAAATATTAAAATTAAGTCTCATAGATTCTCTCTGAGAGATCATTTCATATGATATTTCTGCTGGGTCCATATAATTATATGTAGTAAGGGTGATAATGTTTAAAAAGCCTTGTAGTTGATTTTGAATGCATGGTACAGTGTAGATGTTTTCCTCTTCAGTGTTGTTTATAATGTCAGTGCTGTCTAGGTATTTGAGATGTTTGAATTCCTCTAGCACTTGAAAGTAAAAAAACAAAAAACATTTCTCATAAATCAAATTGGTCGCACCAGTTTTGCGGTCTGTGGCACGTTATCAAGTAAAGCCCAATTTAGTTGCATGAATGATCTGCTCTGCGTTATTATCTCTATCCTATCTCGCTTGTAGGTGGAAGCCTAATTGAATGCAATATTTAACTCTTATAAATGCAAGATGAACATTTTGCATGAGTGGCCGCAGGACAATTTTCAATAAAGGAATAACCCTGAACTTTTACAATACTAATGGTGAGTTGAAAATATAAAACTGCGGGCATGAACCCGCAAAGACCAAGAACATTAGACTATTATTTAATAATCCCCACAGGCCTAGGCACACCTATCGATTCGAGAACATGGTAAACTTTGTTTTGTGTCAGTAAATATCTTTGTGTTTTTAAAGTGTTTTTATTTTGTGTGTGCCTTTAATGAGCTTTTGCACAGGTTTGTGTGCACTCACAGTAGGCATGGTTTTTCGTTTTGTTTGTGTTTAGTGCAAATTTGTGCTTGATTAAATGTTACAACGTTAGCTTGTCCTGCTATGAAAAAAACTATACAATGCCATACATTTTAGTGCATAGCCTTCTTAAATGTTTGAAACCAGTTTATTACACATAAGGATTCAGGCTTTGGTAACAATGTGAGTCAGCAAAGTAGTAATGTAGTGTAGAAAATACAATTATGTACAGAAAAACATTATGGATTAATAATGTGCATGCATCCTTAAAAAATACCCAGATTGCTGCAGGGAAAGAAAATTGTGTAATAAATCTAAATGTGTACAGTTCAAGCTCATTTCATAAAAGCACAAGTATTAAATCTTTGTCAATGCTAAGATACCAACTCTGGAAAGACAAAGCATTTCTGCAGAATTCTAACCGCTAGACGCTAATTCTAAGTGTAATTTTCATCCCAGCACAAAGCACAATCTGTGGGTATATGCACACAAACTGTGGGTGTATTGTATGTTATTTCAGTATGTAATTCAGTTCCTGCATTTACAGTTTGTAGATTCCACCAGCAGATGGTAATACATTTCTTGTCCAAACTCTGAAATTATAGTGGAACTTATGAAAATTACCATCTCATGAAACAAAAAAACATTATTTTTGTGTTAAACTGTCTATAGGTCATGGTTTATTTTTCAGATATAATTATTATTATATTTATATTTACAATTGCATGTAATCTAATTTGTAATGATATCATTCCACCAGATTTCATACAGTGATTTTTTAAGTCACTGCAAAAGGGGACAGTGGAAGATTTTGGAGAGGGTAAGATGTTTGGATTTGGATTATATTTACATGTCATTTGAAGTGTAATTTGAATTAAAATATATTTTTGGTTAAATTGTTTTGTGTTTCAATAAATGAATTAAATTTTTCAAAATCAACAGATAGAAGTGAAGTGTGTGTGTGTGTATATATATATATATATATATACACAGTTCAGTAGTTTGTATGTTAATGTAATCTTGTGTTGAAGCAGTAAACGTATTTGATTTGCTGTCCATATACTGGAGACTCAGTTCGAGTCCTGATTACCCAGGACTCCAACTGATTGTTTGTTGCACAGCAGAGGTTTAGACAAACGACCTAAAAGACACTGCAGTTGCGGCACATGGACAACACATTTGCGCTGCTTTGCGGTGTGGTTTGTCGCATGGTCTGAAATATGCTGTACTGCAGTTGCGCCACTTGTACAGCACATTTGCGCTGCTTTGTTTTGTCATAGGATTTTGTTGCATGACCTGAAAGACGCTGCAGTTGTGGCATGTAGACAGCACATTTGTGCTGCTTAGGGATGTTTTATGCCAAAGGCAGGAGCACCGCAGTTGTGCTTTCTTATCAACTCAAATGTTTGCTATCTTTGTCTCCTTGGTAGGTAATTGTGAAGTCTTGGAAAGATACCTAGATAGAGAAAGTGAGAGGTAAACATGCATACAATCCGGTGACATGAATTTACCTGCTGGAAGTAATATAGGTGAAACCCCTGCGGAAGGCGCAATTTCAGGCGTTGCTGTAGAAAAGACAAAACCGTCATATTTAGGTGAAACTTATACAAGGAAGACATTTCACAACCCTGTGAAATAAGAAATAATCTGTGAAAAGTTAGCTCCATGGTCACTGGAGAGTGGGCTTGCGCCGCTAGAGGGAAAACGTCTTTTTCTAGAGAGAGAGAGAGAGAGAGAGAGAGAGAGAGGAGAAAATAAATATTAGTAACATTTAGAAAAAATGTGACCAGAAGCATAATGATCTATTAAAAGTGAGTTGCGGCTTTGCAAGGCATACAGATATGCAGGACAAATGGACTTGCAATCATCATTGAAGGATTCACTTTAGGCCATTTGCTCTTTAGGAGTATGGCTTTCACCTGTAGTACAACCTGTAGGCGCATGATCCGCTTCTTGCGGAGCTGAATTCGGCTCGTGTCTGTTCGGACAGAGGCCATGTATAAGTGCTGTGTGCTGTGGAATGATCAGAGCGAGTTCTGCGCGGCAGCGAGCTTGAGTTCAAATTTCTGCGTCGGGTTGAAAAGAAGTTAGATCTAGTCATTAGATTATCGGTCGATTATCGGTCAATTATCGGTCGATTATCGGCCGCTGTTGCATGATGCCCCTGTGTTCAGAATGGAATAAATCACATTACGGAGAGCACTTTGGAGGGAGAAACAATCGTGATGTTCATTTTAGAAGATGATGAACAATCGCTGGATAGATCACGCCCTAAACAAGCTGTGGCGAGGTAATGAGGCTGACAGGAATCACATGTGCGGCAGAACCTGATTAAAAATGCCGAGGGTTGAAATTTTGGTTGGATTGAATAGTTAATCTTTGTGACTCGCTTTCAAATAAAAATGGAACTCTAATGGCATTCTGAGTGCAAAGTTTAGATAAGAGAACATGAGCAGTCGTAGAGAGCTGTTTCACATTTTTTAAGAGCCAGAGCAGCCAGTTTGCGAAGCAACTTCACGCTGTAAACTGCTTCGGCGAATGGAGCATATAGAGAAAGACAGGGTAAAAATATAACACTACGTGGTAGCCGTCAGTACTGCTAAAATCAAAAGAGCTGCTGTAACATGCTCCTCCTGAACCTCTGTTAATTAATTCCATTATATATACTGTACTCTATTTACAGTACAGTATATATGTATATATATATATATATATATATATATATGTATATATATATATATATATATATATATATATTAGGGCTGGGCAATTAATCAAATTCTATTTTCAATTATGATTTTGGCTTTCAAAACAATCTCACCGAGATAAAATGATCGTTGTGCCACATTGTGTTTCACAATAAAATACCCCGGAATTATATATTTAAAGCATCCTTTGTTAAAGTTAAAATAAAAAGCCGGTTATGAAAATAAACTCTGAAACTGCCATTTCTCTTTGTGTTCAGTGCCACATCAATGGGTTGCGTGAAGTGACTGGGGAAGAGATTAAATCTTCTCCTGGCTGATGCAGACTCTGATGCGGGGACGCTTGTGCGCGTTTGCTGCAGCTAGATTATAACGGGATGGCTCGCGATGAAGTGAATCATAATAGCCAAATGTTGTGGTGGTTATCTTATGAAGAAAATCGTCAATACGCAACTCTATTAAGAAGAGAAACTTTGTTTTTTGAGAGTTAAAGATGGATCAAAGTGAACATAAATATGAGAGAGTGTAGTTTTAGCCCATTATACACTGGAACAAAATAAGTTTTTGATTAGTCCTTTTTGCTTGTGTCAAATACATTTCAAAATTCCACCAAAATGCCCGTCTTGGTAAAGTGTTCATGTAAACACAATGAGTGATGTCTAAAGTGAACGTAAACAGCTGAGAAAAAGTGGATTTGTATTAAAATGTTGGACCTACTGCTGACTAGTGTGTCATAACAAAAAACATAACAAGAACATGAGAAAACCACTCACTGCTCTTGACTGAGTAACTATAGTAGCTTTAAAAAGTATTCATGTATTATAATCATACAGTAAAGACCAGTAGTAGTTTTATGTAGCATTTCATTCTGAATATTTACTTGAATACTTCATACTGCTGTTAAAAACTTTTAAAGCTGTTAAAAAGCACTGCATTTTCTTAATTTGTTATATTATTATTTATATATTTCTATTCATTGCTTTTTTTTTTATTGTTATTTTATTACTGACTATTTAATATTCTTAAATAATTACTTAAGAACTTGAAACCATTCTTTCATAATTAACATATTAGTAAGTGTCATTATTTGTTGTGGTATTGAAGCTGGTATTGAGAATCGTCAAATTTCACTACAGACTACTGAAATGTTGGTATTGTGACAATGTATAGACTTTAATTTACATGATTGATCTTGTTGCAATAACATGAAAAAGTAGATCTCATTGAATAGAACTATGAGAATCCTTGCTGTTAATGAAAGCTTTTCTTTATTTGACTACCATGCGTGACATAAAATAATTATCATATGACAATAGCCTCCTCCCCTACCAAGTGCAGTTTACAGTTCAAGTTCAAGGAAGTCCAATATTAAAAAGCCAAGTTTTTTCAATAAATTCATGATGTTTCCAAAGTTAATGAGTAATCGTGTTAAATAATTGTGATCTCAATTTTGACCAAAATAATCGTGACTATGATTTTTGCCATAATTGAGCAGCACTATATATATATATATATATATATATATATATATATATATATATATATATATTAGGGCTGTCAAACGTTTGAAATATTTAATCGTGATTAATCTCATAACTTTTTGTAGTTAATCGCAATGAATCTCAATATCTTTATAAACATAAGCAGACAAAATATGCTTCATCCACATGTATTTTTCAGTCATCCATACAAAACCTAGCCCACAAACAGATTAAAGTGAATTGTAACCGGTGGAATTAAATGGGTTAATGAAAGTGCAGATTACCTCCAGGTTTCCAGCAATGTCTCCAACATCTGCATTGTCTAGTGCCCTGTCAAACAGAGACACTGTGACAGAACCTTGGAGACAGCACCAGGGATTCTGTTAGCCAGTAATCAGGACCGCCACTCCCTATACACATATTATGCAGTCTGCGTAGGGCACCAACTTCCTAGGGGGGGCACCAAAAACTCCAGTGGCTGCCCTTACTCACACGTTATATGTTATTCAAGGAAACGGTAGCAGTCGCGGAACACAGAAGATCGCTTCGCACATTCACTTCCCGCTCGGACTGTGCCTCGCAACTTTTGCCTCGCACCGCTCCTCACAACTTCTGCCTTGTGTTCACACCGTGCCTCGCAGTGCAAGGGTGGTGTTCATATGGCAGCTGACTTGCCACTGCAATGATGTTACAATGTTAGGAGCTCTATCTTGTCTCATAATATCTACCACCGTCTGTTTTCCCGACGGGAATGCATGTGACATTAGTGGCGTTTGAACTTGTTCTTGTTGAACTTGTTTGCCTCTCATTAACTTGTTTATTCAAAAGGTCATATTATGCGTTAAAAAAATTAGGGCCTTTAAACAAGTTGTAAAGAGATTAATGGAAAGGAGGAGGCGAGAAATGGCTTGGCGATATAAATAATATCTTAATGATGAACTTAAACGAAAAGACAAACACAGGCTTGATTAGCCTGATTAGGGGCTGGGTGTGTAGCATCATGACCCTACCCCACCCCCCGCCCTGTGACACACATATATATATGTGTGTATATATATAATGTTGCATGTTTATTGTTTACATGCATAATTTGTACTATTTAGAAGTTTTGAATTGATTTGTAGAACATGTACTAAATGTACATTTACATCTCGTTGAGCAGCAGCGTCGTTCCAATGTGCTTCAAGGCTACCACCATCGTCCCGAAGTCTTCAGTGTCTTGCCTCAACGACTACGTCCCATCGCACTCACACCCATCATCATGAAGTGCTTCGAGAGGCTCATCATGAGGCACATTAAGACACAGCTGCCCTCCTCACTAGACCCACTGCAGTTCACATATCGTCCCAACACTTCAACAGATGACGCCATCACCACCACCCTCCACCTAGATAAAAAGGACTCGTACGTTCGAATGCCGTTTCATAGCACTTCAGCTCAGCATTCAACACAGTCATTCCTCAGCTGATTGGAAAGCTGAACCTGCTGGACCTAGACACCTCCTTCTGCAACTGGATCCTGGACTTCCTGACTGGGAGACCTCAAGTCAGTCCGGATCGGGAACAGCATCTCCACCAACACCACACTGAGTACTGGGCCCCACAGGGCTGTGTGCTCAGTCCACTGCCGTTCACTCTGCTGACTCACGACTGTGCAGCAATGCACATCTCGAACCTCATCATCAAGTTCGCCGATGACACGGCCGTGGTGGGTCTCTTCAGCAAGAACGACGAGTCAGCATACAGAGAGGAAATGCAGCAGCTAACGGACTGGTGTAGAGCCAACAACCTGTCTCTGAAAACAAAACAAAATAGATGGTTGTTGACTTTAGGAGAGCACAGAGTGACCACTCTCCGCTGAACATCGATGGCTCCTCTGAGGAGATTGTCAAGAGCACCAAATTCCTTGGTGTTCACCTGGCGGAGAACCTCACCTGGTCCCTCAATCCCAGCTTTATAACCAAGAAAGCCCAGCAGCATATCTACTTTCTTCGAAGGCTGAGAAAAGCACATCTCCCACCCCCCATCCTCACTACATTCTATAGAGGGACTATTGAGAGCACCCTGAGCAGCTGCATCACTGCCTGGTTTGGGACTTGCACCATTTTGGACTGCAAAGCCCTGCAGAGGATAGTGAGGACAGCTGAGAAGATCATCGGTGTCTATCTTCCCTCCATCAAAGACATTTACATCAAATGCTGCTTCCGCAAAGCAACCAGCATTGTGGATGACCCCACACACCCCTTCAGGCCCTCACGGCCAGCCTGTGTAACAGCTTCTTCCCCCAAGCCATCAGACTCCTCATTACTCAGAGACTGGAATGGCACACACACACACACACACACACACACACACACACACACACACACACACACCTGTTCACCATCCAACTTTTGCACATGTCCAGACTTGCACTTATTTCATTGTCACTTTATACCTGGCTGCTACCTCAATAACTGCTATGTCCATAGAACACTTTCATAGTATTTTATGTTTACATTTGGCATTTTTAGAAAGTGTAATCTTTTTGCATTGCTCAGATTACAAATGTGGACAGTCTCTCACTGTCTCTTACTGTGCCTATTGTTCTGTTCCTTTTAGTAATTATTGTACCGTCCCGTACTTTTTGCAAACATTTGCACGTGCACTTTATTTTTATTATGAATGTTATTTTGTCTGTGTAGTTTTGTGTGGTTCTGTGTTTGTCCTATGTTGGTTTATGTAGCACCATGGTCCTGGAGGAACGTTGTCTCGTTTCGCTGTGTATTGTACTAACTGTATGTGGTTGAACAACAATAAAAACCACTTGTCTTAACTTAAAACTGTATTGTCTCTTTAAGAATAGTGGCAGACTGCTCAGCGAGCATCACAAGTGTTTCGGTTGTGGGCACATTAATGAGAGCTACAGATACTTTACCTCATCTGTGATTAGAATGAAATGTTTTTTTTTATCAACTGATTGTAAAAAACAAAGGATATTAAAAGAGACTTAACTAATAGGTTGCGTGGATCTAATCTTTGGAAACACATTACACAGAACATATCAATCCAAACTTTTACTCTCAACATGCAGTGAAAGGATTTCGGTGCTTAACTTCTTCACACAAAACTACTTAGTTATTGGCGATCTAAAAATGTATGAGCCAATGGCAAACCACCTTTGCATATGTGATTTACTCCCAAGGGTTGCCGAATAGAGTAAAACATAGATCTTGGGATTTCAGAATTGATATCGAGATCATTAAAATGAAGATCACAATGCATTGGAAAATATATATTTTTACCTGTCCTATATAATATCATTTAAAAAAAATTTTTTTTATGCATTTTCAAATGAATATCATTTGAAAATGAAATGTTGATGTTGATAAAAAAGCACATGTGCACACACTCAAAGTAATTTTAAGATTTATGCATTTCAATTTCATAACAACATTTTATAAAATTTAATTGACTAATCTTTCACAAAAAAAATAATAAATTTAAAAAAATATATATATATATATATATATTTTCTTTTTTTTTGTATATTTTATATATATACACTCACCTAAAGGATTATTAGGAACACCATACTAATACTGTGTTTGACCCCATTTCGCCTTCAGAACTGCCTTAATTCTACGTGGCATTGATTCAACAAGGTGCTGAAAGCATTCTTTAGAAATGTTGGCCCATATTGATAGGATAGCATCTTGCAGTTGATGGAGATTTGTGGGATGCACATCCAGGGCACGAAGCTCCCGTTCCACCACATCCCAAAGATGCTCTATTGGGTTGAGATCTAGTGACTGTGGGGGCCATTTTAGTACAGTGAACTCATTGTCATGTTCAAGAAACCAATTTGAAATGATTTGAGCTTTGTGACATGGTGCATTATCCTGCTGGAAGTAGCCATCAGAGGATGGGTACATGGTGGCCATAAAGGGATGGACATGGTCAGAAACAATGCTCAGGTAGGCCGTGGCATTTAAACGATGCCCAATTGGCACTAAGGGGCCTAAAGTGTGCCAAGAAAACATCCCCCACACCATTACACCACCACCACCAGCCTGCACAGTGGTAACAAGGCATGATGGATCCATGTTCTCATTCTGTTTACGCCAAATTCTGACTCTACCATCTGAATGTCTCAACAGAAATCGAGACTCATCAGACCAGGCAACATTTTTCCAGTCTTCAACTGTCCAATTTTGGTGAGCTCTTGCAAATTGTAGCCTCTTTTTCCTATTTGTAGTGGAGATGAGTGGTACCCGGTGGGGTCTTCTGCTGTTGTAGCCCATCCGCCTCAAGGTTATGCGTGTTGTGGCTTCACAAATGCTTTGCTGCATACCTCGGTTGTAACGAGTGGTTATTTCAGGCAAAGTTGCTCTTCTATCAGCTTGAATCAGTCGGCCCATTCTCCTCTGACCTCTAGCATCAACAAGGCATTTTCAGCCCACAGGACTGCCGCATACTGGATGTTTTCCCTTTTCACACCATTCTTTGTAAACCCTAGAAATGGTTGTGCGTGAAAATCCCAGTAACTGAGCAGATTGTGAAATACTCAGACCGGCCCGTCTGGCACCAACAACCATGCCACGCTCAAAATTGCTTAAATCACCTTTCTTTCCCATTCTGACATTCAGTTTGGAGTTCAGGAGATTGTCTTGACCAGGACCACACCCCTAAATGCATTGAAGCAACTGCCATGTGATTGCTTGATTAGAAAATTGCATTAATGAGAAATTGAACAGGTGTTCCTAATAATCCTTTAGGTGAGTGTATATATACATTTTAAGTTTTATTAATGAAATTTTGTTAAAGGTGCACTCAGTATTTTTTCCTTTTTAAAAAAAGATGTGCTCCTAAGAAATTATTTGTAATTTTGAATTATTTGTAAAAAAAAAACAAAAAACAAAACATAAGAGATAAAGACTTCAGTGGTCTTAATCTCAACCTGGTCTCATAGTGAAAACGTGACCCATCTACATATATACTTATTCCAACATGAATAGCTTGTGCGGTTGCTCACCTGAGGGTGTTGGACTTAGAGTTGGGTGGCTATGGCTCAGGTGGTAGAGCGGATTGGCCACTAATCGCTGGGTTTGCGGTCCGATTCCCGGCCCACATGACTGCACATGCCTAAGTGTCCTTGGGCAAGACACTGAACCCCAAGTTGCTTCCAATTGCAGGCTAGCGCCTTGCATGTCAGCTCTGCCATCATTGGTGTGTGAATGTGTGAGTGTGTGTGAATGGGTGAATGAGTCACAGTGTAAAGCGCTTTGAAAACTGCTAAGGTTAAAAAGTGCTATATAAGTGCAGCCCATTTACCATTTAAAGTCGGAGGGCTGCTAGCCATAAACTCAAGCTAATATGTGACATGATATGAGGTGGTTGCTGAAAATGCGCTTTTTCATTTTGGTTCTGCATTTTAAAACACTAAAACATCGATAAGGTAAGGATGTATTTTTTAACATCTCATATATATTTATATATTTTAAAACACCAATGGTTAGGTGTTGATTTGGTAAGGATATCTTTTTAAATGCTCTCATTTATATTTTAATGTACCATTGGTTAGGTTCAGGCAAAAGTTTTAATTTGGAGAGGTATGCTTTAAAAACATCCATCTTAAATTCACATTAAAACTTTGTCTAAGTACTACACATTTTTCTTGTTTGGGCACCACCAGCTGGACATTTCATTGGAAAGCTGCAGCCAAATGTGTTTTTACAGCAATGCAAATTTTAAATTGTAAAAATGTTGTCATGCTGACATAAATTTCATGAGACCAGTCTGCTATATCTACATGGAGAGGGTCCCCTCATGGGGGCTGCCATGTTGAGATCACATAACCAGCCGAATGTTACTCGCATAAATTCACTAAACGCCCTGTTTTTGGACACTTTACTCATGTATTAAAGTAATCATGGCTTACTGTGAATAGTGAATTTCTATAGTGGCATTGGTATCTGAAAACTGTAACGAGCGATACTGAGACAAACAGACCCAATAGCAGAGGAACAGTTCAATGGATTTATTTACAATAACTTAGGTAGATGAGAAATGCGCATCATGGCCGTGCAAGGGGTAATCATTCACCCAACAGCGGGGTGAGCCGAAGTATCCTCATGGATGACCAGCTGACATGCAGCAAACTGGAAGGCAAACACACACCCGACACACGGGCAATCAACAGATACATGAGACAGGGCCAACTAGGCAGAGAGGGAGGTTAGTACTCAACATCAAACAGCTAACTATAATTTTTTTTATTTTTTTTATTTAACCTTTATTTAACCAGGAAAGTCCCATTGAGGTTAAAAACCTCTTTTTCAAGGGTAATTTAACACACATTCACAAACTACATTCATCATTAAACTTCATTTAACATTAAACAATCCTGTGAAGGACATGACACACGAGGGGATTAAAATAGGGATGAACAAACAAGGAGCAGGTGCTGCTCACCAGATGAAAGTTGGCATGATCAGTGTTCCCATGGAAACAATCAGGGTTACCATGGAAATGCTGATTCTGCATGACAGAGGCACCTGAAACACATGAGGAAGAAAATGTCAACACGCTTGGAACAAAACAAACAGAGCACAATGATGCCATGGTCCTCGTCAGACAAAATCCTAACCTGACAAGGACCGTGACATCACCAGAGAGCGCACGGGTCCGGTTGTTGGTTACAGCCGTGAACAAGTTACCACTGTGCGCTTACACAAAGAATGTACACAAAACACAAGACAGACAGGGGATCATAATGCCACAGTCCTCGTCAGACAAAACCTGACAAGGTTACAGGACAGTGACATCACCAGAGAGTGCACACACGGCGGTCACTAACAACCAGACCCATGCGCTCACACAAAGAACATACACAAAACACGAGACTGACAGGGACGATAATGCCACGGTCCCGCTAGACAGAAACACAACCAGACAAGTTGACAGGACCAGGACAAAACTACTGCATTTGAATGATGCTGCTTCCAGACCACTAGGTGTCAGTGTATGTCCAAGAGAAAATCCATAAAAAAAATGTACTGAGTGAACCTCTAAAACTTACACAATTGAATTTGATGGAAATTTGTTATAAAAGTGAAATGTGTAAATCTTAAAAATAGGCTAAAATAATTTTTGGAGCGTATGCATGAACTACCCTCATACAGACTATATATATGCAGTGTGTTCAAAAATAGATATTCATATTTTCTTTCTTTCTGTTTATCTGTCTAAGTGTCATTCGTGTTCTTAATGCATCACTTAATGCTTATATACTTGGCAATAGACAATAGTGCTGTTGTGTAAAAAGAGTGTAACCCAGAGAATGATTGTCAGTGATGACATCATTCTCTAGACCCAAAAAACATGACTTTAAAATTCTACAATCAAATGTTATCTTGTTTATACTTAGCCCTTCCTCCCGCATGTGATAAAGAGCATTTGCGGGCCCTCTGATGGCTAGAAGTGGTACCTGAATAATTGTATTTTTTTTCCACAATAGATAGAAACTATGGGAAAACAGAAAGATAAACAGTAGCTACTTTCAGTAAAGGCAAGCAAAAGGGACCAAAATAAAACTCAAAGAAAAGCATGAGTGAACTTGTATTTTAAGACACATGGCTGCTTATGTCCAGGAGAGGGAGGTGTAGTACCACGTCCACACGAGGGACACCACAAATGTGTGTGTGAGTGAGTTGCAGGTGATAAAGCTGCCAAACATTTTATTTAAAAATGGTTTACCTAAAGAACATCAGAGACAACAAAGTTGAAAGCTTATATTATTATAATGAAGGTGTAGAGTGAAAAGCAGAATGCAATATAATGTGTAACATGAATTGAGAGAATTAAAAAAGGAGTAGAAAGTACAGCGCTATCCCTGTCCCTGATTAGTGCCCATTCAAGTTGGCCATCGGAGGTCTCCTTCACCGTAGTCTCCCTCTGTCCCCCCTTTCTCTCCTCTCCACAACGTCTTCCTGTTTCCTTTGCCTTCTGTCATTCCCGTTCCTTCTACTCATCGTTTTCCTCCTTGTCTCAATGTGTTGTGAACACAGTGCCAGCCAGCCAGTATCAAATGGAAGCCAAACACATATTTTCATGTGTCCATGGCCCTTTTTACCTGCTGCCCTCCCCTTCTCAATATCCTCTCTCCCATTCTCTGTGCCTATTTCTCTCTCTCTCTTTCTCTCCTACTCGCTCCCAGTGCTTGCTCCCTCCCTCTCTCTCTCTCTATTCTTTCTGTAGTTCCCTCCCTTCTGCTTCAATCTTCAGTTTAGCTAGAGAATGAGAGGGAGTGAGACAGGGTAAGAAAGAAAGAGAGTGGAAAAATGGTGTGCAACGAGGTGAAATTCGGAGCTCTGAAGTTTTTCACAGAGGCAGAGAAAGGATTACGGGTAAGGACATTCAAAGATAAAAATCACCTCTCTATCCCTGTCTACACTCTTCGATGTCTCTGTCTCTCACTCTGTTCCTCTTTCTCCCTCTAATCCCTTTATTTCTCTTCTTCTGTCCCTCTCTCCTTTCTCTCGGGGGGTAGCGGGCCTCTTGCTCTAACTGGTGTCAGCTGTTAGGAAATGAAGGGATCACTTCTATTCCTTTTCTTTCCCTGCCTGAAATTGAATTTTTATTACACTCGGATCCTGTTATACACAGCTGAGAGTGGTCTGCTCAGACAGACAGACAGAAACAGTGAGAGAGGGACTGATGAATGGGATGAAGAGGGTGAGGAGGACAGTGGCATGGAGGAGAGAAACAGGCGTTGACACATTCTTTCCATTGATTCATTCCCCTCGTTTTGCCGCTTTTTATTTTTGCTGTTTTTTTACTTAGATCAGTAGATCATATGTCAGCCAGTTTTCCGCTTATTTTTTCCGCCTTGAGATTGAATATGCACCAGCCTACATGTGACACAGAGTGAGAGGCAGTCTGTGTGTGTGTGTGTGTGTGCATGTGTGAACACCCCCCACCCCCTTTGCTGATCTCTCATCTTATAGCCCTCTGGGAAGAAGTCTGGTGTGTGTTGCCGGTGTCGTGGCCCTGCCTCTCTCTCTCTCTCTTTCTCTCTCTCTCTCTCTCTCTCTCTTTCCCCCATTCAGATTTCTGTCCTACTGGCTGATTAATCCGGATACCTTTTCTCCCCAGATTCTTTGTTTCCTTTGTTCACATTTTCCTTTTTCAGGAACACTCATTGCCCATTTGAATTTCCCACCTTTTTCCCCTCTCTTGCATTCCTCCTTTCTCTCTCTTTCCTCTGTGGTTCCAGACAGTCGTCAGACATCTGTTACTTATGATTGCCCTCTCCTGTCTTTTATTTCCCTTCTTCCATCCATCCTTCATTTCTCTTTACTTTTTCATTCATATTCTGTCGTGTTGTTATTGCAGTCCAGTGATTCATGGGATGCAACATAGAAGCTCATCAGGAGCTTTCTTCTCTCTCTCTCTCTCTCTCTCTCTCTCTCTCTCATCTCTCTCTCTTACTCTAGTCTCTCAGTCTCTCAGGCATGCAGAGGACTGCGGCACCCAAGGCATGGTCAGTCTCTGCTGCCAGCTTGGTGAGTTCACTCCCCTTGTCTCAATGCATGTGTGATTTATACAAGAGCTGACGTGACCTGATAGTGTATATGAAATAGCTGTGACAATGCCGCTCTGTTCACATGGTTTGAGATGGATTCTATTTGAGATGGTGCTGTGGATTCACAGAGCCCCTTTCTGCTCAATTTGTGTGCAGATGTGATATCATGGCTTTAATTTTTAGATGTTTGTCTTCTTATTTCATTGACTTTGCTGTTTCATACTGTAAAACCTCATCGCAGATGTTGTTCTCTGAATGTCACATCAGCATCATTTTCAACTGCAGCAAACGAGTTCAGATCAGTGAAACGATTCATAATATTATATTGCCATGCCAACATAGTTGTATGGAATTTGTCTTGGTGTGCACATAAAAATGACAACAATAGCAGCAAGTGCATAAGGGCAAAATTAATACAATAGAGAGATGCTTGATTCAGAGCATACAATCTTCTCCTGTATGTGTATGGCCAGAGTGATGGGTCTGTGTGTGGCGCCACTTCTGCATGCATGTCCTTTTCTGCTGTACGCATGTGTGTTGTACGCGAGACTGTATGTCTTTGTGTGCAGTCCATGCTGATGGGCGTGTATGTGTGTAACTATGTTTGCTATTGCTTTAAAGTATGTGCTCGCACTCAACCTTCATGGCCCGCTATATGCTCTCACAAATGACAGGATGGCGAATAAGAAACAGCAGAGGAGAGAAAGATGGGAAGACAAGTGGATAGCATGGCAACAGAATGGCGGTCTCTCTCTTCTTCATGCCGCACCGTGCCCCTCTCCATCCCTGAGACCCTAACTTGTGACGTTCTGCTTCGATGTCCACGGGTTGGGCTCTCGGGAGCTGTGAGAGGCACTCATTCATCTGCCCATCCTGGAAAAAGCAGAGGAAAAGACAGCAAGAGAGAGATGGAGAGAAAACAAATCATTTATACAGATGTGAAACCAGAGAAGGAAGGATGGACAGGAAGAGAAACACAAGGAAATGAGACAGAGGACGATGTAACAAGTGAAGTGAAGGTGATGGAATGTGGGCCTGTGGATCAGGGTTCAATGGGACAGAGAGAGTTTAAATAAAGATAGAGACAGAAGAGTTAGGGATCTGTGTTTTTAGATTGGGGTGACGTTGGGCCATGGAGGGCTTTGGCCCAAACAAAGCGTATGTTAAGACTGTGAGTCAGGATGCTGAAATGGCTGTGTGCGTGCATGTCTGTGCCACAGCATCTGTTACGCCCTCGATCCGCACCCATATTTGTGTGCGTCTTTTTTTGTGTCAGCAAATCTTTTTAATGGAATTGTTCATTCTTTACAGGCAGTCCTTGTATATTTTTGTGTCCGCTGACTCCTGTTCATTTACGTATGTATGTTTATGTGTTTGTTTGTTTGTTTGTTGCTTATCTACCAATTTGAGAGCAGCACAAAGTACTGTTGAGAGCGTGACATTGATAGCTCGGTACACTTGTGCTTGACCTCATACAAGCATTCATCGTCTTTAAAAATACATTTATTTTTGTGTTTATGTATCTCTAATTTTTACTATAATTTTTTTTAATATAGACTATTATTTAGTGGTTATATGATAACATGACAATTTGATTGTGTGTGTGTGTGTGTGTGTGTGTGTGTGTGTGTGTGTGTGTGTGTGTGTGTGTGTGTGTGTGTGTGTGTGTGTGTGTGTGTGTGTGTTTAAAACAAGCTGAAAAAGAACTTTGTGAACAAAATACTTAGTATTAGTTAATGAATATAGCTAACATGTGTACAAGAACAAGCATGTTGCGGTTATGTGTTCTGTTATTACAACCATGTGATGCCCACAGGGGGTTAATAACAGAATGAAAGAGAGAAGGGGAGAAATGGAAATACCTTGAGTGTGGCTGCAGCAGATACATCTTGGTAAATCTGTGTTTTGTGTTGTATGTGTATGCAACAGTGAGTAAGACAGACAGCCGTATTTCTGATGTTGCTCCATATGATGCTCCTCTTCCTTGCTAGATCTTTTCTTCCTTCACAGAAGGTGTTTGCAGAGTCAAACAGAGGCTAATAATCTTCAGGGTTCCTACTGAAATGGAAAACCTGAATATTTCAGGGAGTTTTAGAATTGTGTTTTCCATGCCTGGAAAAGTCATCAATCTTAAAGGTACCTGTAGTTTTTCTAGTTACTGTATCCTTTGCTCCAAAATAATGGACTAGATACTGACTTTGTGTAGAGCTTGTGTGGAGTAAAAGTTTCTGTAATGATATTCGATTTGTGAGCAAATCATTCTAACTGGTTCACAAAATGGGCTGTAGGATTCATTAGTCTAAATGCTAATTATATATATATATATATATATATAAATCCTTATCCAGTAATCACAAATGGCTGGTAAGGTCATGGAAAAGTCATGTAACTTTATTGGTCAAAACTTGTTAGTGGTATATCCCTTTTGAACAAGAGCAAGAGGGCATACTTCTCTTTTACAGTCCCTCAAACATAATGGTGCATAATGTTGAGAATTGTATCTGGGAGATTGATTGTGCTGTTACTAATTCGGTCTGTCCCAACATAGGGGACTGTGATGTCAGTACATTTTTAATAAATTTTCTATTTTTGCATGTTCTTGCTGGAGTGAAGAAAAGCAACATGAAGTTGTGGTTTGATGCATCATTGTATAGTCTCCTACATAATTTCATGACAACAGAAAATAATATGAAATCAGTGTAGGGATGCAGAATTATTTAATTTCAAGTGTTTTGCCTTTGATAATGTTTTCAAGGACGAGTTAATACATTAAGCTGCAAAAAAGGTACTTTAAAGAGAGTTAAAATCAGCAAGATGCAGCACTGATATTTAATTCATTGGCATCCTAAAATTGGCTCATTAAACTGAATTTGGAATGTAACTGGAATAACTTGCTGGTATTTTAAGTAGTCACAGTTTCAAAACAAAATGTTTAGTTATCTGGTCAGTAGAGGCACAAAGAGAGAGAGAGAGTGAGCGAGAATGAGAGTACAGTGTATGCTATAGTAGATATATAATGTGCTACAATAGATGTTGGTTTATAATGAGCAGGTTTATATTGACTTGTTTGCGTCCTTAGATTATGATATATTTAGATTATAATATATGGCAATATAATATCATCTATGAATTTAAACTCTGAATTAGTGATAATTTTATAATAAAGTTAAAAAAAAAATTGATTTTGATGGTATGATGCTTTTGTTCAAAGTGACTTACAAATTAGGAACACAAGAAATGTATCATTCAAAAGCCAACCATATCTGCAGTATCACGCAGCCAAATTCCAGAGTAGAATAGAATCCAGGTAAATAAGTGATTTGTTAATGGTTCTGGCAATAAAAATGTACACATATTTCTCTTCGATTATTTGACGTTTAAAACAGACAAATAATGATCTTCCAGTTGTCCAGTGTTTGTATGAAGACTGATCTTATGTACTGAGCTGAGGATCTATTTAAGCCAATTATATGTGTATGTAAAGAACAATTATGATAAGACCTTGTAAAATGTGTTAATATTAAATATTGACAAATAAATACATTCAGACATTCTATAATAGGGAATTGTACATTTGTTTTATTTGACTCTTAATGCAGAACTCACCTATAGAAAATTGTGTCAGTCTTTGCGAATTGAAATTTCAGTCATAGCTGCATATAACCCTTTTCCCTGTGACTACAACATTTGGATACATTTCATAAGAAAATTATGAGAAATATTCAGGATGAAGAATTAACTGGTCAAGACTCATTTACTGCTCCATAAAACCAATAAAAGAAGGAAACACTGTGCTTTTTTACATCGAGTCAAATGTACTTACAATACTAATTATTCAGTTTAGGTAAGAATTGCTCGCCGATTGTTTATGTAAGTGGTGTTTGTAATGTCATGTTGTGTGTATTGTGTGTGCAGTGGTGTTAGCTGCAGTGAGGACAGTTGGGAACCCCTCCTCTCTCCTCTGCAGTGTGCCAGTGTGTGCTGGATGAAGACTATTGTTCTGTCTCCCTCATCTTCTACTGGCACCACACCTCACCCACCATGCTAACCTACCTCATCAAACAAGTGTTTGTGTGTGTGAGAGAGAGGTCAGTGTGAAAATATAGGACACTTATGATGGAAGGTATTTCATTTAGTCACTGATTAGAATTTGGTATGGACACTTTACCCTTCTGTTTCTCAGTGTTTTTCATAGGTTCATATGTAAGAATGCAGTAGTATGTTGGAGGAATGCAGCTGAAGTTGGTTGACTTTAAAGGCTTCTTAAAGTGCCACTGCACTGAGGATATCCACACATACACTGTTCCTCCTACACACAAACCCACTCACTTTCTGTCAGAATCATGGTAGTTGGTCTGCAGTGCTAGCACACGCCCCAGGAACGCCCAGATTTTACTGCAGTAAGAAGTACCCTGAGCAGTCTCACACACACAAACACACTTACTAGACCTGCAATATGATTAACAGCTGAAAGAAATACAGAATCTTTTCAGGCATCACTTTATCGTATAATTCAAAACATGATTGCTATAATGTCTGTAAATATTTGACACCTTTTGAAAGTTGACCACCATCAGGATTTATTGTTTTCTGTTTTACATTTAGAAATTTGAGTGTGTGCCCGCGTTTCTCCAAGGTTCTGTTTTGTGTCTGTCCATGTGTGTATGTCTGCTTTTTTGCAGTAAGAAGACACCGTTGTTCCTGTCTCACAGACGTTGTCCCACACAGCCATATGTTAAAATCTGGCATAGACAAATCCTACATATTTCTCTATAGTCTGTCCATCTGAGCATTCACACACACACACACACACACACACACACACACACACACACACATGTTGTGTTTCCATGTTTTATGGGGACTTTCCATAGACATAATGGTTTTTATACTGTACAAACTTTATATTCTATCCCCTAAACCTAACCCTACCCCTAAACCTAACCCTCACAGAAAACTTTCTGCATTTTTTAATTTTCAAAAAACATAATTTAGTATGATTTATAAGCTGTTTTCCTCATGGGGACCGACAAAATGTCCCCACAAGGTCAAAAATGTCAGGTTTTACTATCCTTATGGGGACATTTGGTCCCCACAAAGTGATAAATACACGCTCACACACACACACACACACACACAAACATTTGTTTTGTTTTTTAATAGTAGGGATTTTCAATTAACTTTCAAATCTAACCCTCACAGAATCATTTTTTTGAAGTTGTTGCCCACATTGTAGGTAATTTTATTTCCTTTATTTCACTTAGAGAAATTATGAAACATCTGAACAGAAATATGTAAGCAGACAAAGCCAGTGATGTAGATGAATAGTTTAACTGTTAATTATTCGTCATTTCTATTAGTAAGTTAAGAAGCTGGTATGTGAGTAAATAGCAATTTTTAGCAGGAATGCTTAGTTTCAGCTCACGCCCTCAGCCCAGCTGATCCCTCTAAATCTAGCACAATGGACCAATAGAGAGTAGTTGGCCGCAGTCACAGCCACTGAATTACTGAGAAAACATTGCTGTCCTCTCCTCTGGAAGCCTTTTGTGCATGTAGCTGCATGTAATCTTTAAGTAAAATCAATGTGAAGTAGTGTGGGGATGAGCAAAAATATAACTTATGAATAGCATGGAGAGCAATTTTATCATGTCGCTCATACTACGTGATTTATTTTAATCTCTCATTTGTTCACTCTATTGTTTTAAATCTCTTGCTGCTGCCTCCTTTCTCTCATGCACGTGCCCTCTCTTTTTCCCTCTCTCTCCCTCTCTCTCTGTCCTCAGATGGCTTTCAGCCTACTTTCCTATAACAGAAAACAGAGCAGAGTGGAGTCAGCATTCACAGTCAGAGGCAGGCACAAGAACCAGATAGGCACCTCCTTTAAGTGTGTATATACAGTATATATGTACATGTAAATGTGTGTCAAGCTTACCTGAAACCACACACAACCACACCAGCATGGTATATGTTTCTCTGTTGACCTTTTTCACTTTTTCACTGTGCACAATTCAATTTAAATTTATTGGTGTGACAATTGAAGTATAGTACTGCCAAAGCATTTAAAGGTTATGTACAAACAGAAACATTAACAACCATTTTTGAAAATGGTCTCATTCTAAATAGAATTAAATCACCATTTATATATATATATATATATATATATATATATATATATATATATATATATATATATATATATATATATATATGTGTGTGTGTGTGTGGTCATTTTGGAGCTTGAAAGCTTCAATTTCATATGGAAAAGAGTAACCAAGTTATTCTTGAAAAATTCACCTATTTTGTTCCACAGAAGAAAGAAAGTCATACACGTCTGAAATGACATGAGGATGTGTAAATAATGACAGACTTTTCATTTTAGGGTGAACTATCCCTTTAATATATAAAACCAATACATTTTTTTATCTTGATTTTAAACATCCCCAACTCCGAAAAAGTTGGGACAGTATGAAAAATGATAATAAAAGCAAAAAGGAGTGTTTTGTAATTTTCTTTCATCCTTTGCTATATTGAAAGCACTACAACTACACGTTATATTATGTTTTACCTTGTGAATTGTTATTTATTTTTAAATGTACAGTGATTTCAAATCAGATGATTGCAACATGCTCCAAAAAAGTTGGGACAGTTGAGTGTTTACCACTGTGAAACATCACCATTTCTTCTAATAACACTTATTAAGCATTTTGGCACTAAAGACACAAGTTAAGTTTATAAAGTGTAATTTTCCCTCATTTGTCCATTATTTAGGTATGTATCTAAACACTTGTATTGGGTCTTTGTTGTTGTATGGCGTGCTTAATAATGCACCACACATTCTCATTTGGAGACAGGTTATGACTGCAGGCAGGCCAATCTCGCACCCGCACTCTCTGCTTACATAGCCATGCACTTGTAATCCCGGCAGTGTGTGTTGAAGTTGTCCTGCTGGAAAATGCAGGGACGTACCTGATAAAGACGGCTTGGATGGTCCTTTTCCTCTATGGCCCGGATAACATGACGGCTGTGTTTTTCAAAAACTTTTTGAAATGTTGTCTCATCGGACCAGAAAACACAGTTGCACTGTTCTACTTTCCATCTAAGATGAGGCTGAGCCCAGAGAAGTCAGCAGCACTTTTGGACAGTGTTGATGTAGGGCTTCTGCTTTGCATAAAAAAGTCTTAAGACTTTACTATACAAAGCAGAAGCCCTAGATCAACACTGTCCAGAAGCATCTGTGGATTCAGCAGCATGTGGGGTTGACTAATAAAGGTTTTCTAAAGTTATCCCAGGACCATGTTTATGATATCCATTACAGACTGATTAATGCCGTTTTTTAAGCCAGTGACATCCGAGGGATCAGAGATCACGCACATTCAGAAGTGGTTTTCATCTTGCCCTTTACACACTGAGATTTGACCAGATTCCTTGAATCTATTAACTATATTGTGCGCTGTAAAGGCCCAAAATCCTTCAAATTTGTCTTTGGGGAACATTGTTCTCAAAGTGCGGGTACTTGAATGATCCTTGCTCTTGAAGGACTGGGATGTTTTTGGATGCTCCTTATATACTATGATACAATTGCCTCACCTGTTTAATATCTCCTGTTTCACATTGCCTTATTATTTCAAATAATCAAATTGTTTTTAGTCTTAAATTGCCCCTGTCTCAACTTTTTTGGAGCATGTTGCAATCATCTGATTACTGTACATTTAAAAAACAACTCTCTCTCTCTCTCTCTCTCTCTCTCTCTCTCTCTCTCTCTCTCTCTCTCTCTCTCAGTTGCTATAGTAACCAGACAGGATCTCAGTTCGTGCTGTATTTTTTTGTCCTTTATTTGTTTTCCAAGGGGGCAAATGACACCTTTCCTCCCTTTTCCTCTTTTTCTTTCTAATGCACTCACACTGTTCTTTAATTTGCCTCTGTCTTCCTCTGTGTCCTTCATATAACAAACAGGTTAATCTCCGAAATCAGTCTCATATTGATACCGGGAAAAATATGAAACCTTCAAATAATTTAAAAGTAAAGCAATTTAAGTACCCAAAGCTCTGATCATTATCTCTGGCTTGTCACACTCTACCTGGGTTTCTTCACAAACATTCTGCTGAAACAATTGCAATTTTCATTTAGTTGTAGCTTTTTTTTATATCATTGAAGTTTTATTTGTTATTGTTATAATTGTTATTATATATTGCTATAGTTTATTTTAGGCCCTATTTTAAGAGCGCTATGGCTAAGCACAATGATATGCTATAGTTCATTAGAGCAATGGGCATGGCCATGAAGTTTTGGTATTTTCATGCAAGCTAATTCTAGGTGCATGTAGGCTTGGCAAAATTACGCATGCAAAAAGTGCTAATGGGCTGGGTCAAGTGCAATTTCTTTTTGGAGGTTCTTCTCCTATTATCTCACCATCTTTGTCCTATTAGATAGTTAGTTAATTCCCTGTAAAGCACAAGCGACATTAAAAAGAGCACATTCTTAATAAGTTGGTAGTATTAATGGCCTATATGCAATGAATTAGAATAATAGAAATACAATAGAAAAAGAAAGAATAGAAATGTGCTCCTTTTATACGCATTGAAAATGTGGCTCTCATCAGGATTTGATTTAAATTCTAGAGAATATAAGTTTTATTAATAATTTTCATCTACTGACATGGCTAGTTTTAAAAAATTTTGTATCGGCACACACTTCTACAGGTCGATTTTGATTTAAGAAAATTAAATTGGAAAAATCAGAGCTCAAGCTCAATTCTGTGATCGAGCACCTCCACCATAGACAGCACACCAAATACGTTTACTTAATGCACTCCAGGACTATATGTACAAGCAAACTTGTGAAAACCTGATTATAAAAATGATTGCGTTGATGCCTTGACTGCTTTATGAAACTTTGTTTAAGTCTACTATTTTCAACTGATGACACGTGATACATAGTAAAGCATTTTTTTTTTTTTTAAATATGACTAAAAAAAATACACATGCAAAAGTATACTATTGTTACATTTTGTTCCACTCTAATCTGCAGTGAATTATTTTCTGTGCCTGTGCCAATCTTTTCCATTTGTCTGGCCCTTTGCACAGATCACATGTTAAGAGGCAGCAGTATATGGTGCCCATGGCCCTAGTACCTATATTGGGGTGATAAGTGGTGGACAGAGATTAATCATCAACACACAGGCAAACACACACACTTACACACTGTCTGTGTGCAGCTGTTGGAGCTGGTGGTGTCACCATAGAGACAGTAGTGTGCTGCTGAAGATCCCAGCCAACAGCTGCTCTTGGTAGAAACAGTATTGATTGAGTCTGCTTCACTCCCACTTCACAAAATGTATTTGTCCGTTAGCTGTCAGTGTCTGGTTATGACACTGTATCTAAACATTTTGTTTGAGGGATAGTTCACCAAAAAAAAAATACAAAATAAATCTGTCATCCTTTACATAGTCTCATGTTATTCCAAACCCATATGACTTTCTTTCTTCTGTGGACCAGATGAGAAGTTTGGCAGAATGTTAGGGGCTGAAAGCCTCAGTCACTATTCACTTTCATTGCATCTATTTTCAATACAATAAACGTGAATGGTGAATGAGGATATCATTCATCATAACATCTCCTTTTGTGTTCAACGTGAGGATGAGTAAATTATGACATAATTCTCATTTTGGGGTAAACTCAATTTGATATTATGTAATAATTGCGAGTTCTTCATGTGTTTACATTGTAGTTCCATGAATCTACTTCAAAGAACATGTGTTTATCCAATGGAGGATGCATTCTGTGTATCTGTGCAACAGATGGATTGGACAGCTTATCACATTCCCGTTAAAGCATATAAAAGAGGGCCTGATACTCTTCTTATTGTACGTCTCCTTTCCCCTCTTTCGAAGTTCCAGAGGACCATTTGCTCTGAGACTTCCTGTGGCCCTATAGAGGACCTCTCGCTCCCCTCCCCCTCAGTGGTTCAATGTATCATCAAAGAACGGATTAGTATGGGCCTGTCCAGGAGACAGACTTGAGCACCTGACAAATTTAAGCTTATTATCTACAGAAAAAGGCAAAAACCTGCACAGGAAGCACTCAGGGATGGAGGGCAAACTCTAAAGATTGCTGATCTCTCAGCATATGGCCTGATGCTAGGCAGTAGTTTATTGCTGATATGTGTGTGCACATTGCATTTAGCATGTGTCTATGATCCTGCTCTGATTAGGTGCACCTGGAGTCAATGAACATTATAAAAGTTGGAACATTTTACCCTGTATCTAATTGTTTGTTCTTCCCTGCTACACATAATGCAAAAAGCTGTATTTCAAGTAGGATGTCCTCAAGTACTCAGTATTCATGATAAATTAAGGGAACAATACCTGGATGACATACTGCATTTGCTGAGATTCTGAAGTGGGCAACCACAAAGGGATACTTTGATATCAATTAGACCAAGGGAGCAGAAAAGAAGTCTGATTCGAAAAGTTGGACAAATAAAAAAGTTGGGTGGCTCTTTTGTATTGTATAGGAATTGCTCCTCGTACTTAATTGTTACTTGTTTATCAATTCCTGATTAAATTGTTTTTGCTGTTGTTGTTAGTATGGGACAGAATGGGAATTCGGACATAGATTTGTTTTTTGTCTTTGCACATACATCAACAGGCTTAAAGATAATAATTCAGCTCTTCACTTATCATTTCTTATCACTTCTTAGCTTCTCATACCCATGCCAGATGTCAAACCACAGGATCTTGTCTCTTTATGCTTTGTACTCTCAGGTTAAGCATTTTTAAGAGAACTAGACATGTCCATGCTGAACATGGATTAATCTATTCTTCCCTTCATCTAAAGGAAGGGTTTTTGTCAAACCCATTATGTGTGTGTGTATGTGTGTGTATATATATATATATATATATATATATATATATATATATATATATATATATATATATCAGAGTTTCCGCTAGAAAAAATGGTGCGGTCAAAGTGACCGCAGAGGTTTCGTTTTACGGACATTTTGATGATATGCCGGTCAAATATATCGCCTCTTAATTAGTCAAGTTGAGGAAAACTGGAGGCAGTCTATGTAACTTAAAAAATGACATAATCAGGCCTTATAGAATGCAACATATTATTATTAGCTTAACTTTCAAATAGACGGGAAAAAAACATGAACGTCCGATTGGCGTCAATCAACGGCAATTGTTTTTTACTGTGGTTTCACACACATTCACTTTTTGAAACATTGAGGCACGGATGTACCTAATACAAATAAATAAAACATCTCCAGTTAACTAGCAGATCATTCATTTAGTCCGTTATTAAATAAGAGATCTAGCGCTAAAATCTGTTGTTTTTGAAATCAAGCTGAGCGCTCGTGTCCGCTGCTATCAGTTGCATGGACGACGCGCTGCGCGAGTTGCGCAATCTTCACTAGGACGCGCGTTTCAATCTATCGCCGTTGCGGAGACTCTCTATTAATTCGGTGAAATCACAAAATAAAATGCACACAAACGTGTCCCTGCTTGATATAGACTGTAACCATGCACTGATGAACATAGGCTATTCAGTTTTGATGATAGAGAAAAAAACTGCACGAATGCGCGGATTAGAAGCACTGATCTATCTATAATGAG
Organism: Xyrauchen texanus; assembly: GCF_025860055.1. NCBI lineage: Eukaryota > Metazoa > Chordata > Actinopteri > Cypriniformes > Catostomidae > Xyrauchen > Xyrauchen texanus. The sequence goes on from NC_068279.1 coordinate 20,184,439, forward strand.
ATGTTCCTGATTCACCATCGTCTGGCCTCTGAAAAAGCTTTTAAAGCTAGTCTGCCTGGGCCTGGCCATATTTGAAACGTCTCACTCAATCGATCGTTGTTTAGGTCTATATTGCAGCCGTTTTAGGCGTGCGCTTTATTTGAAATGCAGCATGCGATGTTGTTTCATAACTTTCAAACGATAGAGCCTGTTCCTTTATAACATAGCAAGAGATCGGTGTATTTTTGCTTTATACATTTTAGGCTTATTCTCAAATTCAGATTGTGTTAGGGGACGGGATTATTAGGCAATTTTAATCGGACAATTTGACCGGAGAGATTTAATTTTGTCGGACATTTCATTTTTTATCGGCCAATGTCCGGTAATTACCGGACAACGGAAACCCTGATATATATATATATATATATATATATATATATATATATATATATATATATATATATATATATATATATATTGAGTTGAGTTGAGTAGAGATTAGAGACTAATCAGAGATCACATCTGCTCTGTGCTGTCTGCCTCACTGGACTCACTGCAGTTTGCTTACCACAACAACTTACAGCTTACAGCTCAGTTGAGTGAATGTATGATGAACTTTTGGTTAATATTTATTTTATATAATACTTTTTGATAGACATCTTTCTTGACATTTTTAGATCTTGCCTTATGAAAAGCAGTGTGTTCTTAATGGCATTTCAGGGTTTTGTCTTTGTGCTTAATTTGTATGACTTGCTTCCTCCCAAGGCAATAAAATGCAGAAAAATCAATGAAAAAGTTAATGAACTCAGATCTTAGAAGTTAATTTACAGAAGAACTTTTAATGATTCCATTCCCCTATAGAAAACTCAAGCCACACCCTTTTTATACTTTCTTTCTGTATCTCTCTTTTCTCTTGGCTTATAAGCATGTGGGTAGAGGAGGGTAGAGTTTCGCCAACCCTCATAATTCAAAGTTAAGCTTATCATGGCTGAGTGGCTTTTTATCCTGGACTTGTTCACAGTCGGTGCTGGTTTTAATCCTCTCCACACGTAGGTTTGAGTCCCCATAACATGCATTTCTATCCAAGGAAATTTCCATAGCAATACCACAACAGTCCAGGGAGATTTGTAAAGAGTTTCAGAATAAACAAATAAGTACAAAGTATCATGATGAATAATAATGTTTAAAAGTAAAACACAGATAATCAAAAACATGTGCTCTGTGATTTTAATGAGTATTTAAATATGACAAACATGTTTTATATGCGTTATGATATGAGCCGTTAATGGAAGATTTAAACGATTAGGCAAGATGACAGTATGATGGGACTTGAATATCCAGTGGGGAGGCTGATCATATACAGTATGGCGGTAGAGACATAATCAGCTAATAGAGTTAATTACCCTTGCTTGAACAATAATAACACGGTTTACTGAATCATATCCTGTTTAATTTGAATGGCATGACAGAGAGAGTGAAAGAGACAATGAAAGAGAGAGAGAGAGAGAGAGAAAGAGAGGCTCATAATGCAATAGTAAATGGTCCCAACAGTGATATTACATTTACAATTAAAATAAGCCTGGAGGCATGTCATACCTGGTACATATACATATCCTTTTTTAACCTTTGTGCTATTTGAGACAAACTAATTCATTTGACCTTCTCTCTCATAATTTTAATAGTATGTCATAAATGTGTTATAAATGTATAATTACATCGTAACATTATGATTTATAAATATTTAAACAAAAGAGTTATTAAAGCTGAAGTATGTAACTTTTTCAGTATTAAAATACTTTCGCCTACCCTATCTTAATATGCAGAAATAACTATAAGCCATTCACAGGTTAATTTTCCTGAAAACAGTAAGCACTGTCTTTCTGTGCTGCTATGAAAATTTTGTTTTTTTTGAGAAACCCACTTTGACCTGCCCCAACAACTTTATTCAACCAATGGTGTGAGTTGGGGACAGGACTATCTCCTTGTTTGACCAACGGCAGATGGGGGGCTTGTTCAGAAAGCTGTTTTGAAAACAACTTTTATTTTTGCAATTTTGTTTGGTGGCACTAGTGCCACAGAAATTATATACATCAGCTTTAAGCTGTTTGTAGATTAAAACAACTTTATGATTACAGCTTTTATCACATTGGAAAAGGGTGATGCGGCTGACCTTTATGAATTAAAGGTGAGGTTATAGGTGAGAATGTTTGAACTGTCAGGACAAGGATTTTTTATCAGAAATATCAGTAATGTACATTTTATCAGTTACAATATTTGTTGGCCAAAACAATGGTTTAAAATGTTTAACTTTATTCCATTTTTCATGTCATGAATCGTTTTTTGCTTAATAATTGTTTTACATTTTATATGAAGTAAAAAATAGGCTTTAAAGAGAGAGACATAGATTTTGTATATGCCCCAGTATTGGCCTTCCATCAAATTATATTTACATAAGTAGTGCTTTTAAAACTGAACATTGTAGTTGTAGTGTGATAAATGCATTTCTTAACTTTAACAACAGCATTCTCATATTTAACAGATCCAGACATTTCCATTTACAAATTAGTTAATTAAAATAACTAGATTTAGTTAAATAAATGTATTAAATAGGATTGAGTTTGTGTACAGTACTTATGACAACTTTTGTATTACTTAAACACAGACTATTTTATTTGATATAATAATGTGGCTAACTCTGATTCATTTGGTTTATCAAAAAATGCTTTACATTTTAATCTACAAAGTATGCCTGAGGCAGGGTACTTTAAAGAATTGTATGGAACCACTTGAAATGGCATTTAAAGAAGATCTGACATTTTATTTTGTGTTCGTGTAAAGAGATTTTTTTAAGATACTGTTTTCTCTTTCACTGTTATTACACATAAGCAGCCATTCAAGGCAAACACTGACCATATTAGTCATAGGTTTTGTGTTTAACAATGCTGTTGGCTGTCTCGAAACAAGATCAATAAAATATCATGTTAAGGTATTATTTTGCACAAGCATTGAGGTGTGTTTCGTACCTTTTTTAACATTCCATATACTGAAGCTCCTAATATTCCTAGAATACTGGCGCCTAGTATGGCTGCTGCGTTGCCAGCTCTAACCCGACATTGCAGTTTTTTGTTTGTTTTGTCAAAATTTCTTATGTTTTTGTCTTGGATGTTGTCTACCTTATTGTCTACGATAGATAAACATGTTTCGACAGTGGTTCTGCAATAGTACACCAAAACCGGACTTTAAATACCTCAATGCCGACCCACTGTTTTCAAACACGACAGTGTTTGACAATATCAATATCATCGAAATAATACCAAAGTTTTTATGGACTTTGTCTGAACAGCCCAGCTGTGGATACGTAGCCTGAAAAGTGGAAGGAGAGCCGGCAGTCTCATCAGACTAAGACGTTGTGCAAATCGACCCCCACTACCCAGCATTCTACTGGCAATTGTTCAGTCTCTGGACAACAACCTTTGCAAGCTTAGAGCGTGGATCTCTTTACAACAAGAGACAAGTGACTGCTGTATTATCTGCCTTGAAAAGTGGATGTCTGCGGAGATTCCAGACTCAGTCATCGAACCCATGGGGTTCTCCATGCACCGAGCAGACAGAGAGATAGACCTCTTAGGTAAAAGCTGAAGAGGTGGTATATGTTTTATGGTCAACAAATCCTGGTGAGATCAGAGGAACGTACATTCTATCAAGTCATTCTGCTCTCCTGATCTGGAATTTCTCATTCTTCTGTGTCAACTATTCTGGCTACCAAGGGAATTCACATCAGTCATTATCATAGCTGTGTACATCCCACCAGAAGCCGACACAGTCCAGGCACTCAAGGAACTGTGTTGAGAGACTAATCAGAGATCACATCTGCTCTGTGCTGCCTGCCTCACTGGACTCACTGCAGTTTGCTTACCACAACAACTTACAGCTTACAGCTCAGCATTTAACACCATAGTGCCCTCCAAGCTCTGGGCTTAAACAGCTTGCTGTGCAGCGTGATCCTGGACTTCCTGTCAAGCAGATGCCTGGGCAGCAACATCTCCTCAACACTGGAGCCCCACAGGGCTGCATTCTCAGCCTACTCCTGCATGACTGAGTGGCAACACATAGCTCCAATGCAATCATTAAGTTTGCTGATGATATGACGGTGGTAGGTGTGATCACTGACAATGATGAAACAGCCTACAGAGAGGAGGTGCACACTCTGACACACTGGCATCAGGATCACAACCTCTCCTTCAACGTCAGTGAGACCAAGGATCTGCCAGACACATCATCAGAGGTTAGCTTCTCTCCCTCCAGGATACCTATACCAGGCGGTGTGTGAAAAAAGCTCGGAGGATAATCAGAGACCCCAGCCAACCGAGCCATGGACTGCTCTCACTGCTATCATCAGGCAGGCGGTATCGCAGCATCAGGACCTGCACCAGCCGACTTCATGACAGCTTCTTCCCCCAAGCAATCACACTTTTGAACTCTTGGTCGCTATTGATATGTATAACAGCACTGCACTTTATTAACCTCAGACTGGACCCACATATTATACTTCACTTAATAACATACTGGCAACTGACTATCAATGGACAGCTGAATATCAATACAACACTTCATATTTATTTCCACTGATTACATGGCATGTATACAGTCAGATGTTTATAGTAATTGTCATACTGCTATTTTGCTTGGAACTGCACCCAAGACTTTCACCACTGTTGCACTTGTGTATATGGTTGAGTGACAATAAAAGGGATTTGATTTGATTTGATACCCTGAAAATGGCATACTCAGATGAAAATCTGCACTTACTATAGCTATAGTATAGTTTATTGGATATGTGATGTCTGTATGCCCAAACAATGCAAGTGAATAGCTCCCAAAATGACATAAAGGCAACATAAAGGTTCCTCATTAAGACATGATCAATGGTTTCTGAAGCGATCCAATCAGTTTTGAGTGAGAAAAGACAAGAATATAACTCTTATGCTATAAATATTGACATAACCACTTTCCTTGGCGATCATGATTTTAGCTTATTTACACTTCTTAGTGCCATTAGGAATCAACCTCGCTTCTTCACGAAGGTTGCAGAGGCAGCCCTTGCCGCGCTAAGGGAAGTGGGCATCCGCATACTCAATTACCTCGACGACTGGCTGATTCTAGCTCACTCTCGAGAATTACTGTGTGCCGGCAGGGACCAGGTTCTCAGGCACCTCAGCCGTTTAGGGCTTTGGGTCAACTGAGAAAAGAGCAAGCTCTCCCCGGTTCAGAGCATCTCTTTGCTCGGCATGGAGTTAGACTCAGTCTCAATGACAGTGCGCCTCACAAACGAGCGCACGCAGTCGATGCCGAATTGCCTCACCTCATTCAAACTAGGCACCGTGGTCCCTCTAAAGCCATTCCAGAGGCTCCTGGGGCATATGGCATCCTCACCGGTGGTTGCTCCGCTCGGGATGACATATGAGACCGCTTCGGCACTGGCTTTAGACTCGAGTCCCGAAATGGGCATGGCACCACAGCACATAATGTGTGATCTTCACCCCTTCCTGCCATCACGTTGGGTCACAGTGTGCAATGGGCACGCAGCCGCCGGCTCCTGGACAGGATCACGGCTACATTGGCACATCAACTGCCTAGAGTTGCTGGATGTATTTCTTGATCTGCGGAGGTTTCTCCCGCTGATTCGGGGCAAGGACATCTTGATCCATTAAAACAGCACCGCGACGGTAGCATACATAAATCACCATGGTGGCGTGCTCTCTCGTCAAATGTCACAACTCGCCCTCCATCTCCTCCTCTGGAGTCAGCAGCAACTGAGGCTGCTACACGCCACTCATATCCTTGGGCAGCCTCAACAAGGCAGCGGACACGCTGTCAAGACAGGCCACACTCAGTGGAGAGTGGAGGCTCCACCCCCAGTAGGTCCAGCTGATTTGGGATCAATACGGCGAAGCAAAGGTAGACCTGTTTGCTTCCCAGGAAAACTCCCACTGCCCGCTCTGGTACTCCCTATCAGAAGCTCCCCTTTGAACAGACACGCTGGCACACTGCTGGACCCAGGGTCTGCGCAAATACGCATTTCCCCCAGTGAGCCTACTTACACAGGTGCTGTGCAAGGTCAGGAAGGATGGGGAACAAGTAATTTTAGTGGCTCTTCACCGGCCCACTTGGACTTGTCTCTCGGACCTCACGCTCCTCATGACAGCACCTCCCTGGGACAGCATTCCCCTGAGGAAGGAATTTCTTTCTCAGGACACCCCCTGGCATCCGCGCCCAGACCTCTGGCTTATCACCAGATGTCGTATACATGATCAACCAAGCCAGAGCTCCCTCCTCCAGGCAGCTCTACACCCTAAAGTGGCATCTGTTTGCAAACCAACTCTTCCCGATCAGAAGACCCGCAGAGGTGTGCAGTTGGGTCACTGCTCTCATTCCTGCAGGAGAGGTTGGAAGGATTGCTGTCCCCCTCCACCTTGAAGGTGTATGTAGCCGCTATATCAGCTCACCACGATGCAGTGGACGTAAGTCCTTAGGGAACACGACCTGATCATTAGTTACCTTAGAGGTGCCCAGGCCATGCCTGTTCCCCTCATATGATCTCTCCGTGGTCCTTGCAGGCCTTCGGAGAGCCCCCTTAGAGCCGCTACATTCAGTTGAGCTAAAAGCCCTCTCCCTGAAGATGGCCCTCCTGATTGTGCTCACTTCCATCAAGAGGGTTGGGGATCTGCAAGCATTCTCTGTCAGTGACACTTGCCTGGAGATCAGTCCGGCAGATGCTCATGTGATCCTAAGACCCCGACCGGGCTATGTGCCCAAGGTTCCAGCGACCCCCTTCAGGGACCAGGTAGTGAACCCTGGGAGGAGGCAAACCCAGCCTTATCATTTCTGTGTCCGGTGTGTGCTTTGCCCACCTATTTGGACCGCACACGGAGCTTTAGATGTTCCGAGCAGCTCTTTGTTTGCTATGGCGGACAGCGGAAAGGGAGCGCTGTCTCCAAACAGAGGCTCACCCACTGGGTCGTCGACACCATTGCATTGGTCTATCAGACCCAGGCCGTGCCCGCCCCCTTGCAGGTTCGAGCACACTCTACGAGGAGTGTGGCATCCTCGTGGGCACTGGCTAAAGGCATCTCCCTAGCAGACATCTGCAGAGCGCCGGGCTAGGCAACACCCAATACCTTTGTGAGATTCTATAATCTCTGGGTTGATTCGCTCTCATCCTGTGTTTTGTCAGGTCCGAGTGCGTAGAACTCGGTAATACGGAACAGCTGACTGGTGTACCACTTGCGCATAGTGCATTTCCCCTCTTCTGAGGCAAACACATGCGCTCTTACTCCCAGGCAAGCCCACAAAACTCATACTCCCTGGATGTCCTTCCTCCTTAGCCCTCTGGCTAGTTAATTCGGCAGAGGAGTTCCCAACCAGACCCACTACGGGTACTAATTACTCTGAATAGGTGCTGAAATAGGTGCTCCCCAGGTGCCGGTTATCACGGTAAATCCCTGTGTCATATTTTCCGCAGTATGGTCCCCCTCTCAGCGGACCCGCGTCTCCCTTGGGCAGTCCCCTCTGTCCCTGGTCCCTGTGTTTGTAGAGCTCCTCCCTCACCAGGCAGGACCTACCACCGCACCACTTCATGTGTGACTTGCAAGCACATGTGACGTATTTGCCACCTGTTGACCTCACCAGCCTGGGCAGGATTTGGTCTCCACGGGGTCTTTTCCCCCTGAAAGTATAGGATTAGAAAAGAACACCTTCCCCGATGTGCGTATAGCGTTAGATGGCCCCAGCCGTATTTAACACTCTATGGGAGAAAACATAGAGAGAGATGCTTGTCACGTCGCTTGTTCCCCCCCTCAGGGATGCCAGGAACCTAAAATGTATACAACGTCTTGGGGAAGGTTAAGTGCAGCCTGATGTGGTCTCCTTTGGCACAGCTTACTTGCACCTGCATCAGTATATCACGTAACACGGTTCAGTGTCGTAGCGTTATTGGATAGGGACCCCTAGTGTCACTACATCGACACTACGTTGAGTGAGTGACAGAAGGGGAATGTCTAGGTTACTGTCATAACCCCCGTTCCCTGATGGAGGTCCCTCTTGCCACAACACCGTACCAACCACTGTAACGGCCGAACCATATTCTCAGCTCCTCAGTGCAAAACCTGACTAAACAGATGCAAGATTCCTTCCATTTGCAAATTCTGTTCGACAATTCTCATTGGCCTTTTCTCAAAGTTCAGAGGCAACAGAGGCTCTCAAGAGAGACCCCTAGTGTCACAACATCGACACAACGTCTTGTTAATATGGGAATCTAGCAGGCATTTGAAGTAGCTTTTTAGAAAATTCACTTGACATTGTTGAAAAAAATATATCTTTAAACAAAGGAGATTAGATTAGAGACTATCAACCAGAGATTAGAACTAGAACATGGTAAGACCACTTATATGTAATATAGAATTGGATTGCTCATCAATCTTTGTACATTTTGTTAATGTTGAAATGGCCATTCAATCACTGATTTTATAATTGAATCTGCATGTAGATCCCTAAAACGCAAATATCCCACACATGTGAATATTTATTTATTTAAAGTCGGGAATTTTTCCTGTTTCTTGAAATTTAGAGCGAGTTATGTATATCTGTATCAAACAGTATCCACCGCTAACAAACTTCGTCAACAAACAGACCAGCTGAATGTACCATATACAAGTTCATTGAAACTGAGGTAAGATGCAAACAGACATTTTCAGACTTTTTTTTTTTTCCAGTTTGTTCAGAATTACTTGTTTTATGTTTTCATCAAAAAGTGCCTTGTTCTCACAGTCACTTAAAGAACCATTAAAATTTGTCAACACCCCCCACCCCCCCCCCCACCCCCCAACCCCCAAATGTTCAAGACATGGTTACGGTCTTGATGGGAAGTGTAATTCAACTTGAAAACACGATCGTGATGATAGACTGCAATGGCAAGATTTATAATAAAATAAGATATAAAATGTATCTAGCCTCTGGAATCCGATTTCCTCTATGCTGCCTTTATGTCATTATATGGACAAACAGACATCAGAGCTTCTTAAAGATGACATAAGAGTGAGTAACTGATGAGAGAATTATCATTTATGGCTGAAATATTCCTTTAATTAATGTGAGTACTGTACACATTTCTTGCTAAGCTTGGTAACCTGTTGCATTTTAATATAAGCTTGTGATAAATGAGGATGTCTGGCAAACACAATTTATGAAAAGAGTGTGAGTAGAGATGGTTGGCACATTGATTTTGAGTACCAATCAAACCCAATCTCCCGACAAGTATAAGGACGTGGGCATAACATGTGAAAGTACATTAAATTACACAATGTGTTAATGCATTTTTCTGTTCTTTGTTAGCATGATTAAATGTTGTATTAGATCTCATACCAAAATAATGTATGTAATGTTCAGGCATTCATTCATCTTCAACATTCAAACAGTGTTTCTCAAGCGGTCATAGGTTCAGATGCATCATGGGAGTGAAGTGGGTGGGCAGGGGTGTACATTCTGTTCTGTTGCCCCAGGAGAAGTCAGAGGTCACTGACACTTAGTCATTTCTGACCATATGTTTAATGCACTGGATAGGACTGCAGGATAAGTATACTTGAGAACTAAAATATTTCAGAAAGAACCTCATAGGAATTACCTCATTAGAATTTAATTATTTTATTATCAAATTTTACAATTAAATTGAATTAAATTATGGTTTAAAACTCAAAATGTATGCTTTTTTTACATTAAAAAAGTACTATGTGTTGTTCTAACGTTTTGACAAGAGAGGGGATAGGGGAAAACAAAAAATTTAAGTATAGTCTGATCAAATCTGAACTACTTTTATTTTATTTTCCATTACATTAAAAATAATTAAAAATATTTATAATTTGTTTTTAATTACATATTTTGTATTAATTTATTATTAATGTATTGTGTTACATTTTTATTCTGAATTAACAGAAAATCCTGAAAAATTTTGCTGTACCAAGTAGCAGTCGTTCAGTCCAACTATTTAGCTGTTATTTCAAAATAATAAAATGAATAAACCTTTGCAGAAAAATTCTGTAATTTGAAATATTTAAATGATTAGCACCAACACTAAAGAAAAGGGAGGATACAGCCTGAGAATAAACCGAATGTTAGTGTTAGTGTTATGTTAAATCTTTGTACATTTTGTTAATGTTGAAATGGCTGTAATGTTATGACAATGGCAGTGCATAAGGCTTGTGTGAGTGTGTGTGTGGGGGGTGGGCGTGTTTGGGTGGTTAACAAGGAATAATTTTTTAGGTTACACAGGTTTTTAAGTCATTTCAAGGTTAATATGCTGTAAATTAAATTTCTAGTGTCCCCATAATTGCAATTGCCTAAAAACATACTAAACAAATTTAATGTAAAAATGTAGAAAGTATTTTGTGAGGTTTAGGGGTAGGGGTAGGGAATAGAATCTATATATCTTACATAAGGATAGCTGCACCAATGTGTGTGTGTGTGTGTGTGTGTGTGTGTGTGTGTGTGTGTGGCAGGCTAGGAAAACCTTCCTTGAGGGTAAAGCCCATTCATTGCAAATGAGATGGAACTACATAAACCTGTTACAGAATAACAGGAATAATAGGTTTAAATTTGGTTGTTTTTAGTGCCTACAAAGTGAAAGTTAATCATGATTTACTTACCTCCATACATTTTTATTTTATATTTGCAAGATTTTATAAGGAGAAACATTTTCTGGTTCGTGCTGTACTATGTGATTTTCAACATTATAGAAATAATTACGATAACTAAAAAAATAAAATAATAAAAAATTAAAGAAAGAAAAATGGCTATCCTACATTATAATCATAATTTGTTCCTTGAAACTTAATGTAGATTCATATGCACTTGAGATGATATGAAAGTAAGCATTTGTTTTATGCAAACTGTTTTCATTGCATTCTATTATCCAGGATGCATACAACAGAATATGGTGAATAAAGTTTTCTATGAAGCATAGAAACATTCATTCATTTGTTCGCATGTGCTGGAGTCTTTTACAGCTAACTACATTTTTTAGCTTCTGTAGCTTAAATTGAGAACTCACGCTTACAGTATGATAATATAATTCCATCAATGTTTTTAAAAGTAAACCTTTTTAAACTGACGATTCTCATTTTGACACAAGAATTGTTGCTTATTTTTAAACATACTATTCTGTCATTATTTCATTCTTGGCTTTTAATAAAAACATTGCAACTTATCTTATAAGTGTAAGTTAGTTCTTCACTAAACATAAGTTCTGTCAGGACAACTCTGTTTGACTGGAATTTTATTGATTGTACAAACTCTTGACATTAGTTTTGGCAGGAAGGTTCCACTCTGAGGGGTTCAGCTTCCATGTTGAACACATGGTGTTCCTCGCTGATGCTCGAACATTCAACAGACGACAATTAACCAGATAATTTACAAGCAAATTTACTACTGATTGATGACAGATCCAATATATGGTAATAATTTTGTACAAATCAGTACAAATAGTGATACAATTCTATGGTTGAGTTCAGACAAGGAATCAGGAAGATGATGATAACAGTCTATGGTGCTGAAAGATGAGGTAATCTCCATATTGACAGAAGATTCATGCAGAAAGGCTCAAGATTGGCTTGAGCATGAGGATGGGATGGGGTGGGGTGGGTGAGCGAACGTCTATGCGACAGACTACAGCAGGTGTGTGTTCTGAATGGTGAGTAGGTACTGCCTAATTGGTAGGGGGTGGAGTTCATAGATCAGCTAAGTGTCAGCTGATGAGACGGCTGATGCCTTCGTGGCCTGCCTGAACTACAATTAAGCTCCATTTCAGTCGCTAAAAATTCGTTCCTTAACTAAAATTATCTCAATATAGAGAGACACTTGGAGCACTCAAAGATCATCTGGTTAGAGGTCTAGGCACTGTACACTTGTAGACTTACTGCCATTATGCAACATGCAATTTGTCACTGCCATGTAAATAAACTATGCAAAGTAGGATCCAGGAGCAGATTTTCACCAGCCATTGGAGGAAGCAAGAGGAGGAGGAGGATGATGAGGAAAAAGAGAGCTATAATGTTTAAAAAAAAATTTTTTTGGTTAATTATTAATATTTAATTCTTGAATATTTATCCAAATTAGTACTACTTACATTTCAGTCCGACTAACATTCTACTTAGTGCATCGGGAAACCCAGCCTTTGTCAGTAAGCTCTCCCTCTTTCTGGCCCCTTTGTGCAAGGTTTTATTCCCTTGATATTTCTCCTTTGGTCTCATTTTACATTTTGTTCTCTCTTTCTCTCTCTCTAAGATCTGCCTAAAATCATTTTATACCACAGTTGATTGAACAGCTTACTAATTGTCCCAAACAGCCAAATACCTCCTTTAATTTCTTTCTCTCCCTGTTTCTCTTTTTCTCATAGACCCTATTTCTTTTTCTATAACTAATCTAAACTTGTCCTTTCCTTCTCTCTATGTTAATACACTAATGCTGTGTTTTCCCCTTTTAGGTGCCCCCCACAGAAAAAAAATATTTCAGTGTCCTTCAGAATTTCCTCCGTTGTACTTAAACACGAGTTTATTGTACTTTGTACGTACGTTGTACTTGTGCAAAAATACAGCTTTTTCTTTTGTGCCTATGTGCATCCTTTCCCTCTCTTCTCTTCTTTACTTTACCCATATTCTTTTCTGGTCTCTTAAATTGCTTGTTTTATTGGTCTTTTTCCTTTGTCTTATTTTTAATTTATAGGGCTGTAATTGGTATGCTTATACACACAGTGTCTATATTTTCATTTTTGTCTCTTTTTTGCTCTTTTATGCTTTAATAAAAGTGTTGTCATTTGGGAGAGAAAATAACCATTTATAAATTAATTTCAGCATCACTAATCCTCCGGTTTTGGTTAATTGAGTAATCTTACAGTAAAGTGAAATCTTTGATGTTAAAATTATTTTTAAACAGATTTGAAAAGGCAAAAATAGACATGCACACCTGTGCAGTCCAAGACTGCCTCTGGAGCCCTGGCAAAGTCTTGGCAGGTTGCTATAGTAACCCTGACCACCAAAAAAATGCCAGGTGACCAAAAACATACTGCTGGCGCCACCGGGTCTCCAGCCCCTCCCTGCAAGGGGCTGTCTCACTCTACAGTCTTCTTATGATGCCTTCTTGTCTCAGAGAGGGTAGACAAGCCAGGGGGCTGAGGGAATTTGGGTCCTGTAACTTACTGAACTTTTCACAAAAGTGAGATTCATTAATAGGCTTTTTCATTTCTTATTTTGTCTTGAAGTGTATACCTTTTTGCTTTTGTAAAATCTTAAAAGACTTCATATAATTAATAGTCATATAATTCATCATACAGTTCATCTACTGTACAGACAACAATATGTTCAGCTTTTGTCACTCGTTCTCACTCTTGCCAGCAGCTTATTAGCAAATTCCCCATGCCATCTTCCTGTGGCTAGCTTTTGGTCATCATTAGGCAGCTGACAAATTAGGCTGACACCTTCCACTGTGAGCAATGAAGTCTACAACTGGTGTCTGCCCAATCTCCTCACCTTTTTGTACAGGAGTTTAACTCTCTCTATCTGTATATTTTACCCTTTTTATTTCTCTCCATTACTTCCTCATACTTTTTCTCTGTTCTCTTCCCACTTTCCTTGTTTTCAGAGATCTCCTACGGTCCAACCTGGCCAAAAGCATTTCGTTGGCGGCTCTCCACGTGGCACAAAAGCACCGCGGCATTCCTTGTGTCTGTGGATAATCTGTAGTGTCAGCTTGCTTTGGCCAGGCCACATAGCGCTGGGAATATTATAAAGCCCAGCGGCAGAATTCCTCTGGAGCAGAGATGAGGTGGGAGAAAGAGCTTGAAGAAGGAAGAGAGAGGTCAGTTGAGGTTTGCTGGTAGAACTCAACAATAAAGCGTGAAGTTTGAATCGTAAGATAAAAAACTAGCGGCAGAAAAATAATTGTAATTGATACATATTAGGTTGCTGTTTACTTTTAGATTTTCATACAGGTTTACCTCTTACCCCTTTACTTTTGAACTTACTTCCATAGAAAGGGCCATAGTAGAAACTATAGTGAAAACCAGGGACATAAAACAGTTCAAGAAAAAAAACAAAAACGAACAAACATTTTGGTATAACGCAACCAAAAATGGGAACAAAGGCCGTTTCAATTGTTACGGAGTGAAAACTTTATTTTTAAATGCTTGTAACCAGTTAATAACCTGTTAATTTATTTTTTATATATATTTTTATAAAACCAAAGACTAAATGGTTTATCACAGTATATTTTCAGAAACTACATGACTTCCTGTTACCCAAAAAATGGGACTTCACTCTCTTTAGTTAAACATGACAATCTTGTGCTTTGAAACTGAAGGAAACGGCTTCATCATACATATCTGTGTCTTAATGCACATCATTGTAGATGTAGTCTTCCAGGCCATCCGGAAGACCTTTTTGGCAAATATATTAAATTACTAAAAATACATGCACTATTAATCCAGATGCAAGGAAAAATATTGACAAATATCTCATTTGTTTTCAAGTCTTCACTGAATTATTGTTAGATATGATGAATTAATACAGATTTGATGTTGCCGGATTTGACCGAGAAAGCATGCAGATCTGTAATTAAAACAAATAATTAAAATTAGAGTGGTGGTGGTGTAGTGGTCTAAGCACATAACTGGTAATCTGGTAATCAGAAGGACACTGGTTCGAACCACACAGCCACCACCATTGTGTCCTTGAGCAAGGCACTTAACTCCAGGTTGCTCCAGGGGGATTGTCCCTGTAATAAGTGCTCTGTAAGTCGCTTTGGATAAAAGCGTCTGCCAAATGCATAAATGTAAATGTAAAATAAAATAATAAAAAAATTTGTCCCACATAATATAACATTTATTTCAAACATGTGCAGTGTGTGTATGCATGCAGGAGAGAGAGAGATTTTGGCTATTAATTGATTTTAGGTGGCCAAATGAATATTTAAAAATATTTGCTGATAATTCCCCCACTTAACCACAAACATTTTTATTTTCACTTATTTTGGGTGAGGCAAGTCTCTTATTTTGACCTTGTTTCTTTGCAGATCTGGCAACGCTGCAACTGGTATACTACCCAGCCTTAGCACAGAGTAATTTCACTTTAAAAAGAACATTAATAATGTTTTTTTTATTTTAGTCTAACAGGTTACCAATTAGAAAGGAGGCAAGGGAACACTCAAACCGGAAAGAATACATACTATTTATGCTCAGAGCAAACTTATAAAACACACAAAAAAAATTGCTATTTATAATAAAATATCACTTTAGACACTTTAATCAGCTTTATGCCTTCAATTGTTCACTTAAATAGTCCTACATTGTGACATTTTCGTTTTAAAAAGTAAAAACTCCACATAGTCTCTCGATTAATATGATGTCATAAAACTGCATGCATAATGATAAAATATTTAGAAATGTGCTATTTAAGTATAGCTTGTCTAACTGTATAACACTGCTGTCACATTGCAGGATATGTAAAGTTATTAAGCTATTTTCACACATGGTTGTTAGCCTCTCATACACTAGCATCAACAGTAAAGCTTTAGCCTTTTAGGCATGTTCACGGCATATTTTGATTTCAGGAATAATACACACCACATGACAGTTTCCATATAAGATAAACGTTTATGTTTTTAGAAAAAACTTTTTTTCTTTCTGTCCTAATGATAACAATGGGAGAAAAAAACTACTTTTTCATTGCTTACAGTAATTGACAGTAGTGGACATGAAGAAGGGCATGAATGTCTAAATGACAGACAAATACATCAAGGCTGACAATTCAGTTCTGTTTTTTATTATTTTTGCAAGCTAAATATGGAATGTATATTACATACAATATGTGCTTTTTAGTCAATAAAGATCATTGATTGAAATTAAGAATATTATGATTTATCTCAAGTTTAGGAGGCTTTCAGTTTTGGTACAGTTAACATTTTTTACATCAGATTAATAGTCAATCATATGTGATTTTTTCCCCATTTACCTTAAATTGTCTGATTTTATGTTTGATTCTAGGCAGCTTGCCGTTTATGCAAGATGAGTAAGCGTATGTGTGAGTGAATTTGGCGGGATGTTTGCTCCACAGCGACTCTCTGTGCAGTACCTCTCCTAGGGTCACTGAGTGCATGCTGTTACCCAGAATCCGTTAGCACAGTCTTTCAGTCAAACGAAAAACATGCTGCTCCTTTAAGAGCATGAAACAGGAGCCAGCTGTGTGTGTGCCCCTACCAGAGACACACAGCGTCAGCCAAGAGAGAAGGAGATGGGGTTTGGTGGGGTGGGGGTGGGGGTGGGTCTGGGGGTTAGGGCTTCAGAAGGGTGAGGTGGATAAAGTGAAAAGAAGGTAATATAGAAAAAAGAGGAGGAAGAGTGTGAGTGAGGGAGAGAGAAAAGCCAGAAATGAGGGACAAACAGGGAGGGAGGAAAAGGGAACCAGGGAGGAGGGGAAACAGGAGAGAGTAGCCAGCAGGGGTTGAACAACAGAGCAAGATGGCAGAAAAGAGAAAGAAACGTTTCAGTTCTCTGCTTCCCTACACAAAGCTGTGCAGAAGCCATTATTCACATTGTAATACGGGTGTTAGTTTGTCGTGCTGAAAGAAACAGTCACTGTTGTTGCTAGGAGAAGAAAGGTGCAGTCCTCACTTATTGGTCACAAGAAGTAGCTCCATTATCCAATCAGAGAGCTCCGGCATAAGCAAGAGATGGAGAGGGCCACAGTAGAAGACCTGATTAATATATTAGCAGTATTTTATGGGATAAATAACTCTGGGAGTAAAATGTATTGATGAAACAATGATAAGGATTGAGTGTGTATGTGGTAGTGTGTCCGGGTTGCTGTTTGTGCATTGTTATGGAATATTTACATTTATGCATTTGGCAGACACTTTTATCCAAAGTGACTTACAGTGCATTTTATTACAGGGACAATCCCCCCAGAGCAACCTGGAGTTAAGTGCCTTGCTCAAGGACACAATGGTAGTGGCTGTGTGGATCGAACCAGCGACCTTCTGAATTATATACATTGTAAATAACCAAAATGTATTAACAACAGTGCATTCAATTTCTGGTTTTACAATATTTTTTAAATCAAGCTTGAATTGTGTGTGTTATAAACATAATAACATCTTTATTCACAACAATTTCATTAAAGTGAAGTCGTGTAACATTGTAATCACATTAGTAATTAAGAGTAGGCCAGATCAATCATATGGATGTTAAGTCACAACATTTTGGCCTAAAGGTTAATTATAGTTAAAAAGTACTTAACTATTTATATTTTTGGCACCAAAAGTGATTGTGTCACTTTAGAAGACATTAATTTATCCATTTAAGTCATATGTAGGATGTTTATTCTGATTGTCTGCAATTTTTGGAGCTTCAAAAGTCTGATCACCGTCCACTTGCATTTTAAGGACCTACTAAGATATTTTTCTATTTTTCTTCAAATGTGTTCTGCTGTAGATATTTGGGATATCATGAGGGTGAGTAAATAATGTTTGGGTGAACTATCCCTCTAAAAGGCAACCATAGCATTAAGCAGCAGTGTATTGTTAGCAAGTTTGTTCAGTAGGAATAGTGGTATGCCATACCAAGATTTGGTCCAGGCTTTCATCTAGCAATTTTGTGCCTTGTTTTCTTAATAAATGTATTTTTTTTTAGTTTTTTAAAAAAATATGGAATATTAATTTGCAAATAACTATCTCCAAGTTAACTATGTAACTCCTCCATTTTGGGAGGGCACCATCCAGACTTCATGTTTTTCAACCTTTTTCCTGAACATGGTGGTTCCAGGTGAATCACACTGGAAGAGAAAAAAACCTCATCTGTTTTTCTAGTTTTAAATAAACAAAACGACATCCCTACCCTAAATCCTCTACATAAAAGCTATAGCTGAATCAACCACACCAGCTCGCTTGTCAGATATTAAATTCAGGTGCTTCGACCAAAACGTCTTCCACATAGGATGCAATTGTGATTTATATATTAATGGTTATTCTAGTTAGCCTTTTTATTTTATGAATATCTGTTAGATCTGCTGTTAAAAAGGCAGAGCTTTAGCGTCCATATATCCTTATAAAACTTGTCTGGGTCACATGGACACTAAGGAGCCATAGCTAAATAAATAAATGAATTAATATATTTTTCAATTCTTTTCTTAAATAGTATTTTTGTCTTGTTTTCTATTAAAAATGTTTAAACATTCTTAAAACAAGGTGCAGTATATTTACTTGAAAAGCAAATGGCATAAGATAATAAGCCTTATTTTGAGAGAAAACATCTAGGTTACGGATGTAACCTAGACATTTGGGTTACTGATGGAGGGAACGAGACGTTGTGTCAGAGAAGTGCCACTAGGGGTCTCTCTTGAGCACCGAATATACCTCTGATCTATGAAAAAAGGCCAATGAGAAGTTGGCAGCTAGTATTTGCATACCCCGCCCCCGGACATATGGGTATAAAGGTGAGGAAATACTAGAGTTCATTCAGGATTTTTCTGAGGAGCCGGAAATGGTCCGGCCACTACAGCGGCTCGGCTCAGCGACGTGGCCGGAAGACACAACGTCTCGTTCCCTCCATCAGGGAACGGAGGTTATATCCGTAACCTAGACATTCCCCGTCTGTCACTCTCTTCGACGTTGTGTCGGAGAAGCGACACTAGGGGTCCGTTTCGCAAGGGGACTGTATCATGGAGAATACACACAGGGGGAGTCCGAGTAGGTTTCCTCACCTTGTGGAGCACCTATTCCAGTACAGGGTAGATTGAGTACCCGCAGTGGATTGGGTCGGCAAGTTCCTCCGCTGAACTGCGGACCCATGAGGGCTAGGGAGGAATTGACCAGGGATTCGAGGGGTGGAATCTCCTGGGAAAAAAGACGCACAATTTTACCTCAACCAAGGGAAAGGGCGCTATATGCAAGCGATTCACCCGGCCAGCCCATCAGTGTGTTACCGAGTTCTACTGGCTCGGACCTGAGAAAACACGGGATGAAACTGACTCAACCCTGAGATTGTAATATCTCGTAAAGGTGTTGGGTGTCGCCCAACCCGCTGCTCTACAAATGTCTGCCAGGGAGGTACCTGGCCAGTGCCCACAAGGACACAACACTCCTTGTTGAGTAAGCTCGGACCCGCAAGGGGGGGCCTGGGTGTGATAGGCCAATGAAATGCGTCTACTACCCAGTGGAAAAGCCTCTGTTTGGAGACAGCGTTTCCTTTCTGCTGTCCCCCAAAGCATACAAAGAGCTTCTCAGAACGTCTAAAGCTCTGCGTGCGGTCCAGATAGGTACGCGTAGCATGTACCGGACACAGCAACGAAGGGGCTGGGTCTGCCTCCTCCCGGGGCAGCACTTGCAGGTTCACTACCTGGTCTCTGAAGGGCGTGGTAGGAACCTTGGGCACGTAGCCCGGTCGTGGTCTTAGGATCACATGAGTGTCTGCCGGACCGAACTCCAGGCAGGTGTCGCTGACAGAGAACGCTTGCAGGTCCCCGACCCTCTTGATGGAAGCGAGCGCGATCAGCAGGGCAGTCTTAAGAGAGAGGGCCCTGAGTCCAGCTGATTCTAGCAGCACGAAGGGAGGTCTCTGGAGGCCCGCGAGGACTACCGAGAGGTCCCAGGAGGGGAACAGGCTTGGCCGGGAGGGATTTAACCTCCGGGCACCTCTTAGGAACCTGATGATTAAGTCGTGCTTACCAAGGGACTTGCCGTCTACTGCGTTGTGGTGAGCAGCGATAGCAGCGACATACACATTTAGGGTGGAAGGGGACAGCCTCCCCTCCAGCCTCTCTTGCAGGAATAAGAGCACTGACCTAACTGCACACCTCTGTGGGTCTTCGGCCCGGGAAGAACACCAATCTGCGAACAAGCATAGAGCTGCCTGGTGGAAGGGGCTCTGGCTTGGTTGATCGTGTCTACGATGGTAGGTGGTAGACCAGCTAGATCTTCCGTGTCCCATCCAGGGACCAGACATGGAGTTTCCAAAGGTCTGGATGCAGATTCCAGAGCGTGCCCTGCCCCTGATAAAGAAGGTCCTTCCTCAGGGGAATTTGCCAGGGAGGGGCTGTCGTGAGGAGTACGAGGTCCGAGAACCAGGCCCGGGTGGGCCAATAGGGAGCCACTAGTGTGACTTGTTCCTCATCCTCCCTGACCTTGCACAGCACCTGTGCAAGAAGGCTCACTGGGGGGAATGCGTATTTGCGCAGCCCCGCGGGCCATCTGTGTGCCAGTGCGTCTGCCCCGAGGGGAGCCTCTGTTTGGGCATACCAGAGTGGGCAATGGGAGGTCTCTCGGGAGGCAAACAGATCTACCTGGGTCGCTGCTGGCTCCTAAGGAGGAGACGACGGGCGAGTCGTGACATGTGGCGGGAGCATACGCCGCCTTGCCGATTTATGTAAGCTACCGCAGTGGTGCTGTCTTACCTGATTAGGACATGTTTGTCTCGAATTAATGGGAGAAACTTCCGCAGGGCAAAGAAAATGGTCATCAACTCTAGACAATTGATATGCCAGCGCAGCAGGGCCCCTCTCCAAAGGCCTGCAGCTGCGTGCCCTTTGCACACGGCGCCCCAACCCAATCTGGATGCGTCAGTAGTGACCAGGACGCATCGGGACACCTGCTGCAGGGGCACACCTGCCCGTAGAAAGCAGAGGTCTGTCCAGGGTTTGAGTGTCTGGCGGCAGGCGGGGGTGATTGTCACACGGTGCGTGCCGCGGCACCATGCTCGTCTCGGGACTCGAGTCCGAAGCCAGTGCTGAAGCGGTCTCATATGTATCAGCCCCAGCTGTGTGGCTGCGGCGGAGAATGCTATATTCCCCAGGAGCCTCTGGAACAGTTTTAGAGGGACCGTTGTGCCCGGCTTGAATTTGGCGAGGTATTTCAGCACTGACTGCGCACGCTCGTTGGTGAGACATGCGGACATTGAGACTGAGTCTAACTCCATGCCGAGAAAGGAGATGCTCTGAACCAGGGTGAGCTTGCTCTGTTCTCTGTTGACTTGAAGCCCCCAAGCGGCTGAGATGCTTGAGCACCTGGTCTCTGTGAGCGCATAGTAACTCTCGGGAGTGGGCCAGTATGAGCCAGTCATCGAGGTAATAGAGTGTGCGGATGCCAGCTTCTCTGAGCGGGGCAAGAGCCGCCTCTGCAACTTTTGTGAAGACGCGAGTGGACAGAGACATGCCGAAGGGGAGGACTTTGTACTGGAATGCCTGGCCGTCGAACGCGAACCGTAGGAAGGGTCGGTGTCACGGCAGAATTGAGACGCGGAAGTACGCGTCCTTCAGGTCTACCGCTGCGAACCAATCTAGATGCTGGACGCATGTTAAGATACACTTTTGCGTGAGCATTTTGAACGGGAGTTTGAGCAGAGCCCGGTTGAAAAATTGCTGGTCCAAGATCGGTCGTAAGCCGCTGCCTTTCTTGGGGACAATGAAATAAGTGCTGTAGAAACCCTTCTGGCATGTTCGCCGTGTACTGCGGTAAAGCGGACGCCCGCGAAGGGGGGCGAGGGCCTGGCAAACTGAATTGCGTAACCGAGTCGGATGGTCTGGGCCAGCCAGCGTGACGGGTTGGGAAGTGAGAGCCACGCATCCAATCTCCGTGCTAGGGGCACCAAGGGGACGAGTATTTTTGACGTACCCGGCAGGGCTTCGCAGCGGGGCGGAGCAGGTAGTACGCCATCTCTGGTGCTGAGAAAAGACTCGAAGCACTTACCTTGCTCCACACACCCGGCAGGGGGCAGGTTAGTGACTGAGGAGGAGGTCTTGTAATGGCGTCCTCTGGACTCGTCAGAACCGGCCGGCCGGGGTACAGTCGTGGGGCTGAAGGCGGATCTGTGACCGCGTCCAGCATGCTGGGAGTGTTGAGATCTGGTGGCAGAGTGCCGTGAGAACGGCATTTGCGGGCCAGATGACCCAGAGACAAAGGAAATAGCTCTTTTATTGAGAATTTGGGTACCGCTGCCCCGGTTAAGGGGAGCGGCAAATGAAATAAATTCAAAAGAAGATCGCCTCCGTCTGTTTCTTCACCGTGGAGAACTGCTGGGTAAAGTCCTCGACGGTGTCGCCGAAGAGGCCGTACTGGGAGACTGGGGCGTCGAGAAAGCGAACCTTGTCGGTCTCACGCATCTCGACCAAGTTCAGCCACAGATGTCGTTCCTGGACCACGAGGGTGGCCATCGCCTGCCCGAGTGACTGCGCTGTGAACTTCGTGGCCTTCGTGGCTCTATGCAAATTTGATGTCATCATCAAATTTGAAACGTAACTTTCTTGACACTTTTATTATTGTTTTTTTAGATTATAAAAACATGTTCAGCACAAAATATTTCCATTACTATAAACTTCAGCTTCTCTAACTTAACAGAATATTAAATTATGGCTTCAGCTTTTCTAACTTAACAGAATATAAAATTATGGCTGAGCTATCACTTTAAAGAGATAAAATTCTCTCATCATTTACTCACCCTCATGCCATCCCAGATGTGAATGATTTATTTTCTTTTCCAGAACACAAATTTAGATTTTTAAAAGATTATTTTAGCTCTGTAGGCCAAATTTTTGATGCTCCAAAAAGCACATAAAGGCAGTATAAAAGTAATCCATATGACTCCAGTGGTTAAATCCAATGTTTGTCATTTTATGCTAGACAGCAGCGGCAGATATGCAGAGAAGAATGCGAATCACCAAAAGCACAAGAAGAAAGTGAAAGTGATCGGTTTCTCGTCCACACCTATCACATCACTTCTGAAGATACTGATTTAACCACTAGAGTCTTATGGATTATTTAAAATGTTGCCTTGCCACCCATTCACTTACATGACATGAGAAATTCTTCTAAAAAATCTTAATTTAAGTTCTGCAAAAGAAAAAAAAAGTCCTGTGTGGATCCTTTTTTCAGTGTAGACACAGTTTTCAGTGTCATAAGTATTTAGATCATTAGTTCTGTACAGCAGTACCACCCATTTCTAAATGCAGAGTACACAACCTACACCAACCCTGATCGTGGAACACTCGCTGTCTGAAACCACCCCTATACACTATATAGTGCACTATTTCGAGTTTTCGCTATTTTGTAAGAGTGTCTGAATTCTGAGTGAGCCACTCGTTCCCTACTGTTGTTCACTCATTCTTACACACAATGTACTCTCATTTCAAACGTACATTTCAAGTACACTCAATGATGGTTAATTTCCCACAATCCACCATGGGGAAGAAGTAAGAGCTGGGAGTTTACTGCTTCCTTCAATCCTGCAATGTTTTATTTCATGCTGAATGTAGTAAATAACTTTTTGACAAATCATTACTTGATTAAAATAACATATAGAGAGACAAAACATATTGATTCATTTTAAAACATACTCTTTATTTGATCAAATGTGTTTACTCTTTATATTAACACACAGTATATATTAAAAATGACAAACAGAATGAAGATTTATTGTATTCATATATTATTTAATAAGAATAACAAATAAGGCCCAAGTATATAAAAATTTCATATGTGACGTTTCTGCACCAGCCCCAGAGCTCCAACACTCATCTGAATTCACTTATTTCATTCACTTACTGCTGAGACTGCTGAGCACTAACTGCCATTCACTATATAGGAAATAGTGAATGAGTGAACGATTGCAGATACAGCCACTCTCGTCACACCGATTCCCTTGTGCATATCACACACGCGTGCCCCTCGCACCTTGCTGTCCATGCACAAAATGCTATCTGTTCACGCTACAGTTGTCGATCACGCGATTGGCAGTAATTTACACTTAACTTGGATGTTTACATGGATTTATACAGTTAATCCGCCTGATGTAGCTACGATATTTTCCAGTACCACCGTGAGGGCGTGGAGTAAATGCATAAATACTGCTTATGACATGCGGGACAAAGCACACTGATATATTGCTGCAATGATTTAAAATGTACACTTAAAAATGTATGTCATAAGAGCCAAGTTACAGAATCACCCTGAAAATTACCATCTCATTACACAGCGAAGCCCACTTTAGAATTAGAGCCAATATTTACCTCATCGTGCTGCCTGAAGTTGGAGCTGTGACTTTAATCTTGAAATATCAGCTTGTCTTGGTGTTAAAAAAAGAACTATACTTTTTTTCACTGTGTGGAGCGAAGACAGTGTTTCACTTTGAAGAGTTTGATGCTGCTGCACTGATGACTTGAGTGACATTCTCATCACTCAAGTGGGAGCATCTCATTGCGTGCGGCTGTGAACTTCCGCTCTAGTAAAAGTCCCATTCAATAATCTCTCAATAAATTACACATTAATTAAAATTAAACCCAGTAATGTAACAACAGTAACGCCACACATTGTAAAGAAGTAAAAGTACAAAAATTCATTAGAAATGTACTTGAGTGAGAGTAAAAATTACCCACTTTTAAACCTACTCTAAAAGTAAATTTTTACCCAAAATGTTACACAAGTAAATGTAACGAGTTACTACCCACCTTTGAGGCTGATGAAGGCTTTTGTTAGCAATTAAATTATTGTCTATTTATTCCATTTCAAGAGAGTAGTCCATCAATAGACAAAGGTGATGCAGGCAGAGATCAATGAGGTGTATCGCAGATCAACTGGTAGGTCATTTCGGTGAGGTTCGGTGGGGTCCATCTTAAGTCCAAGGTTCAGGCAGTGGCATATGAAGTATCCGATGTCTTACAGTTGGAGTTGGCATCAGTTCATCCTCTAAAGTCCATCGCAAAAGACTGAAGTGATGTCTGGCTAGCACCGGCTGTAATTTGTCGTCATCACTCAGAGACACATAGCAGTAGAGTCTGGTAACCATATGAATCCCGACATGGAAACAAATAGAATAATATTAGCATAGATGCCCTCCAAATTTATGCAGAGTTATAGATCATGAAAGACATTTAAAGCAGCCTAATTGTGAGTTGATGGATAAATTAGGTGTATGCCTGGCTAAATAGATGAGTCTTTAGTCTTGACTTAAACTGATTGAGTGTGTATGCATCCCGAACAGTGTTAGGAAGACTATTCCAAATCCTTTTGTGGATTTTGATATTCTAGGAACAATTAACAAGCCAGAATTTTGTGATCGTAATGAATGTATATTATATATGGAATATAGCATGGTAGAAGGTCACTTAAGTACTGTGGAGCTAGACCATTCAAAGCTTTGTATGTAGTTAACAGAATTTTTTAATTAATATGAAATTTAACAGATAGCCAATGTAACAATGATAAAATGGGGCAATTATGATAATATTTCTGTCTGTCAGCACTCTGGCAGCTGCATTTTGAACCAGTGGAAGTTTATTTATTGAACTTGCAGTACATCCTCCCAGTTATGCATTACAATAATCTAGTCATGAGGTCATGAATGCATTAATTCGTTTTTCAGCATCAGCAGTTGTTACTTTGCTGTAATTTCTGAGGTGGAAGGATGCTGTTCTACAAACATTGGAAATTTGATTTTCAAAGAACAGATTGGTATAAATATAACTCCTAAGTTCTTCACTGTAGAAGATGACATAACAGTACATCCATCCAGAGCCAAATTATATTTTAGCTGCTTATTTTTTTTAGAGGTTTTTGATCCAATAATTAGTAGTATAATTAGTATCTGGCGGATGTGAGGAAAACTCTACCTAGAGTCAACCCACGGAAGGCTGCTGGACCAGACAACATTCCTGGCAGAGTGCTCAGAGGATGTGCAGACCAGCTAGCAGATGGTCTTACCGTCATCTTCAACATCTCTCTGAGCAGCGCCGTCGTTCCAACATGCTTCAAGGCCACCACCATCATCCCCATGCCAAAGAAGTCTTCCGTGTCCTGCCTCAACAACTACCGTCCCGTTGCACTCACATCAATCATCATGAAGTGCTTCGAAAGGCTTATCATGAGGCACATTAAGACCCAGCTGCCCCCCTCACTAGACCCACTGCAGTTTGTGTATCGTCCAAACCGTTCAACAGACGACACCATCACCACAACCCTCCATCTGGCCCTCACCCACCTAGACAAAAAGGACTCATACGTTCGAATGCTGTTCATAGATTTCAGCTCAGCATTGAACACAATAATTCCTCAGCACCTGATTGGAAAGCTGAACCTGCTGGGCCTGGACACCTCCCTCTGCAACTGGATCCTGGACTTCCTGACTGGGAGACCGCAGTCAGTCCGGATCGGGAACAGCATCTCCACCACCACCACACTGAGCACTGGGGCCCCCCAGGGCTGTGTGCTCAGTCCACTGCTGTTCACTCTGCTGACTCACGACTGTGCAGCAATGCACAGCTCGAACCACATCGTCAAGTTCGCAGATGACATGACCGTGGTGGGTCTCATCAGCAAGAACGATGAGTCAGCATACTGGTGTAGCGCCAACAACCTGTCCCTGAATGTCGACAAAGAGCACAAGGTGAACACTCTCCGCTGAACATCTACGGCTCCTCTGTGGAGATCGTTAAGAGCACCAAATTCCTTGGTGTTCACCTGGCGGAGAACCTCACCTGGTCCCTCAACACCAGCTCTATATTCGAGGCTGAGGAAAGCACATCTCCCACCCCCCATCCTCACTACATTCTATAGAGGGACTATTGAGAGCATCCTGAGCAGCTGCATCACTGCCTGGTTTGGGACTTGCACCGTTTCGGACCGTAAAGCCCTGCAGAGGATAGTGAGGACAGCTGAGAAGATCATCTGGGTCTCTCTTCCCTCCATCAAAGACATTTACAAAAAACACTGTATCCACAAAGCACTTTGAACTAACTGTTCAAAGATAGAACACTATCTCATTAGTATGTTATGTTTACGTTTTTAGAAACTGTCATCTTTTTGCACTACTGTGTACTGGTCGGCGCTGCACTGTCTCTCACTGTGCCTATTGTCCTGTTCATTGTTAGAAATTTCTTGTACTGTCCCGTACTTTTTGCACATGTTTGCAAGTGCACTTTATATAGGTATATATAGGTACTTTATATAGATATTTTATTTAGTTGTGTAGTCTCATGTGGTTCTGTGTTTGTCATATGTTGTTTTTATGTAGCACCATGGTCCTCGTTTCGCTGTGTACTGTACTAACTGTATATGGTTGAAACGACAATAAAAACCACTTGACTTGACCTCTGTTTTGTCAGAATTGAGTAGGAGGAAATTTATGGCCATCCAATCTTTGGTTCATTGATACACTGCTAATTTGGAGAATTGTGAATTTTTGTTGGGTTTAGAAGAAATGCAAAGTTGGTATTGTCGTCATAACTGTGGAAACTTATCCCATGATTCCAGATAATATTTCCCAGGGGAAGCATGTATAAGGAGAACAGCAGAGGCACTCCATACATAACTTTTGCTTGATTTGACTATTCCTCGTTTACACATACAAAGTGGTAGCGGTCTGATATATTGGATTCTAATGCTATGCTAATGCAAGTCCACTAATGCCAACATAATTCTCTAGCCTATTCAAGAGAATGTTGTGATCTATCGTGTCGAAGTCAACACTAAGATCTAAAAGCACTAGAAACGCAAAGAGAAATGCAGCCGCAGTCAGATGATAAGAGCAAGTAATTTGGAACTCTGATAAGTGCAGTCTCAGTACTGTGATGGGGCCTAAATCCTGAATGAACGTAGTTGGGAGGATAATGCCTTTTCTAGTATTTTCGACATAAATGGTAGATTTGAAATCTGTCTTTAATTAGCCAATTCACCAATTGTAACATGGTGCTGGGTTTTTTCTTGAATTATCTTTAATCAAATGGGAGGCGGCACTATCAATAGTGCTAGAGATGACTGTATTTATATTTTCTGTTACACATCAAGATATTCTAGACTTTTTGGCTTACTGAGTGAAGCTATCTTTAATGGTTGATAGAATAGTTCTACCTGAATTATAGCAAGGTGTATATTGAGTGACATTAGCTGTCGCAGCAAACAAGAGATAAGGTGATCTGAGATGTCATCGCTCTGTGGTAGAATTTCTATAGTATCAACATCAACTCCATATGACAGAATTAAATCAAGCGTATATTTATGGTGATGAGTTGGTCCTGTCACATTTTGTCTGACTCCAAGAGAGTTGAGAATATTGATCAATTTTAATCCCAATGTGTCATTTTCATTATCTATTTGAATGCTGAATTCACCAACAATTAAATCTCTATCTACAATAGCTACTATTCTAGATACTAGATTCATTTATACTAATATATACATCCGGTTTAAGCCAGGTGTCATTCAAATAGAGCACAACCAAATTATGATCTGTAATAATTTAATTTACAAATATAGTTTTGGTAGAAAGAGGTCTCATGTTTAGTAACCCTACCTTTATATGATGGGTTTTTTTTTTTTTTCAAGTTTGACCTTAATCACATTTTTTCTAAATGATTAACAAAAAAATCTTCTAAATGCTAGAGTTTTGTTTTTGGTAATTTGGGGAACAGACACAGTATCTATATAATATCTAGGTGATACAGTCTCTGTGTTGTACTGTAGTTTATGTGACATGTGTGATGTCTCAAGGCAGCTAGCAGATGTTCTGATTATCCAGTTTGTCTGCTTCCTAACTTGGGCCTCAGTTAGTCAAATACTATCACTATTAAGACTATGAGCCAAATTAATAGAGAGGAGAGCAGCACCTTCCCTGGAGGGATGGAGTCCTTCTCTATTTAGCATGTCAGGTCTACCCAAAAAACTCTTCAGATTGTCTATAAATCTTATGCTATTCTCCGGACACCACTCATACATCCTGCCATTCAGTGACATTAATCTACAATAAACCCTATTGGATTTGGAATGGAAACCCTAACAAGAACGAGAGTGTGGTGTTGCTTTGCTGAGCGAGTATGCTGCTGAGACATTACCCAAATGCCCTGCTGTGGGGGCTCTACAGCCGGAACCAAATTATGTGTGTTGCTTGCTTTACTACCTGCATCTGAAACAGTATCTACCGGCATCTCTTTCTCACTGACCTCCACTAGCATTCGGATGCGTGTCTCTAACTCATTAACCTTCTCCGTCAGCCTGACTAATTCCTTGCATTTATCACATGTGAATCCCTCACTGTTGACGGAAGAAGCTATAGTAAACATGTGACATACAATGCAGGAAGAAATAACATGAGCGGATGCCATGACATACCGCAATTGTTTGTTGTTGTTATGGTTGTTCTTGAGCCACTGGAAAGAACCACTGAGAAAAGCTGTTATTTATTTGGTGCTGTGATCTGGTGTTTTGGTATGTTTCAAGTAGTGAGACAGAGGTGATTTTAGATCAATTTAAATTAACCCAAATCCGTGCTTTAACGTCTCTTCACAGATTACTTTTAATTTCAGGAACATTTAGATTTTTGAACATTTTGGAATTGAGCCATCAAATCCATAAATAAAGAAATTTCAGCACTTGAGACTGCCTTAACTTCACTCTGAAAATCAAAACAGTGTTTTAAGTACCATAAGAAAGAGTATCAAATTAGATTGCATTAGCAAATATTTGGAAGAAATTTTCTCTTTACTTTCTCTCTTTTCTAGCCTTTCCCCAATCTTTTGTTCCCTTCTCTGTAGATATTTGTTTCCGCTCTGTGTGTCGGAGTTGTTTGAAGTGGAGGTACAGCAGTGGGAAGCTTTGAATGCAGGTGTCTGAGTGGGATTTACAGGGCAATAAGGCACACACACACACACACACACACACACACACACACACACACACACACACACACACACACACACACACTCACACACTCACACACACACACACACACACACACACACACACACAGCTGTCTTTGTTGTGGCCACCACCTGGTTAGTGTATTGGTTTACTTCCTGCCGCTTTGTTTGTTCATTCATTTTCTCATTTGTTTGTTTGTTTGTTTGTTCATTCATTCATTCGTTTGTTCGTTCATTAATTAATTAATTCATCCATCTGTCAAAAGACATTGAAAGTGGTTACCTTAAAAGGGGTGTGTGAAATCAGAAACAAGAAGAGTGGAGGTCTGGTTGTGTATTTGTGTGTGTGATTCTTAATAGTCAGCAGCATCAGTATCCACACTCCCCTCTCTGCTTGCCACCAGTCAGACCCGGAAACCCGGAAAGAGAGGAATGGAGAAACCGGGACAAACAACTCACACCATGTCTCTCACACAAACACACATACACAGGGACAATAACAGCACTGTGTATGGGGAAAGAAGATCCGGCAGGTTGAGATACCACAGGAGAGCAGTGACTCTGTCTGTCTGCATCTGCTCGGCTCTGCCTGCTGTTTGATGTGCAGGGATTAGGGGAAATCTGAGAACTCCCAATTTAGCTGAGCCACAGAGATGTTAATATGCAAGAGCAGATATACACTCACATGTTGCACATACACATCTAATCGAATGTCTCTGTATGGCTTGAATGAATGCAAAATTGAATGATGAAAGTATTCAAAATATATTGTTGTTGTACAGAATTAATGCATAGTTGTGTTTATACACATTGAGGCTAGTTTCTACTGCCACCTAGTGGACAAGAAAAGTAATTTATTTCGTGGTTATCACTTGCATCTCTTCTTTCTGCTGAATGTTTACAATGCAAAGGTTTCTTTAAAAAAGTAATAAAACGTATATCAGAGTTTAAATTATTTGAAAAATGGGACACTTGGCCGCTTGCCAATTTTCCTCCAAACAACGTGAATGTTTTTGTGGAAAGAGATTATGAATTTAATCCAGCAGATGGCATGCAAGCCCTGTTTGTAAAACTTTTTATAACAGAGATTGTGATCATTTATGATCATTACATTCATGTTACCATAAGATATAAGATCCATCCATCCATCCATCCATCCATCCATCCATCCATCCATCCATCGCTTATCCTGTGTACAGGGTCGCGGGGGGCTGGAGCCTATCCCAGCTAACATTGGGCGAAAGGCGGGGGACACCCTGGACAGGTCGCCAGTCCATCGCAGGGCCACACACACACACACACACACACACACACACACACACACACACACACACACACACACACACACACACTCACCTCCACATCCACCTCCACATCCACACCTAGGGCAACTTTTTGGAGACACCAATTAACCTAGCCTGCATGTCTTTTGGATGGTGGGAGGAAGCCGGAGTACCCAGAGAGAACCCACGCAGACACAGGGAGAACATGCAAACTCCACACAGAAAGGCCGGGGCAACCAGGGTTTGAACCCACGACCTTCTTGCTGTGAGGCGACAGTGCTAACCGCTGCACCACCGTGCCGCCCACAAGATATAAGATTAAAAAAAAAAAAAAAAAAAAAAAAAAAAAAAGTATAAAGAAATGCAAAATTGTATTATACTTTTCAGATGGTACCTTTTAGGTCTTAGGCGATACAACGAACTTCAAACATATAGTAAAACAAGAAATCTTTGCGTGTTTGAACTTGAGCTCTTTTTGACTCTGTAGCGAAGTTCACACCAGCAGAAGTCGTATATATATTTATATGTAATATTTTTTTAGAATTAGCCTAAAATATATTAAGTAGGCTATCAATCCTCTTTGATATTCATGATTTTTAAGTTTAAGTTTGTTTTTACTAGGGAAAAGAGGAGACGTTCATTTCAAAGCTAAATGGGAATTGTTGTCCAAAGTCCACCCAAAATATGATTTAAAAGACCTTTTCGCTCAGAAAGGAAAGATCATAATGCTGTCATCGGTGGCTAATTGCTGATTTCAACTTAAAGAGGAGAAGGTATGTGGGTATGATTTGGTGAACTGTAATTACTGCTGTGAATGAGAGGGCTAGTTATGGTGCGTTTTAAATTTGGACTCCCAAACTGTATTGAAAAAAGCTCTGGACTGATCTGGACAATAACGATCCTGATCTTATTTTTATTTAGGCCTAATTATTATTATTATTATTATTATTATTATTATTATTATTATTATTATTATTATTATTTAGCGTTTTCTACGAGCAATTTTACAAACATGATTTATTTTTATGTGCCTTTTTCCAAACCGGCAATTAACATAAACACGCGAAATGGTTTATATTTGAGGTTCTGAAATGTGACTGTATAGTTCTGCTCGTCAGTGTTAACTCATTATATTTGTGCATAACTTTATAAACATTTGTAATTTATCTCGCTAGAAATACCCGTATTAATTACACAATTAGCATAATTGTATTTATTTTATTTTTTACTTTTTTATTATTTTAAAATTCTTTTTTTGTATTATTTAGTTATTTGTTTGGCATCTTAACAATAAAAACAAACAAAGCTAGAATACTAAAACAGAAAAGAGATATGCAGGAGAAACCCATATGCTTATTTGAAAACCTCACCTTTTCAATAACAAACATTTAACTCAATATGAAAAAAGAAATAAAGAAAAGTAAAACAAACAAATATATATATATATATATATATATATATATATATATATATATATATATATATATATATATATATATATAGTACAAAAAATAATAAAATAAAAATCCTACCAATTTAGATTAAAAGTAAAATAGAAAAGACAGACAATTTGTAATTTGTTTTACAGAGGGATGACAGGTGTATTCTCTCACTCCCTGCAGTCATTTGTTTCTTTTAGCTCCGGTGGTTAGTAGAGCAATCTAACAGAGACATAGAATAGTAAAACATCTTCACGGTCAAGGTGACCTCTAACATTCTAAATAGGTGCGTTCTTCCTGACGGCTGGCAACGAAAGCCGTGTACCCAATGTGTCTTTCCCTGAACCTATACTACGGTTTGAGTGATTAGCAAAAATCCAGTTTCTACAGTAATTAAACATGCCCATGAAAGCTCTCAGTTCTTAAACAGTCGATGGGGGGTGACATTTCTTTGATCGCAGCTGTTCTATCTGGTAAGAGCACTCAAACACCCTCAGTCAGTTGCTACCCTAAATTAAACTACAGCTTCTTGTCCTAGTTGAGCTTTCTTAAAGCTTGCTTTGTGTCATTTTTCATACAGAAGGTTTAGCAGTGACTCAACATCTTTACTATGTTGTTCCAAATCCGTGCTGCATATTAAAATATCATCAAGATATGGAATTACTGTGGACTCGAGATGTAGGTCAGACAAATGCATTTCCAACAGTGTAAGATTGACAGTAGGGCTATTATAGAAACCCTGTGGGAGCCTGGTCCATGTATACATTTTAAGTCAGAAGTTTACATACACTTAGGTTGAAATCATTAAAACTAATTTTTTAACCACTCCACAGATTTAATATTAGCAAACTATAGTTTTGGCAAGTCGTTTAGAACATCTACTATTTTTCCAACAATTGTTTCACTTTTAATTTACTATATCACAATTCCAGTGGGTCAGAATTTACATTCACTAACATAACTGTGCCTTTAAGCATCTTGTAAAATTCCAGAAAATTATGCCAAACCTTTATACAATTAGCCAATTATCTTCTAATAGGAGGTGTACCTGTGGATGTATTTTAAAGCCTACCTTCAAACTCAGTGCCTCTTTGCTTGAAATCATGGGAAAATCAAAAGAAATCAGCCAAGACCGCAGAAAAAAATGTGGACCTCCAAAAGTCTGGATCATCCTTTGGAGCAATTTCCAAATGCCTGAAGGTACCACGTTTATCTGTACAAACAATAATTAAAGTTTAAAAAAACAGTTTAAGTGTGATTACCATCACAACATTGAAAAAATATATTTTTTCACATAAAAGGAGGCAACAAGAAAGTTTTTTATTTTAAATCATATTGTAAAAATTGGTTACTTAAAAAAAAAAAAAAAGAAATAGTTTTTTTAAACAAACAACATATATCATATTTTTAAAGTTTTCACCATCAAAACAATATTACAATTTTCTAGCAATCTTCACTTTTGTTTAATTTGCAGAAAATCCCCATTCTGGTGTTTCTTTTTGATGGAGTGTTAATTAGCCCATGAAGTAATTTGTGTAAAAGCAAAATGGTGAGGATACAAACAGTTTAAGCAAAACATTTACAGAAAAATAAGTGTCATGACGGTAATGACGAAGTGTTTCGGTAAAGCCATAAAGTGTTGATGACAATAGTTAGTAATGTGGTTCATAAAAATGTATTAAAACAGAGACAAACAACACTTAATATAAAAGTACCCCATGGGAAGGAAAAATGTGGTTTCAGAGAATAAAATTTAATAACGGCAACATTAAACCATAGTAGTAGTAGTAGTAGTAGTAGTAGTCCTTTATTGTCACATAGTAAACCAGTGAAATTGGCCATCGACCTGTCCATACAAACATACATATGACAAGGGGATAGACAGGACAGGAAGACAGGGAATTAGAAGAAATACAGCATGACATGAGGAGAGGAGAGGAGAAAAAAAAGGCAGCCCCCAGACTATGCTCCTTAAGAAGTACAGTGTGGGAACAGGGAAAAAAAAAACACCTCAGCAACATTAGCACATAATCAGTACACTCTACAACATGAACAAGACTTGCAACAGGGGAGGGGATTGGGGGGTGGAGGTGGCCCAGCACAGGCAAGCAGCCATCCGGACCTGCAGCCATGTTCGGCGCTGGTCACAGACCCGCCTGTCAGACTGGGGGTACAAAGCGGCGAAGGCGAGGGATAGGGTATATCCCTTACCCATACTGTGGCAAGCAAAATTCAAATACAGGGCACCAGGCAATGAACTACAACTCTATCCATAGACTAATAACTTGAATATTTGCCTATACACTAGTTATATTTTTATATGTTTTTTAATGATACTACAAACCTGTAGGCCTTTCTTTGTTTCTGCACAGTGTTTTGCAAGAGATTCAAATTAGCTTTTTAACTTCATTGATCCATCCATCTGCGATGGACTGGCGACCTGTCCAGGGTGTCCCCCACCTTTCGCCCGATGTTAGCTGGGATAGGCTCCAGCCCCCCGCGACCCTGTACACAGGATAAGCGGTTGACGATGGATGGATGGATGGATGGATGATCCATCCATCTTCAACCACTTATCCGAAGTCGGGTCGCGGGGGCAGCTGCTCAAGCAGGGGGCCCCAAACTTCCCTATCCCGAGCCACATTAACCAGCTCTGACTGGGGGACCCCGAGGCATTCCCAGGCCAGTGTGGAGATGGAATCTCTCCACCTAATCCTGGGTCTTCCCCGTGGCCTCCTCCCAGCTGGACGTGCCTGAAACACCTCCCTAGGGAGGCGGCCAGGGGGCATCCTTACCAGATGCCCAAACCACCTCAACTGACTCGAGTTCGACGCGAAGGAGCAGCAGATTTTCCCCTGAGCTCCTCACGGATGACTGAGCTCCTCACCCTATCTCTAAGGGAGAAGCCCGCCACCCTTCTGAGGAAGCCCATTTCGGCCACTTGTACTCGCGACCTTGTTCTTTCGGTCATGACCCAGCCTTCATGACCATAGGTGAGGGTAGGAACAAAAATTGACCGGTAGTTCGACAGCTTTGCCTTCCGGCTCAGCTCTGTTTTCGTGACAACGGTGCGATAGAGCGAGTGCAATACCGCTCCCGCTGCCCCGATTCTCCAGCCAACCTCCCGCTCCATTGTCCCCTCACTCGTGAACAAGACCCCGAGGTACTTGAACTCCTTCACTTGGGGCAATACCTCCTTCCCTACCTGGAGTACGCACTCCATCAGTTTCCTGCTGAGAACCAAACTTCATTGAGAAATTCTTCAGTACCTTCCCAGCCAGAATCTTTGAGGCAGTTTTCTTGTCTTTCACTCCAGACTGATGGTATTTTATTCTAAGCTCTGACAACACCGTATTATGAAAAAGCAATGTCCTCCTTAAGGCCTTTGGTTTAAACTACATTTGTTTTTTATGCTGTTTAATGATTTGCACTTGAACTTTCAGGACATTCTTGGAAACATTGAGCATCATTCTGTCCCTGTCGTTGGTCTACTGGAGACTCAGGTGGGCTGTTGCTTGCTTAATACTGCTGTATTTCCTGTCTTCTCCTATCACTGGCTCTTTTATTTAGTTATTTAACCTTCCATTGTCTGCATTTATGTATTTTTTTCACATTTTGAAAGCTGAGAGATTGTTTTAAGCTTTCCTGTCTCTACTTTTTTCTGTATTTTTAGTTTCTCTTGTTTAGTAAGATCATTTACCACCTGAATAATCAGATCTTCTGCCTATTTGCCAATTGGATATTGCCGTGTGCAGGATGGTTGTGTTCCAGTGAATGTATCAGGTGGCATGTTTAGATAACCACAGTCATTTTTCTTATTCTGCCCAAATAGGGTGACCTTTCACCCTGGTAGCTAACTCACCTGGACATCACATTGAGCACAGCCTCAATGGCCATTGCCACCACATTTGATCACATGACAGCACTAGTGTTCCCTATAATTCACACCAGAACTTCAGTTTTGCTTTCATTTAATTGTAAAAAAAAAAATATTTACCAGCCAATGTTTAATATCTTCGAAGTAAATAGGATGTTATTAAACAAACACATATTGTCTAAGCTCACTGGTAAGTAAAACAGAATCGTTAGCATAACAATGATAGGAAATTCTGTACTCCCTCCTTGAGGGATAGATTTACAGAAAATGTCCTATCTTGTAGATAGGAGACAAACCACTGGAGGGCCATAGCCTGGATGCCAACCCTACATTCGAGATGATTGAGAAGAATGTTATGGTCGAATGCGGCACTAAGATTTAAAAAGACTAAGACTACATGTAAGCCTGAATCATGGATAGAAAAATATCATTAGTAACCTTGACCAATGCATATTCAGTGCTTTTGGTCTATTTGCATTATCAGAGATTACATTAGAGAAAAACTTTCACTGATCTTTGATAGTTTGTTAAAGACACCTTTAAGATGTTGTGGTCTGCGGGAGAGTGAGAGTAAGGATCGTCACCTGGGATGGAGACAAGGGGAGAGAAAAGAGGAGAGGGGAAAAGCAAGGCAGAGCAATAGTGAGAGAGAGAGAGTGGCAAGAGAACTGGTGGTCGAATGACCGGCAGCAGTAAATGCATAGTTTTATGAGAGACTGAAAGACACAAAACACAAACACACACACGGTAGCTGCGTGTGGCTCTCTCTCTCCTGAACTGCTGCATCCGGCTTTGCCTTATCCCTCTCCTCGACTGATTAGCCCGATTGGGGGGCCAGCTGTGCGTACTCACAGCCTGGCACCGCCCTCCTCCTCATCACAGATGTCAAAAGAGACCTGAAGCTTGTCTCTTTTACACTCGCATTCCACTTTTCTACGCTCTTGTCTGAGATCGCAGGTGACGTCATTTAGCTAAATCTGTGAAACGCCCTTAATTCTTCTTGGCTTGAGTGGAGTGTCATTATCAAGAGTGAAAGTACACGATTTATTGAAAGCTTCAACCAGTGATTCAGTACTGACTTTATCTGAGACATCGTCAGTAAAATGTGATAAATACAATTCTGAAAAAAGATTGGCAGTAGATGAGTGAATGGACTGGAGTGATGTAGGACTTCCTGTTTCTGACGGCACAGCACGCACGCACGCTGCACGAGAGTTTGTTTGTGGCCTGCTTAGCACTGCTTATTCTCATACGTTCAACGTTATAGTCATCGTTCATAGTTATATCCTTTGTCATTTTACCGCGTCGTTCATAGTTATATCCTTTGTCATTTTACCGCGTTTCACATTCTTCCGCTTTTTCTCCCGTTTCATCTGCGTGTATTTTACCGGTTGCTGCTGACATCTAGCTAGAGTCTGTGTTTGTAGCCTTTAATCCTTAAACATCTGCCATTTTTAAGCACGCATCGGGTCTTTCCAGATATTCTCTTATCGGATTCAACTGCGCGCATATTCCACCTGTATCCGCGTTCTATTTTTATCGCGGTTAAACTGCGTGCATTTTTTCAGCGCGCACCCGTTTTTTTCTCCTCTGCGGTACACAGATTATTGCATCGATCTCAAAGCACCGCTTATCAGAACAACCACCACCAACAACAAACCATTTTGTGAGGGATTCAAATCAATCTCAAAACCCTCACCGCTCAGGAACAACGAACAATTTATGGTAAGTCATGGCATCGGCTCATGTTATTTGTTCATGCATTGCATGTCACATGTTTAAAATAGCCTCCTCCGCCAGCAGTGAGGGATTCACTTGTGATAAATGTAAGGAATTAGTCAGGCTGACAGAGAAGGTTAATGAGTTAGAGACTCGCGATCCTAACGCTAGTAGAGGTCAGTGAGAAAGAGAAGTCGTTAGATACTGTTTCGGATGCGGGCAGTACAGAGAGCAACACACACACTTTGGTTCCGGTTATAGAGCCCCTGCAGCAGGGCATTTGGGTGACGTCTCGGCGGCATACTCGTTCAGCAAAGAGACACCACTCTCCCGCTCCTGTTAGGGTTTCCAATAAATTCTCCCCACTCAGTGATACACCCACTGAGAATCATATTGAAAGAGCCCTTGTTATCGGTGATTCTATTGTAAGAATGTGGAAATAGAGACTCCAGCCACTATTTTTAATTGCATTTTGGGGGCCAGAGCGTCTGACATCAAATCAAATTTACAAGTGCTGGCTAATGCTATACGTAGATTTTCTAAAATTGTTATCCATGTCGGCACTAACGATGTCCGGCTTCGCCAGTCGGAGATCACTAAAGATAATGTTAAAGAGGTGTGCAAATTTGCAAAAACGATGTCAGACACTGTAATATGCTCTGGTACCCTCCCTGCTCGTCGTGGTGACAAGGTTTATAGTAGATTAGTGTCACTGAATGGCTGGATGTCTGAGTGGTGTCTGCAGAATAAAATAGGATTTATAGACAATTGGAAAAGTTTTTGGGGTAGACCTGACCTGCTAAAGAGAGACGGACTCCATCCCTCCAGGGAAGGTGCCGCTCTCCTCTCTAGTAATTTGGCTCATAGACTTAATAATGATATTAATTGACTAAATGGGGCCCAGGTCAGGAAGCAGACAAACTGGTTAATCCGAACGTCTGCTAGCTGCCTTGAGACGTCACACAGGTCACATAAACTACAACACATAGAGACTGTATCACCTAGATATCTCATAGAGACTGTGTCTGTTCCCCGAACTACCAAACACAAAACCCTCACTAAGTCATTTAGAAAAAAATTGATTAAGGTCAAACTTGAACAAAACAAACAAATTAAAAATGTACATCATATAACAATAGGGCTAATAAACATTAGATCTCTTTCTACCAAAGCACTAATTGTCAATGAAATGATTACAGATCATAGATTGGATGCTCTCTGTTTGACTGAAACCTGGCTTAAACCGGATGAATATATTAGTTTAAATGAATCTACTCCCCCAGGTTATTGTTATAAACATGAGCCTCGTCTGAAGGGTCGAGGAGGAGGTGTTGCTACAATTTACAGTGAAGTTTTTGGTGTTACTCAGAGGGCAGGATATAAATGTAAGTCTTTTGAACTAATAATGCTTAAGGTGACACCGTCAAATACAAATATAAATAAAAATTCTCTGTCGTCCTTTACCTTTGCTACAGTGTATAGATCACCCGGGCATTATTCAGATTTCCTTAGTGAATTTGCAAATTTTTTATCAGATCTTGTAGTTACTGTAGATAGAGCCTTAATTGTTGGTGACTTCAACATTCACATAGATAATGAAAATGATACATTGGGATTAGCATTTATCGATATTCTCAACTCTCTTGAAGTCAGACAAAATGTAACAGGACCAACTCATCGCCATAATCATACGCTAGATTTAATTCTTTCATATGGAGTTGATGTTGATAATATAGAAATTCTGCAGCAGAGCGATGACATCTCTGATCATTACCGAACCAGATATTACGTCACAGCTCAAGAGTAATGACTTCATGAATTTCTTCACAGATAAAATTGAAATAATCAGAAATAAAATTGGAATTATACAATCATCTGTCATAGCACCTCAGAAAACAGTGTCGAATAATTTCCCTCATGTGCAACTTCAATCCTTCGCTATCATAGGTCATGAAGAGCTAACAAAACTTATCGAAACATCAAAAGCCACAACTTGTTTGTTAGATCCTATACCAACTAAGCTCTTAAAAGAGGTATCTCCTGTAATATCAGAACCTCTTCTTAAAGGGGTCATGACATGGGTTTTTTTATTGTATTATTATGTTCCCTTAGGTGCAATTATAGTATTAATATATTTTTTTTAAGAAAAACTTTTAAAATCTAGTGATTTATGACCTTTTCCCACCCTGTTTCTCATCCTCTGATTCAAACAGTCTGTTTTGGGGGCGTTTTCCATTTAAGACTTCAGTGTTAACGCCCACTGTTATGATTGGCTAACGTCAGTGCCTATGTATCAATTATTGACGCCCCAGTCAGAACAATATGCAAGTAAACTAAGTAAAAACACTGTGATTATTCATAATGAATGAAATTGCGCTTTAAAAAGTAGTTTAAAGTTTAAAATAGATTACTTACAGTTTGCGTCGTCGTTGTTCCCAGAATAGTCGGCACGGACTTATCTTTGAGCAACAGTTTTCTGGCAAAGCCAGCATCATATTGAGATTTGTTCTCAAAACAGTCATCCTTAAAATGTACAGAACAAACGCTTAAGTTAACACTGCCGTGACTGGGACGTCCGCAAAAAATAAACTGCATCCATTTTTCCCTGACGCCTGGATCTTTCGGCAGCTTATTCAGAGGTTTTGTTTGACCACAGCCAGGAACAGCACATCTGTGTGGCATCGTAATTTTCCTGTGCACAAGTAGTCTCTGTCAGAGCTCGCTGTCCATCGACTGAACACTTGTGAGGCGACGGCGATACTGAAATGAGCGTAGTTGTCTTGCGCTTAAATCGTAGTTATCTTGTGCTGGAGGCGGTCATATGCAAACGCTGGTACGTCACTTCTAACCGTCACGTCACTTCTAACCATGAATCCAGAACAAGCTGTATTTTGAGCTTGATTAAATAAATGATTCGTTTAGAATGGGGAGGACGTCTTAAAATATTAAACTTGCAGGACGTTTTAATGATACAAAGACCTCTTATATACCAAAAGATCAAGGCAAATTTGGTTTCTCATGTCATGACCCCTTTAATATCATTAACTCCTCGCTATGCTTAGGACATGTCCCAAGAAACTTTAAAATGGCAATTATCAAACCGCTAATTAAGAAGCCACAACTTAATCCTGGAGAACTTGCTAATTATAGACCGATTTCAAATCTCCCGTTTATGTCAAAAATACTAGAAAAGGTAGTAACCTCCCAAATATGTTCATTTCTACAGAGAAATAGTATATATGAAGAATTTCAATCAGGATTTAGGCCTCATCACAGTACAGAGACTGCACTTATCAGAGTTACAAATGACTTGCTCTTATCATCTGATCGCGGCTGCATTTCTCTTCTAGTGCTTTTAGATCTTAGTGCTGCAATCGACACAATAGATCACGACATTCTCTTGAATACGCTAGAAAATTATGTTGGAATTTGTGGAGTGGCATTAGCATGGTTTAGGTCATATTTAGCAGACCGCTACCACTTTGTCTATGTAAATGAGGAATTGTCAAACCAAACAAAAGTAAAATATGGAGTGCCACAGGGATCAGTTTTAGGGCCTCTGCTTTTCTCCATGTATATGCTTCCCCTGGGAGATATTATCAGGAATTGTGGAATAAGTTTCCACTGCTATGCTGATGATACACAACTTTATATTTCTTCAAAACCTGATGAGATTTCACAATTCTCAAAATTAGCAGAGTGTATTAATGAAATAAAAGATTGGATGGCCAGAAATTTCCTTCTACTCAATTCTGACAAAACAGAGGTTCTAATTATTGGACCAAAAACTCAAAAATAAGCCACTAAAATATAATTTGACTCTAGATGGATGTACTGTTACATCATCTTCAACAGCGAAGAACTTAGGTGTTATATTTGATACCAATCTGTCCTTTGAAAATCAAATTACAAATGTTTGTAGAACTGCATTCTTCCACCTAAGAAATATTGCTAAATTAAGGCATATGCTCTCGGTTGCTGATGCCGAAAAACTAATTCATGCGTTCATGACCTCAAGACTAGATTATTGTAATGCATTACTGGGAGGATGTCCAGCAAGATCAATAAATAAACTTCAATTGGTTCAAAATGCAGCAGCCAGAGTGCTGACGAGAACCAAGAAATATGATCATATTAGCCCCATTTTATCATCGTTACATTGGCTACCTGTTAAATTCGTATTGATTTTAAAATTCTGTTAACTACGTACAAAGCTTTGAATGGTCTAGCTCCGCAGTACTTAAGTGATCTTCTACCACGCTATATTCCAACACGTTCATTAAGATCGCAAAATTCTGGCCTATTAATAGTTCCTAGAATATCAAAATCCACTAAAGGAGGAATATCCTTTTCATATTTGGCTCCTAAACTATGGAATAGTCTCCCAAACACTGTTCGAGATGCAGACACACTCTCTCAGTTTAAGTCTAGACTAAAGACTCATCTATTTAGCCAGGCATACACCTAATTTATCCTCCAACCCACAATTAGGCTGCTTTAGTTGGGTCTGCCAGAACCAGAAACCAGAAACATTGAGCAGCATGATCTCTAACTCTGCAATAAATTAAATGGCATCTACGCTTACATCTTTTTATTTGTTTCCCTGTCTCAACCTCGGGACTCTTATCCAGCACCATTCCTGCTTCATGTTGGACTCCACTGCTACATGTCGCAGAATGATGATGACTAAATGCAGCCGGTGCCAGCCAAACATCACTTCAATCTATTATGACGGACTTCAGAGGATGAAATGATGCCAACTCCAACCTGCATCACCTCGGTCTATTGATGGACTACGATCTTGAAATGGAATGCATAGACTAACTATTGCCAACAAAAGCCTTCATCAGCCAATTAACAAGGACAATTGCATCTATGTGAACTTCTGCAATTAATCAAGATGGACTTCAAAGACTTTGGTCATTTATCTTACAGTTCAAACACAATCGATGTTTAATCACTGACCCTTAACACTTAGTTTAATAATTTTAAACCATGATTTTACCTATACATAATTAATATTTATATTACATTCATAATGTTAACCAGAGGGGAACTGGCCCCCACAGTGAGTCTGGTTTCTCCCAAGGTTATTTTTCTCCATTAATCAACATCTTATGGAGTTTTGTGTTCCTTGCCACAGTCGCCTACAGCTTGCTCACTGGGGTTATTAATACAATTATCATTTAATTATTTTTAAACACTATTAAAAATCGTATTTTATCTAAATTACACAATGATGATTAATCGACTTTATAGACATTACAGTTTTATCGTCTGTTAATGCTGATATTCTGTAAAGCATTGAAATGGTGTGTGTTGTGAAAGGCGCTATACAAATAAAATTGACTTGACTTGACTTGACTTGACATGTAAAGAGAGGTAGTAGGGAGAGGACAAGTAGAGACAGTCTCAAACCTTATTGAATAATGGTCAGAGATGCCAATATCTAAGATCTCCAAGTTAGATACAGATATACCATATGATAACACCAGATCTAATGCATGACCCATGTTGTGGGTAGAACCAGTGACATGTTGAATAAAATGTAAGTTTCAATGAACAACATATATGGATATTAAAATCCCCAACAATCAGGAGTCTACCACTGCGTGACACCAGTCCATAGAGAAAGTCCGAAAATTGTTCAATAAAGTCTGTTCAACACA
This sequence comes from Xyrauchen texanus, assembly GCF_025860055.1. Taxonomy (NCBI): domain Eukaryota; kingdom Metazoa; phylum Chordata; class Actinopteri; order Cypriniformes; family Catostomidae; genus Xyrauchen; species Xyrauchen texanus. The sequence goes on from NC_068279.1 coordinate 20,228,116, forward strand.
AGTGCACAGAAGGCAGGACCCAGGGTTTCAAACTTTAATAGTTGAACCTCAAACTGGAATACAAACCTTGCTTAAAATCCATTGCACCTGTCAGAGGGCAACGTCTGGAATCTGCCGGGATGATGGCGTAACCCTCAATGGACATACTGGAGACAGAGACCGAAGAGTTCAGACACCGTAATTCCATGGATGAGAAATATAAACCCATATCGGAAGCAAAATAACATCATGAGCATGCAAACAGGCAGGGAGCTCGCCATTGAAACTGGCAAGGGCCAGCAGCAAAACTCCAGCAGGCCATGATGGGCAACAGAAGGCAGAGCATCCTAAATGATCCACCAACACAGCCCGAATTCCAGTTTTGCGTGCTCCAGCCCCAATGAACATGGACAATGGGCAGGGAATAAGGCGGCCCATTTGAGACTGCACACAATAGCCCTGGTGAAGTAGTTCAGTGATTACAGGTGAAGGTGTAGTGTAGTTTCCAAAAAAAATTATAAATAGAAAATAGAAAAGTCAACATTCCATTATCCATAAAAGAGAATCATAAAACTTGATTTCCCGAGATCACTCCTTTAAAAAGCCATTGAATAAAAGCAACTAGAAACATCAAAAAGAAACTAGAGAGCAGCAGCAGACAGACACACCTTCGTTCACTCAACCAGAATTTGGGGTCAACTAATGGTCTTCTGTCCTATTCATGATGCCAAAAGAGCCAAAAGAAAGACAAAAGGAGGCCAATGATGAAGGGCTTAAAAAGAGTTGCTTTTATTAAAGTTCAAACAGTCTCCAAATCTTTATACAAAAATTAAGACAAGAAGAGAACTGATCTGCAAAACAACAGCTGTGTCTTATACTCCCCTAACTAGGGCATGACCAAGGTCACAAAAAACTTCTGAGATGCGCCTGCTAATCTTCAGGCACACTTAAACTCACACACAAAGAAATCCGCCCCATCCATGCCCATATATGGAATAAAATCAATTAAGTGAAAATGATAAAAAGGAAGGTAAAGATGGAGACAGGGAAGGGTGGAGAGGATCTAGTAAAAAGTGAGGTGCATGGATTACCTGAGGGTGTTTGAGATCCAGAGCGGGACTACTGGCTAAACTACTCTGTGTTTGGCCAGTGTTAATGCCAAAGTGAAGGGTTCCGCACTGCACTTCCTAATGCCGGCTGCAGAGTGTTGTCATCTTCCAATGCTGTCAAGTAACCTGTTCAGGTAATCGACTTGTGTCTGCTTCTCTGGAACCTCAAGCCAATAGTTCTCCCTGCCATCCATGGTCAGTGGTTTACAAACATACACACACACAAACACTAACACCCCACAGCCACCACCATTGTGTCCTTGAGCAAGGCACTTAACTTTATGTTGCTCCGGGGGGTTTGTCCCTGTAATAAATACACCGTAAGTACGCTTTGGATAAAAGCATCTGCCAAATGCATAAATGTAAATGTTATCAACTGAGGGTAATCTGTGTATTAGCCAAATTGACAAGCTGACTACACATGTCAAGGAACTTCAAACAGTAATGGAAGAAGTCAAAGATCAAGAAAAGAAAATGACTGCTCACCAAACAGATGTACACTCACTACCCATCACCACATGCCCTTCACCACCAGAAATATTCTCATACCTCCTATGCTTGCTGGTAAAAAAGACCATTTAAAGTTAACCTTTCCCACATTTGGAAGGCCATCCGATGACACTGATCCTCTCCTATACCTAACTCGATGTCAGGACTTCTTAGAATTGCATCCCCTTACAGAGGTTAACCTCCTGGCAACTTTCCGCAGCGTACTGCATGGCATTGCACGGGACTGGTGGGAAGTCGCCAGATCCTCGTTAACGACATGGAATGAGTTCGAGCCTGCTTTTCTTTCAGACTTTCTCTTCGAAGACTACAAAGATGAGCTGGCTGAGAGAGTCCGTACAAGATCCCAGGGAGAGAGGGAAACCATCAGAGATTTCTCCTTTACATATAGAGCTCTCTGCAAAAGATGGAAGCCTTCTTTAACAGAAAGTGACATGGTCAAAATAATTCTTAAAAATATAAAACCTTACCTCACCAGCCAGCTACGCAGTCATGTGAACACAGTTGAGGAACTTGTAAAATTGGAACATCAGCTGGAGCGAGACCATGAGCAGCAACTCCAATATGAAAAATTTATGGACCGAAAACCTTCACCAGAAGTGCATAAACTCATTTCTAACAAACCCACTGATAAGCCTCTAGTGCAATGTTGGAGATGTAAGGGACACCATTCACCAGGCCACTGTCCACATTATGACTCTTCATCACCAAATCAATCTGTGAAGCAATACAGGCAATGGACATTTAATTCTCGTAAGCCAGGAGATCAAGCAACTAACAATTCTGTCACTGCTTCAGCAAAAAACAAAATGTTGTCAACCTCCAAGAAACCGCCTCCCATAACAGCCCCTATTACTCCTGCTGTCATCCCTCAACAATTAATCATCACAATCTGCATTGATGGTTGGTCTGGAAAGGCCATTGTGGATACAAGAGTCTGTGGGGAAAGCTCTCTCCTCCAGAGAAACTTCACCCTTGGTCTCTTGGTCCACTGTATCTGGCTAATGGCAAAACAGAGGTGCCTTTAGGATGGCTACAGATACAAATTCATATTCACCACAAAACCTTTACCTTACCTGTTGCTGTTCCCCCCCCCAAGCGCTCACCTATACTGTAATTTTGGGATTGGATTTCATCTTCTTCAGTGACCTACAAATCAAAGTATCTGACAAAAAATATTCATTCAAGTCCAACCCACAGGAGGATCATCCATTTCAACCCGGTAATGCAAGTGTACCTGACATCAACCCTCAACGCCAGAAAATAGGACAATGGTCAAAAGATTGTCACCCAAAGTCTTTCACTGTTAAGTTCTATTCCTCCCCCTCAACCTACACTCATATCATCCCCTGTCAGTACAGATGAAAAAAACTTTAATTGACAATGCAGTGAGTGAAGCACACTTATCTCCTGATGGAAAACATAGACTGAGGAAATCCCTAGAGACCAACGCTCAGGTATGTTCCCTTCAACTAGGGCGTACTGATGACCTGCAACACTGCATTTACACACACCATCAAGTCCCCATCAAGCAGAGTGCTTATCGCATGTCCCCTGCCAAACAAGCTATAGTAAAGGAACAGCTTGAGCAGATGTTGAATGCAGGAATCGTGGAACCATCACACTCTGGCTGGGCCTCCCCTATCGTCCTAGTCCCAAAAAAAGATGGCAGCCATAGACTATGTGTTGACTATTGTAAAATTAATGCTATCACAGAAAATTATGCTTACCCACTCCCAAACATCACTGAGATCCTAGAATCACTCTCTGGGGCAACACTTTTTTCTACTATTGATCTTAACTGTGGCTACTGGTAGGTGGTTATGGACCTTCAAAGCAAACCAAAGACCATATTCATCACTCCATCAGGGCTCTACAACTTTAATGTCATGCCTTTTGGGTTAAAGAATGTACCTGCAACATTCCAAAGGCTGATGGAGGCAGTGCTGGGAGAGTTACGATGAAGTATTTACTTTGTCTATATTGATAAAATTTAGTCCAAATTTCCAACTTCCATTCACTGTGTATACAGATGCCAGTGACACGTGTCTTGGGGCTGTATTAGCACAAAGGAAAGATCAGGGACTGGGGGAAGTTATTGCCTATGCAAGCCGAACCCTAAACAAAGCTGAAACCAATTACTCTACTACTGAGAATGAATGTCTTGCAGTTGAATGGGCACTTGAAAAATGGCAGCATTCCTAGATCACAAGATGTTCACCGTAGTCACCGACTGCAATGCACTACAATGGGTTATGAGCTCCACGAAAACCACCAGCCATCTCATTAGATGGGCCCTACGATTGCAAAAGTTAGATTTTTTCATTGAATACCGTAAAGTTAAACTAAATGTAGCACCTGATGCTCTTTCTAGAATTCCCAGCATACCAGGTTGTGGCCTGTACTCCAGCCGAAAAGAGAATGACAATATTCCAGTCTCTGCTGCCGCCATTTGGGAGGAACAACATAAAGACCCTATCATTATAATGTTATTTAAAGCCTTGGCAGAGAAGAATAACAATTGGAAAGACTCACATTGCGGAGGTTGCGGAGGACAAATTATATCACAAGACCCACCTGTCAAATGGCCAAATCCACTATTGAGTGCACCTCCCAAGCAGTCTCATCCCATCTGTCCTTCAATATTACTATTCTAATCCCCTAAGTCGACATGGAGGTATCTATAAGACCTACACATGACTGCAGGATGTTGTTTTTTTGCCAGGGATGTGGACTATATAAAACGCCATGTTAAATGTTGTGTAAAATGTCAAACACTCAAGAGTGAAAATCAGAAACTGGCTGACAAGCTACAACCTGTTACCATATCACAACACAACAAAATAGTAGGGATGGACATAATGGGTCCTTTGCCAAGCAGCACCCATCGATACAAGTACCTTTTGTCGATTATTTATCTCGCCGGGTCGAATTTTTCCCCATAACCGTAGCAACGATTCTTCGGACTGAAATCCTCACTCGATGGGGCGTACCAGACTTTATCCTATCTGACCCCGGGACCCAATTAGTTTCCTCTGTATTTAAGGATCTGTGTGCTAAAAGGAACATCACCCAAAAATTAACAACTACATATCACCCACAAACAAATATGACGGAGAGAATAAACCGCACCTTAAAATGCATGATCGCCTCTTATATGGATGACAACCACAAAAAATGGGATCAATATTTACCTGAACTCCGTTTTGCAATTAACTTTCCATTCAGGAAAGCATTGGAATGTCCCCCGCAGAGCTCCAACTGGGAAGGAAACTGCATGGCCCAATGGACAAATTACTACATGGGGAAAACCTTTCACCATCCATTCCATCCTATGATGTGGTCATCCATCTAACCCAGATGATATTAAAAGCAGAAGAGTGCTGTAAAAAAGCCAAACACAACATAATGGTTGGCAAAGATTGTAAAAAAATAAAATAATCCTCAGTCCAGAGCCCCTGCGGCACCTCTGAAAATTGAACCAGCAAACATCTGAGATACACTATAAGGCCTCGTCCTAATTAACAGGTTTTGGCATACAGTGACATTTTATTAATTTGTGCCTCCAACTTTATGACTACAGTTTGGAGTCTAGCATGACAATACCCCTGTGCACAAAGCTAGGTCTACAAAGAAATGGTTTACTGCATCTATTGTGGAAGAACTTGACTGGCATGCAAAAAGCCCAGACCGTAACCCCATTAAACATCTCTGGGATGCATGGTACACCAACTGTGATACAGGACCCATCACCGAACATCAGTGCCCTACCTCACTGATGCTTTTGTGTCTGAATGGGTGTAAATATCTAATGAAAAGCCATCCCAGTAGAGTGGAAACACATTTGGGTATGGTGTTTAGGGGTCCAGATTATTTTTGCTTGTATACTGTAGTGTATACGTAACACCACACAGGTGCATAGTGCTGTTTAAGACTGCATGTAAACATCACAAAGAACGCACCTGATTTGTGGTATACCAGTCAGCAATAGTGGTACTGTCAGTTTGTGTGTTGAGGTTCTGTTCCAGTGGTGTCCCATTGGTGATGTTGAGAGGCAGTGTAACGGGAGACAGGTGGTAGATAGCCTTTAGCCTCCTTGTTATAGCACCCGCCTCCTACGCCGGAGACCTAGGTTCGAGTCCCGTACGGAGCGGGTAGAACAAGAGCGTCACATTGGTGCCGTGACCCAGATGGGAGTGAAGTTTAGGGAGGTGAGTGTAACGGGAGACAGCTGGTAGATAGCTGTGCAGTGTGTAAACCTCACTCTCCTGACCTCAAGAGGTGCACTAGCGACTGACGCTAGAGGCTGTAGCCTTTAGCCTCCTTGTTAGAGTACCTGCCTCCTACGCCGGAGACCTAGGTTCAGGGGCGTGTCTAGGGGAGGCTTAACTCTTAACTCTGTCTTAACTCTGCCTCCCCTGAGAATTTCAGAAATAATCTGTCCATCTGATCAGAGGCGGCGGCAGCCGATTTTGCCGGGGCTTCAGCCCCGAATGTTTTGAGTGTAGCCCCGCATGTATTTTGAATAGTTGACTGACAAATATGAAACCGGACAAAAGCCTATGTAAACCCCCGAAATCATAAGTTGCCTTATTTCATTGTGCTTTGGCTTTGCACATACTGCATAAAGCCTGTAAAAATAGACATAGGCATAATCTAGCCTATAGAATAAGTTCCTTTGCTGTCGGTAGCCTATGGGCGACTCCGTTTCTTCCTCTCTGTTGAATATGCAGCAGGTAGAGGAGGAGCTTGCACAGTTGTTGACATCAACTAACGTTACTGTGTGGCGAGTTAACGGCAATTAGCAGGAAAGACAGCAAAAATTAAGCAAATGAGGCTTTGGGGATTTTTCCGAAAGAAGTCAGTGGGTAAGAATTCACATTTGTTTTTGTCCTTAAAGTCTTAAGATCATCATCTAGCTGGCTTTCACCCACAGTAGGCTAAACCTCAAGAATTGTAGCCTCTAACCTCCTTGTTTAGATTGATGCAGCTTGGTAGCTCTGAGTTAACTGATTTGCAATAATTTATGTGCTGTATCTGTTATTTTGCATCACAGATGATTCAGGGAGGAGAGAGGATGTTGAGGATAGTACTAGAGTGGAAGATTTAGGAACTGTAGAAACAGGCCCAGCCAGAGCAAAACTCAAAGAATACCCTCTCACCAGCTTTGGACTACAGGGAAGTGGTTGCTAGTGTGAAAATAAAATTGTCTGGGCTAAGGCCCGGATGTCCTTCAATGCTGGAAATGCCTCTGCATCTGATGATAAATTACAATTTAAAAGTGGATTGTTTTGTGCATATTTTTCCATCGCTAGCAGATGAGTGAGGTCTGACACAACAAAAATCCAGTTTAAGCCCTATAGTCTAATAGGGGGCCTGTGCCTATCTCTGCACTAAAACAGATTGTGTGTAATATAGCTTAATTTTGCGCCGATTTTTTCAATTGTTTATGTTGCCCCCCCAAACAAGCCAAATGCCCATCCAAACATGATATCCTGGTAACCCCTCTGCCTAGGTTCGAGTCCCGTACGGAGCGGGTAGAACAAGAGCGTCACAGCAGCACAAAAGGACAGGGGAATGGCCTACTCATGGTGTTATACATTTGCGAGAAAGAGAGAGAGAGAGAGAGAGAGAGAGTGAGAGAGTGAGAGTGACCAGAGAAATGAGAATAGAATTTCTTACAGTTGAATGTGATTGCATTTGTTTATTGCAATGAGAGAACAGCTTCATCTATATTCCATAGCTTTATTCTCCATTAAATGTTTTTGCAAATTAAAGGGTTAGTTCACCCAAAAATGAAAACTCTCATTTAATCACCATCATGCCATCCCAGATGTGTATGACTTTCTTTCTTTAGCAGAACACAAAGAGTTTTAGAAGAATATCTCTGTAGGTCCATACAATGCAAGTGTATATAGTGTATATAGAGACCATTTAACAGTAAATCTAAAAGCATGCAGTAAACCTCCATACAATCATTCAAACACACACACACACACACACACACACACACACACACACACACACACACACACACACACACACATTCATTACCTCTATATTACATGCTCATCAAGGCTGGACTGGTAATCTGGCATACCGGGCATTATTCCGGTGGGCCGACGCGATCAGGACTGGCCATCGGGAGAACCGTGCGGGCCGGTGGGTCAGCCGCAAAACATGCCGAATGGACCACGATAAGCTAAAATGAGCAGCCGCGTTATGCAGAACGGACCACAAAACCGCTCCGCGATTTGCAGAAAAGGAGAGCGATCACCAAAACCCATTCCGAATGCAGACTCCCACAGATCCAATTTGGGATGTTGCCTTTTACTGTGGTGGGAATATGTTCAGGTGTCTCCTCTACCGAACGCACCAAGGGAGCAATGCTTAGCAGTTCATGTGTAATATGTTCGCTGATCATTGGCAGCTGTTAAAATCCAGACAGAGAAGTGTCATTTAAATGGTATTCTAAATCTGATGTACTGTATATTCTGTGTTGGCAAGTTGTCAAAGCAGACACTGTTCATCAAAAGGCTTAGAATAAATTTTTAAGGCCAATTGAAGGCTCTGAAATGCTTGAATTGCTCTTTAAAATGTTACTGTTTATATATGGAGGTTCTCAACAATCCAAACTAAAAGGTTAGCGCTTGACCAAGCTTTTTGACCTCAGCTTTCACCGAACTGAGTTGCCATGGTAATCTATTTGCAGACATCCAGTCCTGCTCTCATGTCAGTTGAGGGAACTGAGTGAATGACAAACCAATGTCAACACACACATGACAGCTGCAGAATAAATTGAAGTTATAGGTATTACAATGAGAACCATTACATTTAGAAATGATGTTCCTATACACTCCAAACTCGCATTTGCCTAAAATGTACTGAGATAAACTAAGGCTTATTTAGTGAATCAACTACATGAACATATAGAGATGTCTCTTTTAAAAAGGTACAGTTGTGAGAAATGTACAATTCAAATAGAATTGAATTCCTTTCTCTCTCGCTTGAATACACCAGCTGATTTTAAACACTAGTATGTGTATTCATATTCTCAACTGCACACTCCAGCAATGCAGCCATCTGAACGTAAATGATCACATGGTCTGCACACAGCCTATGCAACAACATACAAAAGACAAAGCAACTCCCAGACATGCATTCATGCAGAACAGCTCTCAAATTCTTACCAGGCGTTTGAAGCTTTATGCAGGACATCCTGTAGAGCGATGTTTGGCTGCACCCTTGATCACAACAGAAGATGAGCAAGAGTGATTGTCAAATTGTTGAGAGCAATAAAGACTGTAGCATGCAAAAGGTTGGAGACTAATTCATTTGATCAAAGCTATATCTCTTGTTAACCCTGTTTACATCACTATGTGCAGTGACATAGCAGAAGACGGGAGGGCAGTCAGGGGAGGGATGAAAAGAGAGGCCCCATGAGGGCTCCCATGTATGTTGTACGCATGACCTGGTACTGTATCACAATTTGTAATTTTACTGAGAGGAATGGAAAGGGCATAGTGTGAAAAGGATATTAATGGACAGAGATTGTGAGAGGAAAATAACTTGGGTACTTTTGAACAAAAGGCACTCAAAACAATTCACAAAAATGTTAAATTCTGTCATCATTTGCTCACTCTTATGTTGTTTCAACCCCTTATAATGAACTTTCTTTCATGGAACACACAAGGATATGTCAGGCAGAATGACAGTCTCAGTCACCCTGCGTTTTCATTGTATGGGATATAAGATGTAATGAAAGAGAATGGTGACTGAGCCCTATAGAAAAACTTAATGTGTTTGGAGCATGAAGGAGAGTAAATTAAGACAGAAATGTAATTTTTGGGTGAACTATCCCTTTAAGCAGATGTAAAACAATGATTTTAAGCATTGCATTGCTTAATCATACTCTTCATTATAGAATATTACTGAGGACTCATAAGAGCAGCACATTTTGTTTACATTGCTATTATTAGAAGGAGTTATTATTGTATTGTTGTTGCGATGGTGGTTATTGTTAATTATGTAAATATTTATTTTGCATATTTACATTTATGCATTTGGCAGACGCTTTTATCCAAAGCAACTTACTGTGCATTTTATTATGGGGACAATCCCCCCAGAGCAACCTGGAGTTAAGTGCCTTGCTCAAGGACACAATGGTGGTGGCTGTGGGGATCGAACCAGTGACCTTCTGATTAACAGTTATGTGCTTTAGCCCACTATGCCAACACCAAACTATTTACAAACACATAGGCGTCAGATTAACATTTCAGATACATTCAAGCCACTTGCTACAAAAAGCTACCAAGTATCATTTGAGTCATCTGACTGAATTATACAGAAAATAATAATAATAGCGTACAGTAGCAACTACATTATTTACAATAAATCAGATTTCACCTGATGCAATCCTCATAACTAAATATGAATGAGAAGACTAAGAGATTTAAAGTATTGATTTTGGTTTAGTGTTCTCCTCAACTGCATAACACACCTGGTCTGGTGGTTCTGTCTTGTGAACTGTAAAAATAAAACAAGGCAACGTGTGACGTTATTGTAAGGAACAAAAATATTCATTATTAAAGGCCTATTTTCTCTGGTCTTAAAGGCATTTTTAAACACACTTAATGTTAGTATGATTAAGTCACATACACAGCCATGAATCATCCTTTCAATCAATATTATTGAGTGAGAACGGATTTAGTTTTGATTGTTAAAATGTGCTGGGAGTGTAAGATGTCGAAGAATTCGACATCGTCGTCCTGTGGGAACATTAAAAAGCATTTATGGTTGCATGCGTCTGACTCTTCTCAGTGTAAGTATGCACAGGATGTGAGCTTCGCATTACTTTTCCCGGCTAAGCTGAGAATTGATTCCAAGACTTTCACATGCCCACAAGAATATATGGCATTCATTAAATCAATGGAGTGAGTGGGTGGCTTTGCCTGCGCTGAATCAGTGGAATGCCCTACACATTGTGCATTTTGCGGATTCGGTCAGAGAGTGTTTGTTATTCAGTTGGTTGCCCACTGTCTCTCTCTTTTGATCTACTCTTTTTATTATAATTTTTTTCTTTTAGTTTATTGACTTATTTTTGAGTTTATTTGTGCATTTTGTGAATTCGATGTTGTTATTTACTGGGGCCTATTTCATTGAAAATGTATAGGTGCAGTTAAATTGCACAGTTTACGAATAAAAAAAACAAAAAACACCAGACTGAAGTAATCTTGTAGCAATGGTGTCACAGAAAATCCAGTGAGCGTGCATGGACTGACAATCCATTTTTTCCAAAAAAAAACTGTAAAATTTAAAAGAGGGAAAAGGCCAACGCAGAGCGACAGAGAGAGAGAGAGGAGAGAGAGATGAAAAAAAAACACTTACTCCCCAGTTCTCCAATACGCCGCAGCTTGTTCCTCGGCCACTCCTCCACCCTCTATCGGACTCTCCGGGCGGATCAGAGGCAGTCCTCCAGCCCCTGGCGGACGGAACGCCCCGCCGCGTTCTCGGGGAACAGCAGGGGTCTCCCCTGCCCCTGGCAGCGTTTCTCTCGCTCCAGGCGGTCGGCAGTGAGCCCCTCCCAGCTCGCGGTCTTAAACCCTGCCTTGTTTCAGTGGCCGGTAGGGAACTCCTCCGCCCCTGGCAGCGGCCCTTACTGCTCCAGGTGGTCGGTTAGGAGCCCCTTCTCCCCTCGCGGTCGGTGGCCATCGTCCTCTTTCAGGCGGCTGGGCTCCTCGTCCCCCGGCAGATGGCCGCGGCTGCTCCATTGGGGTGAACGGTAGTGGCGAGAACTTTACTACGGCATATCCCTCCTCCTTCCCGGGCTTCGGCACCAGTGTAAAGTGATCAATGGAAAGGAGGAGGCGAGAACCGGCTTTTCAATATAAATAATATTTTTAATGAGAAACTTAAAACAAAGACACAAACACACACATGACGAACATGTCCGCTAACGATCTCTCTCTCCCGCACAGCCCTCTGCAGTCGACCATTATACCTCAGAGGCTTGATTAGCCTGATACGGGACCGGGTGTGTATGATCACGACCCGGCCCCGCTCTCCGCCCTGCCACATTAGGTAAATGTTTCTCTCCACATGGAGTGTTAATGAGCTGGGGTACCCAATAAAAAGAAGGAAGGATGTATCTTTTCTTAAGCATACAAAATTTGATATAGTGTTCCTTCAAGAAACGTACCTTTCTTCAAATTAAGCTCAAAAACGTGTTAGGGCATGGGGTGGACATGGGTTTTGCAATGCTGGTTCGAGTAAGAGCAGGGGAGTCACCAACTTGATAAGTAATCATTTACAATTTGAATATCTCAAACAGATCAAAGATAATTTAGGAAAAATCATTACTGTTTTGGTTAAAATACAGGGGGAAAATATTATTTTTGCTAATATTTATGCGCCCAACGCTGATGATTAAAACTTTTTTACAGATCTTGAGGGGATGTTAGAAGCAGCTGGGATCCTCTATGATATGGTTTTGGATGGAGACTTCAATCTTTTATGGATCTGGTCCTTGATCATAGTAACTGTTCTTTGTGGAATTCTTTCTTTTCTCTTTCTTTGATGTTTTTTATATTTTATTTTCTCCCAAAAAATTGTTTTAATTATGTGTGCATTTTGTCATTTAGGTTTTGACTACAGAGATGTTTGTTGAGGGACAGGGGGAAATAATGGGGGCTAAAGTTGATTGTTTTTATTTATATATATATAGAGAGAGAGAGAGAGGACTGAAGACTGGTGGCTTCAACGTAAGCATATACCATTGATGAACAACCTTAGAACTCATGGTAGGTCTGTCTTTAAAGGTTTGTAAGTTATCATTGAAATATTATATATTATAGAAAAGTCTATAGAAAAAAATGGGAAAAATACTTCAGGAACCAGATGGTTGCAATCTATAGCCTCAATCACACTACACACACACTACAAATCACAATGGGACATGCCATTTAGCAGACTATTAGACTTTTCAGAAAGAAATCATACATAAAAACAATTATGAAATATAGCAGTAATGTAAAAGCATACAAAAATTTCAATGAATGTGATGAATACATTGTATACATTTAGAACTTTTAAAATATTTGTGACAAATTACTAAAGTTCAGGCATGAAACTCTATAGTACATGATACAAGCTGATAGGTCCGTTGACATGTATACGGGTAGCCAATCAACTTGTGTTCTCTATCTTTTTCTAATATTAAATTGCTCAGTTTTGCAGATAAGACTGTTTCACTACAGTCAATTATCCTAGCTTTTCCTCTGAAAATGCCACTTCCTCAGGTTGGTGGTGGTTTCTTCTATCAGCTTGCATGGTAAGGTTAGCTTTTGGCCATGACATATCAAAGCACGTCTTTAACAAAGTAAGCCGTAGCCTAATCTGGTCTGGCCCACATCGATATCTTCAGTCATTAGTTTAAATAAATCCACACATAGTTAGGCTAAGTCACTAAGTAAGTTCTGTGCTCATGAGTCAAGTCACTAAATGTTTTAGCCATTTTGCCATTAAGAGTTATAAAGTTGCAAGACTAAAGGTTTATCACTTATTTAAAGAGAACATTGGCATGTTTTGAAATATTTACAAAAATTATGTTGTGCAGTGTATCATTTCAAAATCATATTAAAACTAATTAACTTAATCTAATTAAATAAACACACTTGACAAATCTCATCAACTGAAAATTTAGGCAGTCACTTTATTTTTTTTTTTATGGCAGAATTGACAAATACTTTAATCTTTTGTGGCTTGCATTTTATCTGCCATGTATAAATGATTTACCTCTCCAGGAACCAGTACCTTATCGTGGTGGAGAGGTTTGTGTGCCCTTATGATCCTGAGGGCTGTGTTGTCTGGAGCCAGGTGCTCCTGGTAGGGTCTCCCAAAGTGGTCTCGTGTGAGGGGCCAGACTAAGAATGATTCACAAAGATGGCAAGAGGAGGAGTTACCCTGCCCGGAGGAAGCCCGGGGCCCCCGTCTGGAGCCAGGCCCAGATGGAGGGCTCGAGGGCCCCTCTACATCCCTTGGGCCCACCACCCATTGGAGAAACCGCAGGAGTCGGGTACGCTGCCATATGGGTGGCAGTGAAGGCCGTAGGCCTCGACGGACCAGACCCGGGCAGCAAAGGCTAGCTCTAGGGACGTGGAATGTCACCTAACTGGGGGGAAAGGAGCCAGAACGTTACCAGTTGGATCTGGTGGGGCTTACTTCGACGCACAGTTTTGGCTCTGGACCTTTACTCCTGGATAGGGGATGGACTCTATTCTTCTCTGGAGTTTCCCAGGGTGTGAGGCGACGGGTGGTGTGGGGATACTCATGAGCCCCCGGCTGAGAGCCGCTACGTTGGAGTTTACCCCGGTGGACGAGAGGGTCGCCTCCCTACGCCTACAGGTTGTGGGGGGACTCTGACTGTTGTCTGTGCATATGCACCGAACAGCAGTTCAGAGTATTCAGCCTTTTTGGAGACCCTGAATGGAGTCCTGAATAGGGGACTCCATAGTGATGCTGGGTGACTTCAACACGCACATGGGAAATGACAAGGACACCTGGAAAGGCGTGATTGGGAGGAACGGCCTCCCCGATCTGAACTCAAGTGGATGTTTGTTATTAGCCTTCTGTGCTAGTCATGGATTATCTATAACAAACACCATGTTCGAACATAAGGATGCTCATAAGTGTACGTGGTACCAGAGCACCCTAGGCCGAAGGTCGATGATAGATTTTGTAATCATGTCGTCGGATCTGAGGCCATATGTTTTGGACACTCAGGTGAAGAGAGGGGCAGAGCTGTCAACCGATCACCATCTGGTGGCGAGTTGTGTCAGGGGGTGGGGAAAGACTCTGGAAAAACCTGGGAAGCCCAAGCGAATAGTGCGGGTGAACTGGGAACGTTTGGAGGAGGTCCCTGTCTGCGAGATCTTCAACTCCCACCTCCGGCTGAGCTTTTCAGGCATCCCTGCGGAGGTTGGGGACATTGAACTGGAGTGGGCAATGTTCAAAGCTTCCATTGCCGAAGCCGTGGTGGAGATCTGCGGCCTCAAGGTTTTAGGTGCCGCAAGGGGTGGTAACTCTCGAACACCGTGGTGGACACTGGTGGTCAGAAAAGCCGTCCGACTGAAGAAAGAGGCCTTCTGGGATTTGTTGTCCCGGAGGTCTCCGGAGGCAGTTGCAAGGTATCGACAGGCCCGAAGGGCTGCGGCCTCGGCTGTGAGGGAGGCAAAGCAGTGGGTGTGGGAAAAGTTCGGAGAAGCCATGGAGAAGGACTTTCGGTCTGCACCAAAGTGCTTCTGGAAAACCATCCGCCACCTTAGGAGGGGGAAACGGGGAACCATCCAAGCTGTATACAGCAAAGATGGGATGCTGTTGACCTCAACCGAGGAGGTTATTGGACGGTGGAAGGAACACTTTGAAGAACTCCTAAATCCCAACACGCCCTCTATGCTAGAGGCAGAGCCAGAGGCTGATGGGGGATCAGATTCTATTTCCCTGGGGGAGGTCACTGAGGTAGTCAAACAACTCTGCAGTGGCAAAGCCCCGGGGATTGATGAGATCTGACCAGAAATGCTGAAAGCTTCGGATGTGGAGGGGGTGTCATGGATGACACGCCTCTTCAACATTGCGTGGAAATCTGGGACAGTGTTTAAGGAGTGGCAGAATGGGGTGGTGGTTCCCCTCTTCGAAAAGGGGGATCAGAGAGTGTGTGCCAACTACAGGGGTATCACACTTCTCAGCCTCCCTGGTAAAGTTTACTCCAAGGTGCTGGAGAGGAGGGTTCGGCTGATTGTCGGTTGAAGATGGATGGATGTATAAATTACAAATGAAGGTGTGCGGTATCAGTATTTACCCTTTATTTAGAAGCTTACATTTGAGTTAAATTGAGTTCAGGTAACTTTCGTTTATTACATAGGTGCTCTAATCACATTAAAATCAAGCGTGTTGACCCCGCCCTATAAAAACGAACTTTCTGTGAAACCTGCAATCTGCAAGGGGTGCAATATTTAATTGTGTCACTGGTGCTAAATAAAAAAGGTTAAGTCAAATAAATAACAATCATATTGCAATATTTAAAAGATCCTATGATGCATTGCACTGTTAAATCCCTGTTGATTCCCACTGTAAATGAAAATCCAAAGGTTTTTTTATCACATCAAATTGCTAAATGATTTTTCATTAATTTGATGTTGATTATGATCATAAATAAACTAAGCAACAAGAAAAAAATTAAAGCAGTAATGGGTCTTCACGGTTTATTCAGTTTGTACCAGTGTAATTGCTTTTTATACAATCTTAATGTTTGACAACACTGTCATGCTTAAGGAAACAAACATAACAAATGAAGTCAAGTAAATGGTTAAGCATATTGACCAGCACAGACACTGTGAATATGATAATTCATTCTCAATAAAATTGAAACACTGACCTCTGCTGGATAGACACTAACTGTGGAATTAAATGCTACAAAAACACAAATAGGTATCAATGAAGTTTCAGTAAAACAAAAAAAAAATATAAATAAAAGGCAAATTAACCAATTACATGTCATCAGCAGAGCAATGTGAAATAAAGGGGACAATTCTTAACTTAGCCAACCAAGTGAGAACCCCACAACTCCTTTTTCTATGAAATATCATAAAGACAAATAATATTAACATGGAACAATAAATGATATATGTCACTTATGTTGTCTTCTGTAAAGCTAAAGACATGGTGCAAAAGACTGGGAAAAGAGGCAAATTAAGTGACAAATTCTTAACACTACTCTCTTTAAAAAAAACATATTCTTATACCTTATATTCCTAACTGCCACATCATCGTAACTGCCTTGCAGATGCAAACATCATGATAATTAAAATAGCATAGACTAAATACAGTCTCATGCTTGTGGAAAGCATAGAGGCCAGGTTTAGCCAGCTTCATTTTGGCCCTGTTGACTAAATAGAGTAAACATTGGTCATTGTCAATGATTTTATAACACTTGTGAAAAATGTAGCATAGTGAGGATGTCTTCAAAAATAATGCCATAAAGAGTTTTCATTTATCAATTAACATCATACAAAGTCCAGTAAACATAAAAAAGCTAAATGAATATTTGGTGTGGCCACCTTTGGCTTTAGAACAGCCTCAGTTCCCCTAGGTACACCTGAACACAGTTGTTCTTGGTTGTTGGCAGATAGGCTGTACCAAGCTTCATGGAGAATTCACCACAGTTCTTCAATCAATGTCTCAATTGCTTCTGTCTCTTCATGTAATCCCAGACTGATGTTCAGTGGGGGGCACTGTCATCTCTTGCAGAGTGCCCTGTTCTTCTATTCTAATCTTTTCTATTTGCAAAAGTAATGTTTAGGAGTCTAAAATGTAATTTTCATTAAGATATAAATTATGATCTTATGACAAATACTTTGTGAAACATCTTAAATGCCTGAAACTTTTGCACAGTACTATCTATACATATCGCTGCTTCAGCGTTTAATGTCGGTGGTCAAAACCTTTCTGTGCTTTAGCGCCGCCTGTTGTCACAGCTGGGAACTGCAGCAGCTCTTGAGTCTTGACACCTGATTCACAGCAAAAATTGTATGTGGGGTCGTTTCACGATTCTAGAACTACAAGGTCAGATTCATGCTGTAGTAATACCACAGCAGTTCCTTTGCAGCTGCTTATTCCCTCATTATGCTCTTGATTCATTGTACCAACTCGATACAGCCATCTATCGCTTTTTATAAATAAAAAATAAAGTACAGTGAAATACATCATCATAATGCATCTACATACAAACGGCAGCCTTATACCACATATTTTACAAGTCTTTATCTCTTATTGATAAAATACAGACATATATACACATCACAAATCTTCAATACAAAGGTTGTTTTTTTTCTGTCAAAAATGATAGATATCTTGCCAGCTTTACTGTTACTCTTTAGAGATCAAATAATTATAAATAAAAAAAGTTTCAAATCAATGCAAAAGTGTACTGTTTGGTATAATTTACATACTTTTGCTTTATGTATATGACATTTCACAAACAAAGCCAGACTTTAGTTAGGTTGTCAATCACCAGTAAGTCATCACACTCTAAAAACAAGACCATAATTTCATTGATATGAATAATTCTGTGAAACTTTAAAAAAAAATTTGCAGGGATACCAGACAACCAAAATGAAGATGTATTTAGATTAAATACAATTATAGAAAAGGTGTGTAGCCTGATTGTTTCCAACTCACAACATGAACATATGAAGACCTTCCTTAAACTTACTAATAAAGGCATTGCAGGGATAATATCGGTGTAATACTTTAAAATTTATATCTTAATCTTTGTTAGGAAGTAAGTCTGACTAATTATCTGGACAGAGTGAAGGAAACCCTGCTTCCACATCACAAATGCAGTAGAAAATAATGTATATCTTTAGTTAACATTTTTCTAATATGAGAGTAAGAGTAATTAAATTTTCTATCCATAATAGGCCTATCAATGCCTCAGAGAGTAGAAGTCATGGAAGTAGTCCAGTTGCATAATTATACAAGTGTTCTGCTTTAATGAGGTGGAGTAATTTTGAAGAGATGCAACTTACAAATCTTAAATATTCCTTTTGAGGTAAATTTTTCTCTGTTAAATTAATGAATTATTTGTAAGTAGACATTTCACCAGAAATTTTTTATAAATCTACACGATGCCTTTCACAAACCAGTCTTTCTTGTATGCAGTCTTGTTTCTTGTATTTCAGTCTTGAAATGTTGATTATTCCAAATAATACATGAGGGGAGGGGGGGGGGGGTTGGGGTTAGTTTTAGTTGGCAACCTATGGCACATGTGCCTTCATTGGCACAGGGGTTATCACTGGCCCGCGAGCGTCAGATTAATTAGTATTTTATTTATATGAAGCCTACATTATTATATTAAAGAACAAACACTTACATGCATAGCGCGGCCCCGTCTTTAAAGAATGAACGTCGGTATGACGTCATATTTTTGCGGCGGAAGTTGCTGCCTAAACTTCTGTCAGAGGCGTCGCTTCGCTTTACCCTTCACATGTCCCCGTGCGTATGATCTCTGAGAAAGGTATTGACATGGCTGATTTTAGTTCAAGCTTTGATATGCCGTCGGCTAGTTCTTCAGAAAGTGCCGATGCTGCGGAGCTTCAGCGTCTGATTGCAGTGGAGCAGCAGAAAGCGCAGTTTCAAGCGCAGGTAACTCGTTAATCAGTGCGCTACTGAATCATTCAACATTAATTAGCGAGGTCCTAAATTGAATTGTAACCGTGTTTAAAACTTTATTTGTAGGTACACAACTTTACGGATGCCTGCTGGGATAAATGTGTGGACAAACCGAGCAGCAAATTGGACTCACGAACTGAGACGTGTCTCGTAAGCTGTGTGGAACGTTTCATCGACACAACCCTCACCATCACGAATCGCTTTACACAGATGGTCCAGAAGGGCGCGCATTGATGAAGGACAGTGTGTCCTCAAAGACAGTTGGCACAAATTGTCGTTATTTTTATGGTGTACTGCTTCCTGCATGGTCCGCCTAAGAGGCTGTTCCTGTAAAGTCTAAAGCCTTTGCTCACACTCTCTGAAATTTGTATAACATTATAGCTGATCCATTGGAACAGCCAGCAGATTATATACACTGTATGACGAACGAATGTTTGCTGTCCATTATCATCAGAACATGTAGTTTGCATTTTGCTGTACCATTTCCATCACTGCAATACACTGTTATACATATGTAGAACTATCCCGGTTTTGATTGAATAAAATAAATAAAACTGCTTCGAGAACAGTTTTGAATAGCCTAACTTCAAAGTTTTCTAAATGTTTTTGCCTGATGAACTTACTATTTTTCTCCTATTCCTGTAGTAACAAAGCAGTGATGTCATGGTAACCTGGTTAGTATTACTTGCTCAACAATTTTTTTTTCTCTTCAGTTTTACTCGATTCTCTTATGTGCATATTACTCAAAAAATGCATGTAACCAAGGGAACATAAATGACCTGAGTTGATTGAACTAAAATAATTGTGTTGTCAGCTTTTCTTAATCCATTTGCATTAGGACAATATTAACATTTTTAGTTTGGTTAACTAAAACTGGACAGAGGATTTCTAGTTCCCAGCATGCTTTGCATGGGACTCGACATGTAGAGTAAATGTTATTATATGTCTTTGTATAAGATGAATATAAATGGGGAGATGTGTGTAATGATTTGTTATGTTGAAAGAAGAATTTATGTTACGTTGAAGTTTTAGGGGGTTACCACAATTGACCCTTTTCACAGCCCTGCATTAAATTTAGCAGTGTAAATTTAGCAAACATTTTAATATTTACAAATTTTTAATAATTTAGTGTAAATTTAAAACATTGTACTTTGTATAATATTACCCTAGAATACATGTTAAATAATGAGTTACCACCGATACAATGAGACATTCACTTCTAGTAAATTGGAAAGTTTAATGTTTAAAGTGGGACATATATCATAAAATTATAGCATTTAGATTTAAGTATTGTTTCGTGTATACCTGAAAACCATAAAAGTTGGTTTTGCCTTCTTATCCAAACAGTACCATATTGTAAGATAACTCTATATGACGGGATTATTTTTAGGGCAAAAGAGGTCTGCTTCTTGGCTATGCTTTGTCATTGAGGGTGCTTGGTACAAAGTGGCCTTTGATAGAGCTTTGTGTGTAAATCTTGCAAGCAGCGCTGCTTTCAGCCACTTTAATTAAAGTCAGGAAGCAGATGGAAAGCTTAGTACTTTAACTTGATTATCAGAGCATACAGGAAACATGCATGGTCCTTTCAAGCTGAGTCTTTGATGTTTTGAATGAAGCTGATTGGGCACTGTACCATATACAGTACACTGTGTTTGTATGTACACTTCTATAAGATACATAGCAGAACTATATATGCTGAAGTCCATTCAGTATATAATACAATGGTTAGATAAGATGGTTTAATACATTTCGTGACACTATTTTGTGACATAAATATAAACCACTCAAATATTAATCTTTCATTATAAATTTGGACCTAATGTCTAAAGCCCCATCAGACACTACAGACAGACACTAATTACGTTTGTTAGCTTTGATGGCTTAATCTTCAGATGGTCTTGTTATATTCTGATGAAAGTTTTGAATATGTACCGAGCTGGCTTGTAAAGTAGGATTCAGTCTCAGCCTTATTAAGGATTCACACTATGCCTCAGTTTCCCTTCAAGCACATTCTTCAAAAGAAAACCATTTGAAAGAAAAATACCAGAGGTGTGGCAATATATGCAGAAGAGTGATCAAATAATATATTTTTAGAATGGTTGACTTATTAAAAAAAAAAAAAAGAAAAAAAACTTGCTCTTTTTTTACATCTTTTTTCTGGGATCTTTTCCTCAAAACATGGTCTCTTTCATGAGTAACACTTTACAATAAGGTTGATGCATTATATCATACAAAAACAACTAACAATATATATTTTTTGAGAATATATTCATCTTTGTTAATGTTAATGAAAACACAATTGTTTATTGTTCATGTTAGTTCATAATTCATTAATGTTAACAAATATATCTTTTGATTTTAATAAAATTTATAAATACATGCTTAATAAGTATTTTTCATTGTTAGTTCATGTTAACTAATGGAACCTTATTGTAAAGTGTTTACCTTTCATGATGTACTAGTGTGATAATGAATCTTCTGGATTAAAAAAAAACATAATCCGGATATAAAAGGTTAATGTAGGAAATAGTATCTGATACCGCAACAATCCTCATATCTTTTTTAGTTATATGGAGAAAATGAATCCATACACCTAAACTTCACAAAGAGCCACTTTATATACGTATTTCAGGCTGAAGCTTGAAGATCAAAAACTACTTAATTAAAACTTGTGTATAATAGGATCTAAATCTGCCATGATCTGTGTCTATGACTGTGCCATCTCTCTTCCTGTGTCAGTCTGAAAGACCTCGAGTGTCTGAAGCTTCATAGAAGCACTGTACACGTTGAGCCTGGCACATCAGGGACAGTGGGACCAGTATTTGCCTTGGACAGCAAAGAGGTTGTCTGGGAAATCCATCCTGGTTTGGCCACATTCCATTATCTGTCACAGTGCTGCTGTCACTGATACGTTCATTATTTCCTCTGAAGTCTATAGTACTTAAGAGATTAGGAAACCTGTGTCAATGAGGTCATATAACATGGCCATCAGTGCTTCAGACAGATCTGAATATATAACATTAAAAACAATATGTTATTGTAAAATACATTTAATTCCAAGCTTCTGCCCTTCATAGCACAGTGATATAGACCAGGGGCCATGCATCTAGAAATTGGAAAGTAAGGGCATATCTAATTCAATGGCTAATGTCTCATGGAAGTACTAAAATGGCTAGCATCGCATACAGCAAATACTGTATTCAGCTTCAGTTGTCAGTTAGTTTGTCGTGCGAGAATGCTATTTTGCAATTCAAGAATGGCTGTCATCCCTTACATTGCTTTCATTGCTATATTTTATCTCATTAACTTTCTTGTATGTAAATGTTGCCATTCATCATGGTAAACCGTCTATCATCTTCTACAATATTTCTTTGTTTCAAAAGACAGCGCGTAACCTGATGGAATTTATCATGCTGGCAAGATCCTAAACACAGCAGACTAACCCAAGCCATGATACTAATTTTGAACATAATTATGACAAGGGATTATATTTATCTATGGCAGAATCGCCTTTATTGATCTGTTTTTGCTCCAAGTTTCTTTGTTATGGATGACCTCACCTGAGCCCATGAAGAGGATGAAGTCAGTATTCAAAGCCACTCTTACCTGCAGGGGCTCTCCATCCAGCAGGTGGAACCCATGTGGGCAGTTATTGTTTTGTTATGTGTTTCTAAGTGTTGTAATACCTCTCAGAAACGTCTTCAAAGTACTGACTCCGGACTTCTTTTCTCAAGGGAATTATAAATTAGTTTTAGTCCGGAATCCCTGCAAAACAATGGATGTAATTATTTGTGTTACCACAAGGGGTCAATGTTTCTTCAATCATCCACAGTGTGCTGGCAGAACTACTGCTAGATTGTAAAAGTCCTCCTCTGACAGTTGTGTTGACAATATAATCCACTTAAGTTATGGATATTTAGACCACTGACACTGTTCAGATGGGACAGTCATGTGTACTATATAAGTGCATCATGAACATAGTCATAACATCATCAATAATTCCAACTATGCAAGCTTTTGTTTAGTTCTGTTTTCTCGTAGTATTCTGCTAATGGTTCTTTTTATTATTATAATCTTTTATGTATTATTTCAATGGTTTAGCATAACAGAATGGGAAGGACTAATGTCTCATCCGTGGGGGCTTATATAATGTGTTCTGTTCTTTAAAACAACCATTAAAGAATGTTTAACATTGAGTTTTATGATGCAATTATCTTGCAAATATCAAGTGCTTACAGTTTAGAGTTTAACAACATTCCTGTCATTCCTCAGAGCATGTTGGATATAAACTTGCAAGACAACGCCTACATGTGTAGAACACTTGATCATTTTACCATCTTTTCTTGCAACCATGTTGCAACCTCTAAATGGTCAGTCTGAAAGGGGAGGGTGCCAGAAAAAGATGGCTGAGGCTATTCTGAATTTTATTTACCAACCCTGTTGGTCCAGCCTGGTAAGGCTGGTCTGGTTTGCTGGTTTTAGAGGGGCACTTGTCAGGTGGTTAGTCTGGGGGACCATGTGGCACACTAGATCTACTTAACACCAGCTTGACCTGCATGGCCTGAGACAATCTTAAACCAGTTTAGAGCAGCAAACCAGCTTAAGCTACTAAGATATAATAGGTACCATTCTGCAGTACAGTAGCAAACTAAAACAATCAAGCACTTCACCCAGGGAGAGAGGAGGGGCAGAAATCAGAACCTGCAGCCTTAGAGATGGGTGTTTTGATTCTTCCGATGCTGATGTTGTATTTAGAGGATTGATCCTCGCCAAAAAATAAATAAATACCAATACTAAAAGTTTTTACTAAAGTAGTAATTTTATCTAAATGCGGCAAAATCACAGACAGCGCTCAATTTGAACTCATTTGTAAGAAATAATAATAAAATGTTTTTTGTTTTTTTAAATGAAATTAATTTCAAAAGATTAAATGATTGGACATTTTCAGTTAATAAATGATTGATAGTTGAAACAAAAATAGATGTTTGATCGTTTGTTAATAATAATGGCTTTTTAATCATGTTAAATGGCTTAAATGAACAATTTTTATCCTGAGAAATTGCAAAATAATAATAATACATTTAGAAGAGGTCTCAGTATTTGATCAATATCTGCGATATTGGCTTTGATAGTACTTGGTATCGGATTGAAAATAAAATAAGTTGTATGAATTACCCACCCTCAGCAGATGTGTTAGAAATGTGTTAAGCCTTCACATGCTGATCCACTACAGTCTTTGTTTAAATCCACACATAGTATACTTTAACTATCATCACGCCATCTCTCTCTTACGAAGAGGATTTTTGCTTCACAAGTCATAAACAACAATAGGCTACTCTTCTCTTTCATTGCTATCCTCTTGTTCTTCTTCACACAGTTATTTTTTCTCTCTACAACTCTGTTTTATCCATTTTATTGTTATCAGCAGAGTGCACATGGAACTATGAAGAGTTCTGTGGCAGTTTGTATGCATGTGTGTGTATGTTTGTGTGAGAGATGATATTTTAGTGGAATGAGACAGTCTGAACTCACTGTTCTCTTGATACAGTTCACTCCAATCTGTTTGCAGTGTGAGTGAGTGAGTGAGGGGTGGTGTCCAGATGTGCACTATTTAAGAAAAACATTGTCCAGCATGCATAAACGTGCCTGTGTGTTAGATCCAGTAGCATCTCCCAAATCTTTATGTAACTTTAAAGGAGTCATTCTGTCATTATTCACCCTCATGTTATTCCAATCCCTTATGAATTTGTTCCACAAAAGAAGACATTTTAAATAATCTATTGCTTACCCTTTTCTATGTAATAACAATAAATTGGGACTGGAGCTTTCAAGCTTAAAAAAACGGTAGTGCTGTCAGTCTATTAAAATATTGTATTGCGATTAATCGCATGATTTTTCATAGCCTAGCAAATTGCGATTAATCATATTTTTAAAGTGCTGAATTTTGACTATATACAGTACTTTTCCTGTCAAAATGCATTAAGTTTCTTCTTAGGAAAGACAACAATATGTAACAATTATCGTTTTATTAACATTTTCAAGACAAAGCATTCCACATTAAAAAGATGGAGATGCACCAATTCAAGGAACTTTAAACATTTCCCAAAGTCTTAGTGGGAGGTTGACTAAATGAAAGAAGTAGTCCCCTTAGCGTTTTCATTGATATGGACATTAAATCTCTTAAATCCTCATCCTCCACCAGTTTAATTGTGGCTTGCCACTTTGCTGCAGCAATCGTGAAGCCACATTTCCATGATTTGCTGCTTTGAACTCCACATGAAAAGTGCTTGCAGAGAACATCTTGTTTTTCTTTTAGCACTGGCACTGTCCACATAATGATACTTCATCCTAATTGTCCGGTAAGACGGAAGCACAACGCGGCACCGGGGAAATGCTGATGCTTCACTCCAACGGGTCGTGTGAATGCGGCTTATCACAAGTCCCATCTAGTTTTGTTTTGCACAAATAAATTACAGGTATGTGGTCCTTTCTCTATCACTTGATCGCTGACACAGAATCACGGAATTGCAGTATTGAGGTGTCACACGGAGCTGAATACAATATCAGAATCTAATGTGCAAATTTGTAAATGTGTAAATAGCGATTAAGAAAAATTCACTCGTTAAACATTTTTAATTATTTGCATGCGTTAACACATTACTTTTGAGAGCTATAAAATATACACACAAGTTCCACAAAATTAATCCATGCAACTCTTGCTCTCTATATAAGACTTCTGAAGCTATATGAGAACATTGTGTGAGAAACAGACTGAATTTATGTTGTTTACTTAAAATCTATCTTTCCCTCCACTAGGCTGATTACTGCTGCTAGCGAATAATGAGTCAGTGAGTTGAGAACTTGAGAACTGGATCAGTATGATTTATCTACAAATCATTCATACACTTTTTGTGAACAAGATACCACTTTGTTTAATCCTTGTGCACTTTTTGTTTTAGACTGACTATTGTTTGCAGAAAAATTGTAAAACATGTTTTTTATATTTCTGAAAGACATTTTATACAACTAACTTAAATTAAGCAAAATCCCTAAAGTTGAGAACATTTTAGGGGATTTGATGCTATATAGTTATTATCTACCTTTAAATTCCTCTGTTTGCAAATAGGTGTATGCAGTAAAAAAAATATAGAGTTAAAGAGAGCTAGAGCAGATGTCAAGATTTTCAGTGAATAATGATTTAAATTTCAATCTGTTCATCACAACATTATTTCATGGCTTTAGAATACTTGGAATACAGCGCATGAGTCATATGGACAACTTTTATGATATTTATAAATGGTGCTTTTGTGTCCTTTTTGAAGTTTGCAAACTTTAGTCCCCATTAATTGTAACTGCATTGATAAGAGTGATGAGTACATCATTCAGATATTCTCATTTTGTGTTCCATGGAGGAAAGAATGGTTTGTCATAAAGGTTTGGAGCAACAATGAGGGTTGTTTATGCCTATATTTCTCAGGCATTCTGGAAGAACAGCCTGTGACTATCTCTACTTCTTGTTTACTTAATCATCCAAACCTTTAAATGAAAAGTCAGTGCATCACATACAGATTTGTATGTTCAGTAGCGTTCTTCTTTATCTGGAAGTCAGATAACAAGTGGATTTGTATTTGGGAAGAAACTCATTTAAATGGAAATAGGGGATGTATCTACAGTTTTTAACTCATGGTAATTGGTTTCTTCCTGTCATCTTGCACATACAGTTGGACTTATCAACTATTCTTCTCCATTGTACTATATCCTGACACTTCCCCCTTGCGCACTGCACACGAGTGTAAAAGGGATGGTTCCTCCCACAGTTTTGGTCTTATAAAGGTCAGTCAGTCTGTGGGTGGACTAAGCCTGGTTTCTGCTGTCTGTGAAAGCCATCACAGTGACTTTAGGCAACTGGGGAGGAAGTGAACACATGCTAGTGTCATCAGTCACTCCTCCTGATGCCTTTAGTGAGGCCTTTCTTTCTCCTAAAACGTTTTTCTTTACCACACTTGGCTGGATGCAGTTTCTCTCCTCTCTTTTTTAGAGGGGCAGACTGATTCACTTCCTATCGTGACGCTATTGGGTTTTGCACCAGACATTTCGGGCCAGTGATGGTTATCACAGGGCAACAGTGGAAAGCAGGTCTTAGACCATTTGAAAAAACAGAAAAAAAAAATCACTTTTTTAAAATGGAAGTACCAACTTAGTAATTCTAGATTTTGCCTTAAAAAAAATCATAATTATATACGTATGACACCATATTTTCAGAATCACAACAACTCTATGACATTGTTTGGCATTGAATGGCATATTTCTGTTTGGTGGGACAGATTTCGCATTGGTGAGAAATGTCAGGGTTACTGTTGTCTCGTTAGCATTGAGGAATGCTCCATTAGCTGTCTCAGAGCAGCGTTTGGCTGCCATGGTAACAAACATATCCTTGGAAGGGAAGAGAGCTTCTCGGTTTGCGTCAAACCTGCTGGATCGCACTGTACAAGTTCTGCTCTTATTGAAGTGACTCAGTGTAAGTGCTGGAGCTGTTAATGCATAGTGACAGCTGTTCTGCATAGTTTACTTTATTTGAACTACAGGATTTTTAGGCTCCAAGTCTTTTTAGGTATTGTTTTAAACACTGCTACAGTTGTGGTCTGAACCAGAAAAAGAAATAGATTTTTGAATCTCAATGAAAATATGAATATTGACTTCTACTATGTGTCTATCAAGGTGATATTGTGACGAGGCAGGCAAAGAATGAGGATCTAAGTGCAGCTTTATTCAAATAAACAAGACAACTCAGAATAAAGAAAAACACAGGGAAGCTAGCACAGAGCATAACAAAAACATGCAAACACTGACAAACTATATAGTGGAAACAAGGGCTTAAATATACAAGGGGATGAGGAACACCTGGGGAAACAATCAGGGAATGAGAAATAATCAGGGGAAAACCAATCATAAAATGAAACTACAAGGAACTACAAAAACCTAACAGGAAACATTAACTAAACAAGAACTTCAACATAAAAGCACAAAAACAAAAGACAACAGGGAATGTGACAGATACAGAGATGAAGGATTGTCATATATGATGTTATAAGTAATATCATATCATATTAGATAATCATATCATACTGTATCATTTCTAGTTTTCTGTGGCATATTTTCTCCAGGTGTTAAAAGGCTGGTGAATTCAGCATGATTTTATCATACAGAGAAGATAATCATTATATCTGTAACTTCCACGTCAAGTAAGACAGATCTGTTCCAGTTAGTCTCTTCACTGCTCATCCATACTCATAAACATTGGACTTCATAAAGCATCCATTAATTTGGAGCTGAGTCTCCAAAATCTATGTACCATATAGGCCTAGATGTTGTGCCTCAAGCTGCCAGCTGCCATTATTTTTTTGTGAGTGTTTATATGAGGAAACACTGGTTTAGTATGAATAAACAGAGTGATAGTTTAAGTGTGTTAGTTTTAAAACTTTCACAAACTAACTGCACTGGTTTTGATTTTCCTCACATACTGTATTGTTATGCACACATTGGTACATGTCTAAATGCTTTCCCCCCTTAAAATTCCTTAAATAACTCTGTTTGGCATCATTGCTTCCTTTCAAGGGATCTCTTTAATTCACCCTTAAAGGAAAGTTACACAAAGGCCTTTCTCCCTACATATCACTGTGGCAAAGAAATGATCAATTGCGGGTTTCAAAATTTGATTATGCTCTCTCTTAAAAATGTATAGAAATTACAAAACAGCATGCAGTTCAGAGTGCCAAAAGTGGGCTTAATCGATTTACAGTAACAGACACAATGAAAAATAAAATATTTCTATAAAATTTTTAAAGAGGATTTCCATTCCTTAGCCGCTCTGTATCTATGTTAGTCTTGTGGACATTGTTTTCCCTCCATTTACTACCAAATCTGCTGACATTCTATCCTTCTGGAAAAAATCACTCTTATCGTGCTATGTTTGAAACTTCTTGTCATTTGTGTGTTTTCCATCTGTTTTCCAATATGCAATGGAAAACTACAATGAAAAAACAAAACTGGACTCATTCTTATGAAATAATGGAACACAAAACATGAAAGAAAAAAGTAGAAGTCAGAGGTGGAAAGTCAGAAATTACAACCACTCTCATTACAGTTCTTGAGTATATTTTTAAGTGTAAATAAATAATACAACTTTTACTTGAGTTGATTAAAAGTGAAATATTCATCTTTGCTACAGTTATTTTTCACAACAATTACAAAGTACAAAAAAATACATAATATTTCTTCTCCCTAAATTCCATCAGTATGTGGACTTTGCAATGAGAGGGGCAAACACGCTTGATCTTGTTTACACAAACATCCAAGGTGCGTACCGGGCGGAGCCCTGCCCCCACCTTGGTTACTCAGACTACATCTCTGTTATGCTAATTCCAGCATACAGACCACTCGTCAGATGCACAAAACCGCTCCAGAAGCAGGTGAAAACCTGGCCAGCAGGAGCCATCTCTGCTCTTCAGGACTGTTTTGAGTGTATTGACTGGCACATATTCAGGGAGACTGCAACATATGGCGACTCTACCAACTTGGAGGAATACACAGCATCAGTGACCAGCTACATCAGCAAGTGCATTGATGATGTCACCTTCTCCAAGACCATCACCACATGCTCCAACCAGAAGCCGTGGATGACTGCGGAGGTGCGTGCGCTGCTGGGGACCCGAGACTCCGCCTTCAGAGCTGGCGACAAGGCGGCCCTAAGAACAGCGAGGGCCAAACTGTACCGGGCCATCAGAGAGGCAAAGCACGCACACGGCTAGAGAATCCACAGTCACTTCCAGGACAGCAGCAACACGCGGCGCATGTGGCAGGGCATCCAGACCATCACCAACTACAGGACAACATCAGTTGCCTGTGACAAAGATGCCTCCCTTCCAGATGCACTGAACGAATTCTACGCTAGGTTTGAAGCACAGAACGACGTGGTGGCGAGGAAGACCACCCCTCTTCCCAACGACCAGGTGCTCTGTCTTACCATGGCTGATGTGAGGAAAACTCTACGTAGAGTCAACCCACGGAAGGCTGCTGGACCAGACAACATTCCAGGCAGAGTGCTCAGAGGATGTGCAGACCAGCTGGCAGATGTTCTTACCGACATCTTCAAAATCTCTCTGAGCAGCGCCTTCGTTCCAACGTGCTTCAAGCCACCACCATCATCCCCATGCCAAAGAAGTCTTCAGTGCCCTGCCTCAACAAATACCGTCCCGTCGCACTCACACCCATCATCATGAAGTGCTTCGAGAGGCTCGTCATGAGGCACATTAAAACCCAGCTGCCCCCCTCAATAGACCCACTGCAGTTCGCGTATCGTCCAAACCGTTCAACAGAAGACGCCATCACCACCACCGTCAATCTGGCCCTCACACACCTAGATAAAAGGACTCATATGTTCGAATGCTGTTCATAGACTTCAGCTCAGCATTCAACACAATAATTCCTCAGCACCTGATTGGAAAGCTGAACCTGCTGGGCCTGGACACCTCCCTCTGCAACTGGATCCTGGACTTCCTGACTGGGAGACCGCAGTCAGTCCGGATCGGGAACAGCATCTCCACCACCACCACACTGAGCACTGGGGCCCCCCAGGGCTGTGTGCTCAGTCCACTGCTGTTCACTCTGCTTACTCACGACTGTGGAGCAATGCACAGCTCGAACCACATCGTCAAGTTTGCCGATGACACGACCGTGGTGGGTCTCATCAGCAAGAATGACAAGTCAGCATTGGACTGGTGTAGAGCCAACAACCTGTCTCTGAATGTGGAAAAAACAAAAGAGATGGTTGTTGACTTTAGGAGAGCACAGAGTGACCGCTCTCTGCTGAACATCGATGGCTCCTCTGTGGAGATCGTCAAGAGCACCTAATTCCTTGGTGTTCACCTGGCGGAGAACTTCACCTGGTCCCTCAACACCAGCTCTATTACCAAGAAAGCCCAGCAGCGTCTCCACTTTCTTCGAAGGCTGAGGAAAGCACATCTCCCACCCCACATCCTCACTACATTCTATAGAGGGACTATTGAGAGTATCCTGAGCAGCTGCATCACTGCCTGGTTTGGGACTTGCACCGTTTTGGACCGCAAAGCCCTGAAGAGGATAGTGAGGACAGCCGAGAAGATCATCGGGGTCTCTCTTCCCTCCATCAAAGACATTTACAAAAAACACTGCAATTCTGTAACCGTTCGCCCTTTGTTCAAAATAAACTCTCCTAGTGGGAAACAAACTCGTTCATTGTGCTGTGCTGTACTTCCCTGCCCTGTTCTGCTGTTTATCTGTCTGAAAAGCCTCACCCACAGGAGGCCAAAAGTGGATGTTATATAAAGAAGGTATGATAAATCTCAAAACATAATGTAGCCAAATGCTACAATTTACTTAATAAAAATATCTCAATATGTTAAATTACCATAATGTTAATTAAAACTTTATTATTACAACTGTAATACAATAATACATATACAGAATAACCAATTTTAGTGTTTGAATCAATCATATCTCTCACTAAACACTGTGGGAAATGTTTATGTTTGCCTTATTTTATTCATCTGGCATGTAGGAGTTGATAACATTCTGCTTAATAATCTCATTCCATATCTGGATAAGTGCTGCAATATCATAGAGGATAAATTTCCTCTGTTATATTGCATTATATTAGTTTTGTACAGTATGTTAACTTAATAGCCAAAATACTTGGGCATAAGTGAATTAGCATAAACCTGAAATAGGAATGTGTTTCAGACATAATGCACATTATACAGTTGAAATCAGAAGTTTACATACTCCTTTGCAAATACATTTAAACAATTTTTGACTTTTAATCATTGAAAACATACTCTGTCTTAGGTCAGTTAGGATCATTACTTTATTTTAAGAATGTGAAATGTCAGAATAATAGTAGAGACAATTATTTATTTCAGCTTTTATATCTTTCATCATATTCCCAGTGGGTCAGAAGTTTACATACACTTTGTTAGTATTTCGTAGCAATGGCTTTAAATTGTTTAACCTTAAAAGAAACCTTAAAATATATCCACAGGTACACCTCCAGTTGACTCCAATTTGCCTATAAGCTAATTGGCTAATTACTTAAAGGCATGGCATCATTTTCTAGAATTTTCCAAGCTGCTTAAAGGCACAGTTAACTTCCTGAATGTAATTGTTACACTGGAATTGTGATATAGTCAATTAAAAGTTAAACAATCTGTCTGTAAACAATTGTTGGAAAATGTACTCATGTCATGCATAAAGTAAATGTCCTAAATTACTTGCCAAAACTATAGTTTGCTAATTTAAAATCTGTGGAGTGTTTAAAATATAAGTTTTAATGACTGTGTATGTGAAGTCTATGTAAAATTCTATAGTTTAGAGACGATTTAGAGACATTTAAAATGTTACAAACACTATTTCTATTTAAATAAATGTTGTATCCGTAAAATGTTCTGTTTGTCATAGAATCCTCTTGAAGAAATGCAGGTCTTTGGCATTTAGAAGCTGCTAATTTAGGATCTGTGAGGAATCTGTTTCTCAAACTAGAGACTGTGATTTACTTGTCTTTTTGTTGTGCATCTGGCTGTCCACTTCCCTCTCTATCTTGGTTAGAGAGTCTTTTTTCAAAACAGTAATGCATGGAATAAACGTAATGATTTAATTTAATTAAATTTCTTAAAAGGGACAATACATATTAATGAACATTTTCACAAATGTAAATATGTCAGATTATAGCCTTAGGCTAATTTCCATCTGCAGACCCTCTGGCAGGTTGATGTTACACACAGAAATTAATAAATACATACCAATACACTATACACAGACTATATTACACACGGTGTATGTTTGCCATCACGGGTAAAGAAAAAATAGATTAAATAACACTTAAAACAATGATTTCAAACTGTAATAATAATTTGCAATTTATGATTTTGGCAGTATTTTTGATCAATTTAATGCATCCTTGCTGAAAGTAAGCATCAATTTCTTTCAAGAAAAAAAATGTCTTTGTGTTCTAAAAATGGAAGCATATATACTACATATATAATATAATTTTCACTAAGTAACTTGTAACGTAATTACTTGAATAGTTTTTCAGCAAACTACTTATTTATTCTTACTTGAATCTTGTACTCAAGGGAATTAATTCTTCAGTAGCATTACTGAAACAAGTAAAAAACAAGTTCCACCACCGCTTAAAGGTCAAGTGTGTCATTTCTGTGACAATAATGGCACCAAACAGAATTGAAATCTCTGTATTTGTTCAAAGTGAGCAAGGTAACAGTATAAATGTCCCATATGTATCAAATGGAAAAATGTTGAAAGCCAAAGTTTATTTTGGTAGTGTTTCTATTAATCTTAAAACAGTGTTTGAGCACAATAAGATTGGTTTTCCTGGGTCCATATTACTGAAAATCCTGGATTATATATTAAGTTTTGAATTAAGTCACATGTCATGGTTTCTAAATGGATTATATAGGATTCAGGATGTTTCTATAATACAGGCCAAATTCTGAACATGTATCAGGTCTAAACTTGACAAAGAGGGATAGTTCTTTTGAACTTGGCACAGCTATGCAGGATTGTCTCAGAATCAGATCATCATTTATTATGATAGGAGAGGAAGAAGATCAGCACTCTTCATCATTTCATCTGTGGGTTGCTCTAGTCCTCTACCTTCAATGACATGAAGGAGATGAAGTCCTGCTTCCAGACTCTTTCCACTCACTCCAAAACAGAGCTATGTGGACTGTTTCCTAGGCAACAACACCAAACATCAGATGACAGTATGTCTGAGTGTATATTACAGTGCAGGAATGTGCCAAGAAACTGTTCTGTTCAGGCAAATACATTCTTGGGCACGGAATGAAAAATGAGTCAATATATAGGCTACATTATCTCTGTACACCATTTCCTTGGAATAAAAATAGAACTAATAAAACATGAGAGAACTTGTACATCTATCTTGCTGGTAGAAGAATTTGCCAGTGCAAGTGTTGATTTTAAGAGCAACAAGGACATTTTGACACCATTAAACGACTCCAGGCATTCTAAGTAATACTGTATAAATTAATAATGTGATTATAGAGAGTAAATTTGTTGACATTTCCCAGGTGCAGGAAGATATTATTACTAATCTGAGTATTTCTGTAACTGCTGATCTCCTGGGATTTTCACACACAATAGTCTCTAGAATTGACTCAGAATGATGCCAAAAATAAAAATAAAAATATGAAAAAACATCTATGAAAATATCTATATTTGTGTTCCATCAAAGAAAGAAAGTCATACGAGTTTGAGATGGCATAAGGGTAAGTAAATGATAAATGAATTATAACTTTTGGGTGAAATATTCCTATAGATTTTTCTCTAGAAAAGGATAAATGGGAAAAGGTAAGACTCCCAATACATTTCAGGATATCCGCTATAAACTGTAATTAGGATAAAGTGTCTACAGCCATTGAAATATGGCTACCATTTTGGAAGGAATGCATTATATAATAATTCTTTGTTACTCTTTATAATATAACTGACAAATACAAATAACTGACATGGTTTTATAGAAAGGAAATTCCCCAAAATGTATGATAAATATTTAACAACCTGGTCTCACATAAGTCATAATTATAGTATAAGATGGCAAATTGGTTTCTGTGAAAAACGTATGACTTTTACTCCCAAAAAGATTAAACCAAAAGGGGATGACTCAGCTTACCCACTGCAATGGCCATCTTTATCTTGAGTTAGAGCAAGTTAGAAATGTGTGGCCATTAAATAAATTGAAAACAAGCTTTTAAGCAGTGTTCAGAGGAACATTTTGCAGATCAGTCTGAGTCTACTTTGTTTATTAAGACCATGTTTGAAAGATCTATCATATGATATGATTTTACTGGCCCTGGAACTTTCTTAAATGTTTCTACCAGATTAAGAGGTTGCCTGTGATGGCTTTGGCAAACAAGAGAAGAAAATTATTGCGTTAATCAGGAGTTCTTATTTGAAATAGCAATCTATTGAAATACTTCACAGTTGTTCTCTAAGGACAGACTGATCTCTCAGTGAAATCTGAAACAGCAGGTTGACTTTTCCTGAGGTAAAATCAGTCTGTGCTTACTTAAATTCTCAACAATGCCCCATTGGCCAAAGGGATAACTGTTGTTAGGTGTATGTTCATGTGTGAGCTCCATTTTCCGGTTGTAATGTCCACGAATGGGCGCCAAAGCAAGTTGTAAAGCGAGTTGTTTTCAGCTGTACAGGCTGTAATACAGTGAAGAGGAATGCATAATACAATAAACTGTACCCCACGAACCAAACATTAACCTATCCATCAGTGGAGTAAGAATGTAATGTTAGAGGGAAAAATGCAATTTCCAATACGCACTTGTCTTTGATTATGCAAACGCAATTCCTTCCTGGTTTTAATGTGGGATCCGAATCTGGGTCTCCCACTCTGCGCCCGTCGCACCTCAGGGGAAGGTTAACACACTGGAGTGATGCAAACATGTCTGATGTGTTTGTCAGTGAGTCGGCATGTTGTGGCCAATCCTAGAGTACAGAAACCCTTGGAAACAACATGCCGACTTCCTGTGTGATCTTAGGTTTGGACATTCTATAATAGTGGTGACAGTGGAGTTCGCGTCATTACCAGTGTGGAACAAATTGCATTAGGGTCTCTAAATAAGTACAACCACACTCCAGGCCTCACAGTCTGTGGCCTCTTTACTCTGAGTCTGAACACATTTAGAATGTCTTAAAGGAATAGTTCACCCAAAAATTTACTTTTGTCATTATTCACTTACCCTGATGCCATCCCAGATGTGTATGACTGTCTTTCTTCAGCAGAACACAAATTAAGATTTTTAGAAAAAGGATGCAGCCTTATAATGTAAGTAAACAGGTGCCATCAGACTGCTGGCTAATTGACAGTCCAAAAGGCATACACACAGATCCAGAAAAGGAAATCTATTTGGAAAGTGGCTATGTAACCATATGTAACCCATAATTAGCTACAGTAAAGAATATATATATATATATATATATATATATATATATATATATATAACGTAAAGATAGAAGAACATAAGGATATTGAATTTTATTGAGAAAAATTATACATTTCATGATCTGGAACTTTAGGAGCCCTGAACAAAGTTTACAGTATTCTATATGTATACTCTGTATCTGTACTTATGTGCTTTGGTATATAATAGATGGGTCATAAAGCTTTCTTGAACAACTCCAATCCATCGCCACAAAATGGCATCTAACTTTTGACTTGAGTTATATATCTCCATTTGACGAACGTTTGCAGATGTAGGATGCAAAACTTTGGCACCAGACATGCCCTTAAATGTATTTAAATGTCTAGATGTGCCTAGCAGAGCCATTGATCTCGCAGTATAAAACAGTTATATGGATGTTATGCCATAAGCATATTGTCTGTACTACTCATTTGGCCAAAACAGAGAAATACTAAAAGTGGTCCATGTTATAATTATACAAGATAGGTTCTGACATTTTAAAACAGTAGATTAGTTAACGTATTTTAAAACCATTAATTTTGCTACCATGTTATCTGACATTGACTAATTTTGAGGGAATGGCCTAATGTTTCTTTAACCATCCCTCCTTTCCTCTCTGCTTGATGTGGGTCACAAGTCTGCAAATACTGTGCTATGTTGTATAAACTTCATGTAGCTGGACAAGTTTTTCTAAATTAAAGGCCTCTCATTGTTTCTTTTAGCATGTATTTGTGCACTTGGGTGCCAAGTATTTTCTTATCACCTTGTAGCTTGTCCTGAGGTAGAAACACTTAATCTGCCACACAAAATATACAGCTCATGTGTCAGGTACACTTGGATACTATGTATACTCTCAATAGCCCTCCAAAACTTCTTCATCAGCATTTTAAAAACATTGTGCCATATACACAAACCAAATGTAATCTTTTCTTGAATGTTACCCCCTATTTGAGTAAATGCACACACTTGTATATGGTATATGTTGGAATTTTCATTACACCATATTGCACATATCTTTTGGCAGTTACATGAACCAGAATTACTATGTTGTAATAAGAATGAAACATGGAAACACTAAAACAAAATGTGGAATTTTAAGCTGACCCATTTACTTTTATGTACTGTTTTTACAAAACATCATTCAAGAAGTCTGAATTGGCACAGGAACTGATGATAAGAACCACTGAAGTAATACAAAACGACTAATACATTTGTCTTTATGAAAATAAACACAAAACATACAGTTTAAACCATGTCGAATAGCACTTGTAAAATATTTTTAGTTTCAAGCTACATTTGAAGTCTACCAGCATTCTGTCTACAAAACATTATGAATTCATATCAATGCATGTTTTTGCCAAAACAATACAGATCCAATATCAAAAGGCACAAGATACGACCAAAACTAGGCTGTTAAAAAAATAAACAAAATATAGAGTATATACCAATAAGACGTTGTCACAAAAGCAGACACTACAAGGCTCAAGTCAAGTAACTATTCACTCACATTGATATTACAAATGTATAAACTGACACTTTTGAAGGTAACTGTTATCAATACAGAATCTGATAAAAGCATTTTGACTACTGAAATCACTTTTCTCTCTGCTCAAGCAAATGAACATCAAAGATTGAATATTGTATACAAAATGGTAGTTGCACATATCTGCAACAACATCCAACAAACAAATCAACCCATGCTATTTTGAATTCCCTTATTTCTTTAGCACAGGGAAAACATGCAAGCAGCACAAAGAGCAATCTAGGACATACGGCCAATATTGTTTTATGGAGAATATGTTATTACAAACTCTCAGACTATAAAGTAATTGAGCTTGAGCAATAGTCACAGTTTCAAAGATGGAGAGAGTGAGATGAGCAGGAGTGTGTCTCAAGAGAAATTACATCAGAAAATGATATTGAACACTAGTTTTTGTTACACTAATGAAAAGGCAACTTTTTGCCATTTACACACGTCAACATATCAGATTTAACTGTTTATAAAAGGGCCCATAATTGTTTTTTATTAGCTTATTCTCACCCCTCCTGTATTTCCTTAATCTCATTGTCCACTGCAGTATAAAAGATTTCAATTCACATTATTTTGAACAAGTGAAACATCCAAAACCATATTGCACAAAATGTCATTTTTTTGTTCCTTGCACTGTGAGAAAGTTAAAGTTGGAATGGAGCAGCATCTAAATTCACTGATTGCCAGGTGCAATATCACACAGAGGAAGCAATTCACACAAATCATACTTATGAGATATCTGATTAAAACCCCCAAACAAATGCTACATAATCCAGTTGCAACTTTTATCTTCAATCAAGGCTCATGCCAAAGTCAAAAGTTATTCTTAAACTTTGTTGGGAGACTGTTAGGCACATACAACTATCGCATCAAGTTATGGAGAAATATTCCATAGTATAATTCCAACAGCAGTAAAATGGGAAAGGCTATGAAAATATCACCTTTTCTCCACTCTATTAAAATGTGACCCATTAAACATTTCTTCCAAATGTTGCAAAGGAGAATGTTAAGCCAATATAATGAATGTACAGCTCTTTAGATAAACTTGAAGAGTGGTTCTGAGAGCTGGGCAAGAGGCACTGTTTACAAAAATGTAGCAGCATTAGACATACAGCAGAAAAAGGGGTAGGGGAAAAAGGAACGAAAACAGCTCTACTCACATGTACATATTCAAAACAATCTTAAACTCATTTGATTAATCACTTTCAATGTGCAACAATTCATTAATAGGTTTTCACTGTTGTTTTGTGCCAGGCAGATTCAAGGGTAACCATACTTGACAGCAGTCTGTTTTGTTTCCGCTCTGAACACATGGAAGTAGTAACACAGTCTTTCACATTTTCAGGAACGGTCCTTAGAGGGCTGCAGCTTCGTAATTTATAATAGGTTGGTTGACAGTTGGAAGGGGCAGTATGCTATGCTGCAGTGAAATGGCAAAATGCAGCAAAACTAAAAAAAAATTCAAAAATGATTTATGACCGTAATCAGGTCTCTTAGACAATAATCTACCATGTGATATGTTTGTCTCAACTATGCTCAAATTCACAGAAAATTTCAGTAACTACAAAATACACACAGAAAATGTATAATTCTTTTCAGTTTTAGTGTTCACAGTTACTGCATTTTGCTTTGTAGGGCAGTACGGTTAAGGTGCACAACATTGAGATTAAACAGGCATGAAGTAGGAGTAAAGAAATGAGAAGGTAATTGAACAATAAAAAGAAATTGTACATCAATCATAGTCCAATGTAAAGCTGAAAAAAAAAAAAAAACTGCATCATTCAAGAAAATCATCTTGACTATCAAATTTAGATTATTTTATACTTTTTGACAAATGACCACAAAGTGGGTTATTTTAAACAAAATAATAAGAATATATAAAATGATAAAGATATTATCAAGGAAGATATAATTAAATAAGGTAAATGTGTTCTGAAGATCAAATTCAGTATAATCAGAGACATTTGTGGGTTACTATTAAAACAGGTCTCATTTACAATTGTTTTTTTAATTCGTAAGTTTAATCGTCTTGAAGAAAGATCTGCATGTAAATTCATATCAAATGTGATAAAACATTTTTTTAAATAACTCCAGCAAATCAGAATGAACAAAAGTCAAAATGCATCACACCTTTCATAATGAAACATCAGAATCTTAAGCTGTTAAAATGTTATTTAGAACAAGGTGTCAAGAACATGAAGCTGCATTACCACTGTGTGCAACAGGATCTCATAACACTGTCTCATAACAAGTTTACACATGGAAATGTTTCACTCAATTGTAATTGACACAAGTGCTTTCTTCTGCTTTCTCCCCTCTTTCTCCTTCTCTCCCTCATCTTCCTCTGGGTCTTGCTGAGAGGTAACAGCAGTGGTGGACTTAGGGTTGTCCCCTGGCTCCCCTCCGTGCCCTGACCTGGAGTTTGGGGTTTGGGGTGGAGGTGCGGGAGGGTGGCTGTCATAGTTCATAGTAGAGGATACTTGGGAGATAACAGGTGTTTGGACTGAGGAAGAGGAGGAAGAAGCTTCAAAGGTCTGCTCACTCATCTCAAAGTGTCCCAAACCCTCTTCCTCTTGCATGTGGCTCAGGTAGTCTGGGAGGAGGAACTCACTGGGGCAACAAAAGGAGAGAAAGTGCGAAATTCAGAAGACCATCACTGCCATCAATCCTGCCTTAAACAACATGCTTTAAATTAACAAATTCAATCATCATTATTATCTTTACAATCATCTTTTATTAACTTGATTGGCCTGAAATATTGCTTGTATAACCTTTTTTTGCACTCTAAGTTTAAACCTCTTCAGACATGCTGGTTTGAAGAAAAATGCAAAGACAGGTTATAAAGATGACTTTCAGTCTTTCACAGGCAAAATCCCCAATGAAGCCACAATCTGAGGATGTCAAACCAATCAGTCGCAAATTCAAAAAAGTTTTTTGTAAAAATAAAATTGAGTTCTTATGATTCATCCAAGATTGCGCTCCAAGTTTGGTATACGAGTAGAGGATTTATTTTAATTTTGCAACTTTTTTTTTTTTTTTTTAAGTTAATCAATAGCCAGTTCTAGCATGCACAGGTCCAACAATTAACTGTGATAATGTAATCTGGTAAAACATTTCAGCATTCTAAACTAAAACATCAAAACTAAATTGGGGTCTTGGCATTACAGCTACAAAAATGCAAAGGTCTAACCATTAGAAGTAAAAAGCCTTTGCCCACGGCCTACACTAAATAGGTCGTTGCGATACAATTGGTCTCTGTGGGAGTGAAAACCGTGGGTGCAATTTCAGATGTTTCTTGTAATCACAACAAATAAAACTGCAACAGGACACATTACAGCCATTCCCTCTCATAATATGCACAAGAGAGAGAAAAACAATTGCCACAGCACTGTAGCCTACTGTTTATTTGTGCCTGACGAAGATGAATAGACCACAGATATCCTAAACAAGAGGCCTCAAATGAAATAAACAGTTGGATTAAATAAGAGTCACAGTTCAGCAGGAGCTCAATGCAGAAAGCATCTGACTCCCCTCCCTTGGCATCAATGAAGAATTACCTCAGAAGACTCTCCTCAAAAATATACACAGTGATTCCAATGATACTCTTCTAAAAAAGAGCTTCATGAGAACTTCACTTCAAACCTATTCAGCAGTAATTAGTTGAACTAACACTGATTTCCCTGTCCACTCCAACTGTTTACATCTCAGTGCGTCTTTTCCTAGTAGACAGCCCAACTCTCACTACTTCCAAAATGGATTTCATGATTTCAATTTGACAATACTTGTTTGTAAACAGGGAAGTCACTCATTTTTCTCTGGAGAACACACAACTTAGATTTAAGTATACACAAGCTATGGTGTGTCATTTTAGGCATAGTATAAAAGGAATCATTCTTTTCAGAAGCAAATAAACTGGTGACTTATATTATTTGTACTTATCGTGCTACTCATCATCGGAGTCATAGAAGAGATGTCAAGGATTTCCCGAAAGCTCTATTCAGTAAGTAATGCTCTGCCAAATACAGCACCATGGAACTGGGCGTTTACCTGGACTGTGTAAAAAAACTAAACAGGAAAGACATTTGATCTGATGGAAGCACTATGTCAATAACACCTCAACCATTTACTATGGAACAAATGGCTATCTACAGCTGTCTATGGAATTACACAATGTTTCACCTAATACACATATTGGTAAAATTCGATTTATTTCAATATTACAATTCAACCATGAGAACGCATGTGGTACCTCAAAATGGGATGAACGGCCGAGCGTACAAAACTAAATTGGTACTTCTTCATATTTTCTTAAAGTGTTCAGCTCCTCCTCACCTGGTCTGGAAGTAGTTTGCTAGTTCTGACGCCTCATGGTTGAGACTCCTCAGGTGTACGATTAAATTGCCAGAGTTGGTAAACATGGCGCCGCACGTTTTGCACTCGTAAATCCGAGGCTTGCGGATGATGTGACGAGACACCCTCATGTGGTGCTTATATTCACCGAAGGAAGTGAAAGTGGCGCTACAGATCTGGCACCGGAAACAGCGTTTACCTTCGTGCTTCAGCCGGTGCATCTTCAGCGAGTATGCCCGTGTAAACTTTTTCCCGCAGCGGTCACATTGGAATGGCTTAATACCTGCAGAGGAAACACACAAAAGATTCAAGTCTATCATATCAGAAAACAGAAGATATTTATCAAAAAGAGAAAATAATGAGACTGAAAAGAATGTAACTAGTATTTGCTTTTTATTATTAACCTGAGCAACACTGAGATCTTTTATGATAACCTACTCATGCTAATAACTTATAATGCTAATTGTGAAGGTTTCATTTGTTCAAAATCCCTTTCAAAAGTCTCTAATGCTACGTCTGGATACAATTGAAAACTGCGTTTTTGAGACGCTTTCTGTCCACATTGACATTTTCAAACGTTTTCCAAAAGTTGCTCAACCACACTGAAACATCTATAAATGCTAAAAATCCCCTTACTGCGCATGTGAAAAAACGGTCATGTACGGTCTGAAAAGCGGTTGTCCTTGTGTTCCGTCACCGAACACTAATTCGGAGTAATCTTCCCGTCATCTTTGAAGGAATGCAATGTGAATGCTGTACAAAGTAAACATTTTCTTTAACAATGCTATCAAAGTGAATCTCAGGGACAACAGTGTCACTATAACACTTTCTTGATTGTTTTGGTTGAATGGATCACATGGCAACAAATATGTAATTGTTTTCACATATATTTGTTTTCCCAGTGCACACTACAATGAGAAGATGGCATTTTCAAATTAATTCACATTCAAAAAGCTCAGTTTTCACAAACAAAAATGCCATCTCAGTGTGGACGCAGTCTTGATGTGAGGAAAAGGCAACAAAATACCATCAATATTTAAACTAACTGGCACATCAGTGAATCATGTTGTACTGTTTTGCAACATAAATTAATAACAAGAGCTCTCTCACCAGAGTGGATGAGCATGTGTTGCTTAAGGTTCTGTATTCGGGTGAAGCGGACGCCACATGTTGGGCACTGGAAGGGCCGTTCAGGGCCATCAAGTCCTGGGCGGGTGGAGGGG
The DNA here is from genome assembly GCF_025860055.1 of Xyrauchen texanus. Taxonomy (NCBI): domain Eukaryota; kingdom Metazoa; phylum Chordata; class Actinopteri; order Cypriniformes; family Catostomidae; genus Xyrauchen; species Xyrauchen texanus. The sequence goes on from NC_068279.1 coordinate 20,271,086, forward strand.
CTGATATACAGGTGGTATGGGTATTGGACATTTTCCAGCCTAGAGGAAGAGTGACAAGAGAAGAAAAAATGAGCTAATTGCACATCGACTCTTGGTAGTTTAAGAAAATTTTTTAACATACATCAGATGCCTGATACCACAAAGTATTCAACCGCTATTCATGTAATTTGTTCACAGACAGATCTTTGAATTAGTTTTTTTGTTTTTAATACAGATTATAAAATGTACAGATTTCTTTTCCATGAATATAAAGTAATTATTTTAAATAAATAATTCCATCAACCCAATATACCTGGGCTAGAAAATAAAAATCTGCTTGCCTAACCATTATGCATATTATTTTGATTCATATTATTTTATATTAACATGCCATTACCTTCTTTAATGTTAGTGCAACAGACCCATTTTTTTGTTTTGTCTTCACAAAATGTAAATATTATGTGCAATATTATTTTTAGATGGAATAGCGGTGTCATACTCATGCTACCAATACCATTTCCTCTAGTTACAGATCCACAAAGATCACCCCACAAAGGTTTAAGGCTAACATATAACACGTTTAGTCAGGCATATCAAGTTTTCATATAAAAGCGGACTCCTCTCCTGAGATGGACAGCAGTGTCTTTTTTTACCCCATTTGTTTTGCATCATACCATTTCCCTACTCTTCCAGTATTCCAAAAGGGAAATTTAGGTCCAAGAACTTTCCAGAAAGCCTGCCAACAAGCTTTTCTGGCCTCTTGGCAAGAAATCTTCATTCTAATAGCACAGAAGCCTCTGCTGCTTTTAAATAAGTATACATGAGGAAAGATGACGATGGAAAGCGTGAAAAATGATGTCCCTCCTAAGAGGGGCTCTTTTAGTTAAATCGTAAAAGTGAGACATCATAAAAGGATACTCTGTAAAAACAACACAGACACCTGACCCAAATGGGTCTTACCTTTCATCCTCCTCCATGTGGCCAGTAGCGTTTTGAGTACCCTGCATGGACTGGAGACACTCCGTCACCCCCTCATCCATGGAGCCTGAAGAGAGAGCAGAATATTCTTTTTAAACCTCTTAATCATAAAACAGTGTCTTAATAAGGCTTAAAAGCTCTTTGGCATCTATTTTAGTCTAGAAAGATAGTGCCTCAGAAACTTACAAAAGTTTTCAGCAGTGCATATTATGACCAGTGAGTAACAATTTTACTGAGAGAGGTGAATTTGGCTTGTAATACACCAATATATTGGCAAGGCCAATAAAGCAGCCATTATTTGGCAATGACAGCCAATTATTAAATTTTTTTTGCATGAATGTAAAAAAAATATATTTTCAAATAAAAAATTGCATAATTAAAATATACATTTGATTATATTTGCCTATATTAAAAATATCTGGATTATATTGGCCATCTTTATCTCTAGTTACTGGCATCAGCCAATGGAAAAACCCATATTGCTCAACCATTAAATAAAATGTGTTAAAATCCGTAATCATGAAGTCTTTTATTTTTTTATTTTTAATGGATAACAACAATTACATTAATTGATAATCTACTGATAGCTCACCAAGAACAGGTATTGCTATTATAAATGTGTGGATATCTGTGTTGTATCTGAGTCCTACCAATTGATGAGGACTGCGGGCTGATAAGTAGATCTTCTTGGGTGTGTTCATTGCCAGGGACAGTCTGCTGGTCACTCAGAGAACTGTGGGGAGCACTGATGGGTTGAGAAGCCCCTTCATGCACTTCTTCATCACTCAGCCTCTCCACTTTCACCCGCACATCCTCTTCTTCTTCCTCCTCTATACTAGCTGCCCCCCCGACACCCAGGCCACGTGGGCCCTCACAGGCAAGATACTCCACCAGGACGCGTCCGTTAGAGTCCTGCCCTGTGGCTCCGGATGGTTCCAGGAGACCTTCTGGTAGTTTTGATTTTTCTGGTGTAAAACGCCGGTCCATCCCAAAAGGGTATGTCCAGGAGAAGGCCAGGGATGGTTCCAGAGCCTGCGCCGAACTCTCTGGGTAGGAGGAAGAGGAAGGAGAGGGGTTGGGGACTTGTGGAGAGGTAGAGGTTGCTGGCTGTGGGCTAGCAAAGCCTTTGCGCTTACGCCTAGTCTCACGGCACACCGGGATGGGCCTCTCCCGAACGCTGCACTCTGATGAGACTGGGGATGGGGAGAGGGCATCTACATGGGCAAGGGTGCAGCTTGTATGGCCTTCAGGGTTCTCTTGGGGCCTTTGTAAAACAGGGGGCTGATTACTACCGGTACCTCCTGCTGCTGAGGATGCCGAGTTCCACAGGATACTCGACTTCATGAACTCGGAGCAAGTGTTGGCAACAGCAAACATCTGCATGTAGCTAGCTGCAGCTAGTACATCGATGATATTCTCTGTACTAATAGACAGGGTGGAAGTGTACGCATATTCCAGAAGAGGAGCAAAACCGGCAACTGTCACATGTTGAAGATCCAGCACGTGTTTGTTATCATCTCCGACAATTACAGTCTCTTCTTCAGCTGGCTTCCCAGACAGCTTTGCTCGAAGGAAGTCGCTACAGCAGGCTAGCACTACTTTGTGGGCAGAAAACAGCTGACCTTGTACACGAATTGTGATGTCACAGAAGTGGCCCTCACTGCGCAGGTTGTTGAGCTTATCCAAAAGCTCCTGACTGTGGCTAGGCGAGTTGTGAGTGAAGGTTTTCACACCCATCCTTCACAGTAGGTGGAGGATTTTGGGTTGCCTAGAAAGAAAAAGCTACATTAGTACAAAATGGATAAAGAGAGGTTTATTTTAATATTTCCAGCTTGCATCTTGACTTGGGTTAAAAGAACCTGCAGACCTAAACCATACATGTAATAAAAGAGTTAAAAGACAAACTCTAGAATGATCCATTACTTTTTCCTGGACATACCATTTGTGGACTTGATTGGAAGAGGACCAATGGCTTGTTCCAGAGAATCACAACAAAATAAAATATGGCCTTAATTCTTTATTAATCTTTACCTTTTTAAAAAAAAAACTTTAACAAAACCTAAATACTAGGGCTGTGAATCAGTTAAATTTTTTAAATGAATTAATCACACATTTTCTATTATTAATCCATAATAAATGATGGTACATCCCACATTACAACACACATTATTAAAACGAAATAAATCTCTACTTTAAACTTTGTCTCAATAGATTGGTTAAGAATTTGGCAAGAAATTGGTTAGTCTTTATTTTATAATTATTTAAAGATTTATATATATTAATATGTTTGTTTTTGTTTTTTGGAGTTAATTAGATACATTTTTAGAGTTATTAATCTTTGATACAAGTATATGTATACATGCCATAAAATCAGTGGACATGATGTAGTTACAATTTGGGCAAATTCTTCTAGCATTGTACAGTGGACTTTAAAAAAAATAATAGGATCAAATGGGCAGATAGTTCACATCAAACTTTATTGGCAAGAGAAACTAGGGATGCACCGATCACACTTTTTCTCTTCCGATCTGATTCCGATATCTGAAATCTCAGCCGATACCAGTGTTGTTTTTTCATAATCAGTGTGACGGCCCTATCAACCGCCAGCATCTAAAGTGGTGGCTCCTGCTGCTGAGTCATCTGCCAAAGGGAGAGCTGGAGTTTGAAACTGCCTTTTATGCTCCACCACAGGAAGTGGAAGGAACCAACTCCTGGCAGTGGGCAGGGGGACTCTGAACTACAAAATACTTAACACAGCAGCATGTGGATCATTTGTTTGGGTTAGATTAATATTGGGGTTTGGTAGTTTTGTTTGTGTAGTAATTTCTTATGGTTAGTTGTTGGGTTTATTTTGGGTCTTGGTAATTGTAGTAAGTTAAGTTTTCTCCCCTTTGTGTTTGGTGTAGGCTAGCCTTTGTGTATTACCCCTCCTACAATGTATCATTGTATCATTAAAGACCCACTTTAAGTACTTTTTGTTTAAACTTTAATTGACATAGTTGGCTAAATAAAGCCTAAACTTTCTTAACAACAACCGTGTGTCCTTGCCTTTACTGCTTGGTCCCTGACAATTGGTGGCAGTGGTGGGATCTTTCAGTAGAGGACACAAGAGTTTTTTTTTGTTTTTTTTCTTCTCTACACCACCCCTTCTTTGTTAGAAATGTGAAGAGAAGGGAATAGAACTGAAGGTGAATGAGGGCCGCAACCAGAAACTGAAGACCGAGCAAACAATGAGGCAGATGAAGGTGGAGGCACTGGCATGGAGGACAAGATGTAGCAGAATCAACCATCGCTGACCTGGTAAACCTCTTTCGGACTCACATGGGGCAGCAGCAAGCCTGTGAGACCCGATGGGATCAGGAGGCAACCAGGCAAGAGAAGAGGTTCAAGGCAGTTCAACACCAGTTCAGTCTTCTTCAATTGGAGGTTCAGGCAAGGACCTCACCTGAATCTGGATCCTCCTCTCCCCAGCAAAATCCCCAGAGTGACGAAGCCCAGGTCAGTTCACCATTTCAGGCGGCTTATCCACCAAGAGCCCTCCAGCAGGGTGAATCTTAGTATGGTCAGTCTCAGTAACGTTTTTTTAAAGAGCCTAAGCTTCAAAAATTAACCGATACAGATGATATTGAACATTTTCTTGTTACCTTTGAAAGGATAGCCGTGGCCTGTCAGTGGTCAAAAGAAGATTGGGGCTTTCGGCTTATTCCATTGTTGACTGGTAAGGCTCGAAGTGCCTATGTACACATGGATTTTGATGACTCTCTTGATTATGATAAAGTTAAATGTGCCATTCTCAAGAAATATAATATTAACTCTGAAGCATATCGGCAGAGATTTAGGTCTCTTAATATGGAGCCTGAGGAGACCCCAAAAGAGCTGTATGTAAGACTTAAGGAGCTTTATGAGAAGTGGTTTCAACCAAGGGATAAAACTGTTGATGAGATTGGTGAAATCGTAATTCGTGAGCAATACTTGTGTATGCTGTCCCCTGAGCTGCAGGTTTGGATTAAAGAGCATGACCCACAGACTGCGGCAGAGGCTGCTTCATTGGCAGATGTGTACATGGCTGCACCCAGTAAAAACGCCTCCTGGGTTTACAGGTCCTGGAATGCTTCAAAAGACGGACAGAAACCTGTCTTTACTCCGCATGGCCCACGATCGACAATGAGTAAGCCACCTGTGAAGGAGAATCAGCCACCTGCTCAAGGTTACGGTAAACATTTTAACAAAGTGGTTTGTTATTTATGTGGGCAAGAGGGACACACCAAACCAGCTTGTCCGCAGAATCCCGTAAAACTTACACAGATGTGCTATGCACCCCGGAAGACATATGAGCCTGGGCTGCAGGTTAGGCAATTACTTAAAGAGACATCAGTCGAAATAAATGGTCAGAACCTGAGGGCACTTATTGACACTGGAAGTAATCAAACACTGGTACACAGACGTCATGTTCCCCCTCAGGCTGTCTGTACCACTGAGACGGTCCCTATTTGTTGTGTCCATGGGGATGAAAAACGTTATCCAACTGCTGATGTGTATGTTAAAGTGCAAGGACAGACTTACCTGTTAAATGTTGGTGTCCCTGATAATCTGCCTTTTCCAGCGGTGTTAGGCCATGATTTGCCAGTGCTTCTTGATCTGATACAGCAGCGTCTGACCTGCAATATGGCCTTGACCAGGGCTCAGGCACAGGCATCAACACAGCAGCCAGGTGAGATAGATTGCACTCTGCGTTCCCTACCTTTTTATGAGGCCGAGGTTGAGGCAGAGCCAGGAAAGTCTTGTAAGTCTCGTAGGCAGAGACGGCAGGAAAAGTTCCATCATGCAGTGATAAAATCCCCTGTGATGTCAACTCCTGAGCTGCCAGTGGGTTTCCAATTACCTGTGAACATGATGCAACTGCAGCAAGAAGATGCTAGTTTAGCTGACTACAGACAAAGAGCAAAGGCAAATGAAGGGAGAGTTGATTTGGAGCATGGGTTTGAAGGCTTTACCTTACAGAATGGTCTTCTTTACTATCAACACAGGTCAAGAAAACAGCTGATGGTTCCTAAAGTAGCCAGAGTGTCAGTGCTAGCTTTAGGTCACTCCATTCCCTGGGCTGGCCACCTAGGGAAACATAAAACATCAGCTCGTATACACCGCTATTTTCATTGGCCTGGTTTACATAAGGATGTAGACCAATTCTGTCGGAGTTGCTCTCAGTGCCAGCAAACATCAGCAAAACGTACAACCAGAGCTCTCCTTCAGCCTCTACCAGTGATCACTACACCGTTTGAACGTCTTGGAATGGACGTTGTTGGCCCAGTGGAGCGAAGTAAGTCAGGAAACCGATTTATGCTTGTTGTTACGGATTACGCTACAAAGTACCCAGAAGTGTTTCCCCTAAAGTCCGTTAAAGCAAAGGCGGTAGCATCTTGCCTTGTCCAGTTTTTTTCAAGGGTTGGGTTTCCCCAGGAGATACTCACTGACCAAGGCGCCAACTTTATGTCTAAGCTGTTGAAGGATGTGTATCAGTTGCTGGGAATCCGAGGTTTAAGAACTACACAATACCATCCACAAACTGATGGACTAACTGAACGGTTTATTCAGACACTCAAAACAGATGCTCCGTAAGTTTGTTGATGATACTGGCTCTGATTGGGACCAGTGGCTTCCTTACCTGCTGTTTGCTTACAGAGAAGTGCCACAAGCTTCCACTGGGTTTTCACCATTCGAGTTGATATTTGGTCATGAGGTGAGGGGGCCTTTAACCCTCCTGTAAGAAATGTGGGAGGGACCCCCAAGTGGTAAAGAAGCTTTGAATGTTGTTTCTTATGTTCTTCAGATGAGAGAGAAACTGGAGAAATGACTGCGCTTGCACAGGAGCACATGACAGCTGCCCAGCTCAAGCAGAAGGACTGGTATGACTGGTTGGCGAGAGAAAGGAGTTTTGAGCTGGTGATGCTGCCTACAGAGGAGAGCAAGCTTCTGGCTAAATGGCAAGGACCCTATGAGGTAATTAGAAAGATCAGCACTACCACATATGCAATCTCCACTCCAGGTCGGAGGTGTCCTAGGGTTTTGCATATCAACCTGCTGAAAGAGTGGATGCCTAGGCAAGAGGAAAATGCTGTGGAGAGACCTAGTGTGCTGCTCATCAGGAGAGTAGGGGATGAGGAGGTGGAAGAGCAGTATTTGCCAGTGCCTGCCCCTTCAGTGCCGAATCTGGATCACCTCACTGAGGCCCAGCAGTCACAGGTGAGGTCTCTTTGTATACCAGAAGTCTTTCAGGAAAACCCTGGCCATACAACACTGGTAGAGCATGACATTGTTTTGAAGAGTGATGCCCTTGTTAGACGTAGGAGTTACAGGATTCCTGAACGCCTGCTGGGCCCACTGGAAAAGGAAATTGATCTGATGCTGTCTCTTGGAATAATTGAGCCCTCAAAAAGTGAGTGGTGCAACCCTGTTGTCTTGGTGCCCAAAAAGGAAGCCACAATCCGGTTTGCATTGATTTCAGATATCTGAATGCCATTTCCAAATTTGACTCCTAACCAACACCTCGCATTGAATGCTTGGGCAAGGCAAAGTACCTTACTACTATTGATCTGTGTAAAGGCTACTGGCAGGTCCCTTTGGCACAGTCATGCCGTAAGTTAACAGCCTTCAAAACCCCCTGGGGACTCTATCACTTTAAAGTTATGCCTTTTGGGTTGCATGGGGCCCCCGCTACGTTCCAGAGACTTGTTGATCGAGTTTGGGTGGCCTGTCACGTTTTGCCATGGCTTACCTGGATGACATTGCTGTTTATAGTAACACATGGGAAGAACATCTAAAACACCTTAAAGTGGTCTTTGAGTGTCTCCATGCTGCAGGACTTGCGGTTAATGCTGCCAAGTGTACCTTTGCTAAAGCAGAAACGGAGTACCTTGGCCATGTCATTGGAAGAGGGGTCATCAAACTACAGGTGCAGAAGGTACAGGCTCTCCAGTCGTGCCCACTCCCACAAACAAGAACCCAGCTCAAGTCCTTCCTTGGCATGTCAGGTTGGTACCACAAATGTATACCTAACTACTCTGCCAGAGCAGCTGTGCTTACAGATATGACCAGTCCCAAAAAGCCCAATCATCTCTGTTGGACAAAAGAGGGCGAAACGGCCTACAAGGACATCCAGCAGGCACTGAGCAGCGATCCTGTGTTGTACTGCCCTGACTTCAAACAACCATTCATCCTGTAGACTGACGCTTCAGACCGCAGGCTTGGTGCTGTGCTCCTTCAAGGCCCAGAAGGGTCCCGTCAGCCAGTGGTGTATGTGAGTAGAAAACTGTACCCAAGGGAGGTGCGCTACTCAACAGTAGAGAAGGAATGTTTAGTGATCAAATGGGCTTTGGACTCCCTCAAATACTACCTCTTGGGGAGGGAATTTAATCTTGAGGTGGACCATAAGGCGTTGACATGGCTGGGCAGGATGAAGGACACAAACAGCAGAATAACCCGTTGGTACCTGGCCATGCAACCTTATAATTTGAAGTGCATCACATCCCTGGTAGACTGAATGCTACAGCTGACTACCTTTCCTGCTGTTCCAGCGAGTCGCTAGAGGAGGGGGAGTGTGTGCCGGCCCTATCAACCGCCAGCATCTAAAGTGGTGGCTCCTGCTGCTGAGTCATCTGCCAAAGGGAGAGCTGGAGTTTGAAACTGCCTTTTATGCTCCACCACAGGAAGTGGAAGGAACCAACTCCTGGCAGTGGGCAGGGGGATTCTGAACTACAAAATACTTAAGTTTTGTTTGTGTAGTAATTTCTTATGGTTAGTTGTTGGGTTTATTTTGGGTCTTGGTAATTGTAGTAAGTTAAGTTTTCTCCCCTTTGTGTTTGGTCTAGGCTAGCCTTTGTGTATATATACCCCTCCTTTTGTATCATTTGGGAGGTCAGGTTTGTTATGTTAAAGGGGTCATATAATGGTACATGCACTTTTTCAAGTTGATTGTACTGAAATGTTTGTTGGCTGTGCCTGTACACAACCATCCTATTATGATAAAAATCCATCCAGTGTTTTTGTATTAATCTCCTTATATATTTTCCCCTGCCTCAAATCGAACCGTTCGACCGTGTGACGTCACACGGTCGGATGCCCCTCCCAGGATTGTTGATTGACAGCAGTGTTTCAACACAGACCCGCCCTCGCTCGTGAGCGAGCTGTCAATCATTTCCGTCATCATTGTTGATACACTGGAGCAGAATGGCGCCTAAGCGATTGTGGTTTTCTGTTCTTCGGTGTAATAACGAACACAGCAGTCATTTTGATGTTCCTAAATCTGAACCGCTGAAGACGCAGTGGCTGAGTTTTGTTTACGATGGGAATATTCACCACGAGCAACGTCAATGCGTTCATGTTTGCGTGAATCATTTTTCACCAGACTGCTTTATAAACGAGGGTCAGTATAAAGCTGGTTTTGCTAAGAAGCTGCTGCTGAAAAAAGATTCGGTACCAACTATTTATATTCCCTCTGCACCTCCAGAAGAAGTGTAACGTTTTATTAACGATTAAGCAAATCGCTAACCCTAACGGAGGGGCGGGCTGACCAAAGCTCATTATCATTTAAAGTCATATGCACTGAAATGGCGTGCTGAAAACAGAGCTGTTTCTGAGCAGGTAAAATTAGTGTTTTCTTAAAATACTAATGAGAATTTTTAATAAAAGTATATTACAAAGTTTTCATTTAGACCCTAAAGATTCATATTAACTTGTACAAAAATGGCATTATATGACCCCTTTAAGATGTATATTGTAGTCTTGTTATGTTGACCTCAGTTTTGTTAAAAGACCCACTTTAAGTACTCTAAGTTTTCAGGGGGGTTTTTTTGTTGCAAAAAACATTCAACTTGTATCTGGACTTCAAAGGATTCAGATCTCTTTTTTTGTTCAATTTAGTTGCAAGATATCAGTTCACTTTTCTTTTTTTAATTTGTAAACAAATAATAATAATAAATTATTAGTATTATTGACTTTGAATATTATTGAATTTTAAATACAATAGTACTATATTTCAATCGCGCACCTTTAACTTTAAAACCCTCTGGCTTTTATTTTGACATTCTGAACTCTCCAGGAAGTCTTGTAAGTGTCTGTTTGTAGGCAAGTTCACAGTAGTTTAATTCGCCTCTTATTCATATTCTGGTAAAATGCACCTCCGGAGCCATTCTAAATGCATATTATAAGTGAACCAAACTATTAAGCATCTACATCTGAGATGTTGTTTGTGAGTAGCGTTCAAATGTTGCGCAATGAGTGAAGACTAAAATAGCCGCGAGTGTGTGTCTGTGTCTGTGAAGCAAAAAGAGCAGTGCCATTCAATAACACACTGGTGTTTTAAGCGCATATTATACATTTACTTATTAAATATTTATAGGGCCTTTTGTGCTTAACAGAGCTATCGCACGTCTTCAAGTGGCTTTGAATAAAATGCACAAGTCATATGAACTGCTTTAATTGTCTTTTAATGGTTCTTTTATGTCATTTTTGGAGCTTGACAGGAATGAACATGACTAACACACAGTATCAGATTTCGATCGGGCTCGTTGGACTGACATCCGATCATCTGGGCATTCAGATGGTTTAAAATTTGTGCATTAGGATCAGTTGTCATTACAGATAGGACAGAGGACTAATCTAAGCGGCTCTGATTGGCTATTGCCGTTTCATTGGTCAACGGCCATGTTAGTGATTGGTTAGAATACTCAACCACTGCAAAAACACGTTGTAAATAGAAACCACTGACGCAACAGGAGCAGACTTAAATTGAACGCTGTAATCGTACATTTTCACAATTACATAATCGTGGCAGCAGTAATCGCGAAGTAAAATAAAAAAAAAAAAACAGATATTGCTTTAATTTCGTAATTGTTTTTAACGCGTTAAACAAACAAAATTAATTGCAGAAATTAAGTCGTACTAAATACATTTCCAAAAGGTTCTTTCCAGTTAGTTTAACATGCTCAATTTTGTCACTGCCTGCAAGCAGAAGGCAAAGGAAAATTTTGTCTCACTGATAATCTAGCAAAGGTACTTATACAGACTGAAGACATGAGCTTTACACCTTCAGCACTTTTTCGGTTCCAGTGATCTCATTGGAGACTTGGACCCAAACTGTTATCATTAAAGCACAAAGCACAAGTACATGCATAAAATGATTCAGAGCTGAATAATCCTGATATTGTACTTCTTCCAAGCACTAATAAACTCCTCAAACAATGTCCCAAGACAGAGATTGCTTCCAGGTTGGAGTATAAATTTAAGGTGTTCTATGGTCTAGGGTTCATAATAGTCCAAAAAACTAAAATCTGGATAAACATGGCACTCTTATTGCATATACATGTTAAATGCTATGAATTATACTGGACTGAACAAGGATTAGGATTTTAGTTATCTTCTATAATTTCGTTGTTATTTTTTGTGTAATAAGTGGTTGTATTTCTGTTCTTTTGTTTAGTTCATTATTTGTAATATTCCCTTTGAATAAGAAAACTAGTAACAATAGTGAATGCTTAACACTATGCGACTTACTAAATTACTGATATTACTCTCACTTGTTTGAAAGTTTGTTTGTTACTCTACCTGAGGAAGGCTCACACCGAAACATGTAGGAGAGCTGTTTTATTTTTGTATTAAGCCATGTGATAATAAAAGGCAAAATAAAAAACTTTTTGCACTGTACATAACATACTGTATTCTTGTACTTTATAAGACGGATTTGTTTTAGATTTACACTACGTATGTGTGTATGTATGAATGTATGAATGGTGTGTAACTGTGTGTGTGTATGTATGTACATGTATAATTATATAGATATTTTTTATAATCTATGTCTTGCTGTTTTTGTATTGTTTTTTATTGTTGTGCACTGGAAGCTCCTGTCACCAAGACAAATTCCTTGTATGTGTAAGCATACTTGGCAATAAAGCTGATTCTGATTCTGATTAGGGCCTAATTAAAAAGAGTGCCATGGTTATCAAGCTTTTTGCACTAATAAACTCCCTCTAAAAACATCTGCCAAAAAATAGTATAGCATTGCTGTGGATCCTGCTGACAACTAACTGAATAATGGACACTAGCAGATAGGCCTATGCCTAAACTCTACAGAAGTCCAAATTAGTCTTGGTTTGGAGAAAAAGTTCTTGACTCACATTATTAAAAATGTACAACTGCAGTGTCTGTTTAAATTAAGGGGTAAAATAATAACTAAGAAATACCTCTGAATTCTTAGAAATGTATGCTGCATTCCACAGTGACAGAGGTTTTACAAGATTTGGGGGGGAAATGAAAGGTTAGAGCTATAAAAGAGCTATAAAACTGCTTTACCTCTGCACATTTCTGATTTACTGCTCCAGCAGCAACTGGTCAATATGGCTGAAATCTTGATAGAAACAACACCCCTTGTTTGTAAAGTAAGAATTTTCCTAAGCTTTTACTAGTAGTAAGTGTTTTTTTGTCAATAAAGGGATTCCTAAAACATGCATGAAGAAAGTGAACGCAAAAGCCTAAAACAATTTTCTCTCAATCAAAACAACTTAACGCAAGTTATTATGTAAATATTAATGACCGTAAAAGTAAGCTGCAATTATGAAGATCTGTTACTATTATTATTAAAGTTCAACATTTATTTATTTTTAATCATTCTTTGCAGTCAGAAGATTAAGGCTTACATTTTCATAAACTTAATAAAATCTTTGAGAAAAGAAAGTTCAGGGAAAATGTTTTGAAAGAAGAAGCACTTCTTTCAAAACAAATCTTAACACACACACGCACGCACGAACGCGCACGCACACTAATATATATATATATATATATATATATTCCAAAAATATGACGAATTGTGGCAAGAAAGGCTACTACATATGGCTGTCAAACTCATCCTCAGACAGAGAAAGTTAAAGGGGCGTGGCTTTCCACACCAGTTGCTTTTGTTTATGTTATTAACTGGCGGGCATTTATTCTCAGTAACAAAGACAATGAAATTACCACTAACTCATGTTTCACACACAATTAAAACTTCGATTTATGCAATGAATGCTCACTGAATTGCTAACCACCAAAAATTGCGTATTTTGGCAGGTTGAATGTGGCCTGCTATTGTGCAGCGTTTGCAGTTTATTAAAGAGCTAGATTTGGAACAATATGTGAAAAAGTACTAATGAACAATGCGAGATTGCCAGCAGCCTACACGGACAACACCTTTAAGATTAGTAACACGTAATACTGATTAAAACGTCCCAAGAGCAATGTCTAGCTAACCTACAGAAATGACTTGCTAGCTCGCTAATCTCTGAGAATGACCGAAACTGGTCAATGTCAACACAACGTTAAACGTGTTAGATGAATGTCTGTGCCGCTCACCAGTAGGACTGGAGTATCGATGAATCCGTTGAAATGTTGAAGAACTATGACCGCAAGAATGAGATCCAGCTCTCAGTATCACAGCGAGCTAACTAGCTGCTAGCATTCTGACACTTGCACATATTGCCGCGTATTAAAAACATTACAGTCATATTCCGATAAAGACGAGTGTCCCTCGTTTGTATTAAAAGCCAAATTCATAAAACATATGCCTATTCAAAATGCACTACCCATAAAATTCCATGGCATCTCATCTTACTGATTTGAGGCTTACGTTTACATGATGTATCCCAGAATGCTTTTCTCGACGCACTAGAAATCCGTTGGGAGTTTTTGCGACTGATGACCTCAAAAGTTTTTTCTGTTTTGATGACGCAATGGCACAAAATAAACACACGTGCTTCGTTTTTGCATACTATTTCAGCGTTTTCTTTCACAATGCTGAATTAAATGTTACTGGGTCTAGACAACTTTCAGTGAACTGTTGCCAATGCCCAAGTTTTACTTAGGCTGTATATAATATATCCGAATTAACACTGACTGCTGCCTTTTTTAATGTTACTTATGACCTTGTGACAATTTCTTAACACATAGGCCTACAACTGTTAATTCTGACAACAACACTACAGTTTTATGAATGCACAATTCAGATGGGTTCATGCAGGGGCGGACTGGCCATCTGGAGAACCAGGACTTTTCCCGAAAAAAGTAATAATTTTATGGTGGCTAGGCATAGATCTACTAGGGTCAGAGACAAATTATAATATATCATCTGCGTAGAGTAAGATTATGCACCACATCTCCTGCTACAATCTCGGTTACTTTTCGTAACCTCCGTTCCCTGATGGAGGGAACAAGACGTTGTGTCGATATAGTGACACTAGGGGTAGCACTTGGGAGCCCCAAAACACCTCAGATCTTTTAGAAAAGGCCAATGAAAATTAGCGAGTGGAATTTGCATGTCACTCCCCCGGATATACGGGGATAAAAGGAGTTGGAATGCCCACTCTAATTCAGGTTTTGTGCTGAGGAGCTGAGACAAGGTCCCGGACATTTCAGCGGGTAGTACAGCATTGTGGCAAGAGGGACACAATATCTTGGTCCCAATCAGGGAACGAAGGTTACGAGAATAACCAAGACATTCCCCTTCTGTCACTCACTCGGCGTTGTGTCAATGTAGTGACACTAGGGGTCCCTATACAAAATGCCAAACAAATTACTGTGTTACATGAACTGCAGATGCAGGTGTAAACAGGCTACTGCGTGTGTAAAATCAGATGCACTCGGACTGCACGTAGCATTCCCCAATGCCCCAAAAAACATTGTATAGTTCCCCACATCCCTGGCGGTGTGGGGGGGGGAGACATATCTAGTATGGGAGCAATCTAGTACACCAGCCACAGGCTTTTCTCTCTATGTTTTTCTCTCCCCAGAGTATTAGGGCCATATAACGCTCATTATATGCATCGAGGAAGGTGTTCTTGTCCTTTCCTATTCTTTCAGGAGGCAAAGACGCCGCAGAGACCACATCCTACGACCAAGGCAGAGAGGGCTCTGCCTAAGGGAGTCTACCGAAGAGAGATTGTGCAGCGGAAAATACATCACAGGAGGTTACAGAGGTAACCGGCACCCATGGAGCACTTACCCCAGTACAGGGCATGTTAACGCACATACTTGGTCTGACTACGAATTCCTTTGCTGAATTCACAAACCAGAGGGTTAGAGAGGAAATACATCCAGGGTTCACGGTTCGTGAACTTGCATGGGAGAAAAGAGCGCACAACTTCACCTCCTGGAGGGGAAAGGCACTATTCGCAAGCGGTACACCTGGCAACTGTCCCGCATTATGAAACTTACCTGTTTGTACCTGATAGAACACGGGACGAAACCGGCTCAACCCGGAGATTGTCTAATTTTGCAAAAGTATTGGGTGTTGCCCAGCCTGCTGCTCTGCAGATGCCTGCTAGAGAGGTGCCATTGGCCAGTGCCCACAAGGATTTTGTACTCCTTGTAGAGTGTGCTCCAATCCCCAAAGGGGCAGGCATGGGCTGGGTCTGGTATGCCAATGTGATGGCATCCACGATCCAGTGGGCAAGCCTCTTTTTGGAGACAGTATTCCCTTTATGCTGTCCACAAAAGCAGACAAAGAGCTGCTCAGAGCATCTAAAGCTCTGCGTGTGATCCAAGAAGATTCGCAAAGCATGCACCGGACACAGCAACGATATGGCTGAGTCTGCCTCCTCCCAGGGCAGCACTTGCAGGCTCACCACCTGATCCCTAAAAGGGGTCATGGGAACCTCGGGCACATAGCCCGGTCAGGGTCTCAGGATCACGTGAAAGTCTTCCGGATTGAACTCCAGGCACATTTGGCTGACAGAGAAAGCTTGCAGGTCCCCAACCCTCTTGGTGGAAGTGAGCGCGGTCAGGAGGGAAATCTTTAATGAGATGACCCGACTGACTTTAGGGCCACAAACGGGGCTCTCCGAAGGCCCAGCAGGAACATGGAAAGGTCTCATGAGGGAAAGTGGCGTTGCCTACATTTACATTTACATTTATTCATTTGGTAGATGCTTTTATCCAAAGCGACTTACAAAAGAGGAAAACATAAGCAAATTATCTTAAGGAGACATTAGTACTAAAAGAGCCATACTACAAAGTTTTACTAGCATCAGAATAGCATTCAAAACAGATATAAGTGCAACAAATATGTATATTTATTTTGTTATTTTTTATTTTTTTTATTTTTAGTGACTGGTTAAGAGCTCTTGGAAAAGATGTGTTTTAGCCGTTTTTTTTAAGACAAAGAGTGAGTCAGCTTCACGGATGGAGTTGGGAAGGTCATTCCACCAATGTGGTATGATTAAACTGAGAGTCAGGGAAAGTGTTTTGGTGCCTCTTTGTGTTGGTACAACAAGGCGACATTCCTTAGCCGACCGAAGGCTTCTGGCAGGAGTGTAGATCTGCATAAATTATTTCAAGTATGCTGGAGCAGACCCAGTGACTGTTTTGTATGCCAGTATCAGAGCCTTGAATTTAATGTTTGCATCAACCGGCAGCCAGTGGAGAGAGACAAAGAGTGGTGTAACATGCGCTCTCTTTGGTTCATTAAAGACTAGATGTGCTGTTGCATTCTGTATCATTTGCAGAGGTCTAATTGCACATGCAGGAAGGCCTGCAATGAGAGAGTTACAGTAGTCCAGTCTAGTTATGACAAGTGACTGAACAAGCAGTTGTGTGGCATGTTCAGAGAGGAAAGGTCTTATTTTCCTGATATTGTAGAGTGTAAATCTACATGATCTTGCAGTCTTTGAGATGTGGTCTGTGAAATTTAGTTTGTTATCAATGGTTGCCCCTAGATTTCTAACCGTATCTGGAAGGCGATACTGTAGTTGAACCCAGCTACACGGTGATGTGTTCAACAGCAGGGTTGGCTGGAAAGACAAGGAGTTCGGTCTTGGCTGGGTTGAGTTTTCCCACTACATTTAAGCAGGCTCGAGTAACCCCACTGCTGAAAAAACCTGCACTTAACCCCACACAGATAGAACACTACAGACCAGTCTCTCTCATCCCATTCATGGCAAAAACACTTGAAAGGACAGTTTTCAATCAGATCTCTGCCTATCTCTCAAAGAACAAGCTACAGGATGACAATCAGTCAGGCTTCAAAAGTGGAGCTGAGACAGGCGAAAGCTGAATCCTAATCATCCGTTCTGATTCTGCTGGACCTTTCTGCAGCCTTTGACACAGCTGGACCACCTGGGGTGGAGTCTCTAATCTCCCTTGAGCGTCACCTGTCATGACAGCACATCTGCTCTTGCATTGAGGTCGCTGGGGATGTGAGTGGCCCGCGGCAACCTGAGTCCAGAGGAGGAGATGACTGGTGAGTTGTGACATGCCTCCACAGGGTGAGATGTACTGCCAGCAACTCGAGGCAGCTGATGTGCCAATGCAGTTGTGCAGTCATGTGCAGTCCTATGCACGTGGTCCTGTGCAGGAAGTGTGAACTGCAGGGTTGAAATGTGTGCCCATTGCACACTGCACCCCAGCCTGACCTGGAGGCATCTTTCGTAACCACGACATGCCTGGACACTTGCTGTAGGGAGACTCCTGCCCGCAGAAATGCAAGGTCTGTCCAAAGGCTGAAGAGGTGGCGGCAGAGTGGCGTGATAGTCACGCAATGTGTGTTGCGGCACCATGCTCACCTCGGGACTTGAGTCTGAAGCCAGTGCTGCAGCGGTCTCATATGCAGCAACCCAAGTGGCGTGACCAGCGCTGAGGATGCCATATGCCACAGGAGCCTATGAAAAATTTCAGTGGAACCTCTGTATAAGTTCAGGCAGTTCAGCACCGACTGTGCACGCTCACTTGTGAGGCGCTCTGTTATTGAGACTAAGTCTACCTCCATGCAGAGAAAAGAGATGCTCTGAACTGGGGAGAGCTTGCACTTTTCCTAGTTGACCCAAAGCCCTAGACGGCTGAGGTGTGAGAACCAGGTCCCTGTGTACACACAGTAACTCTTAGGAGTGCGCTAGAATCAGCCAGTCATTGAGGTAATTGAGTATGTGAACACCCACTTCCATTAATAGGGCAAGAGCTGCCTCTGCAACCTTTGTGAAGATGTGAGGGGACAGGGACAGGTTGAAGGGGAGGACCTTGTATTATACGCTCTGCCAAATAAATCAAACCGCAGGAAGGGTCTGTGTCAAATAAATTGAGACGTAAAAGTACGCATCGTTCAGGTCTACTGCCGTGAACTAATCTTGATGCCGGACACATGCCAAAATGTGCTTCTGCATCAGCATCTTGAACGGGAGTCTGTGCAAGGTCCGGTTCAGAATTCGCAGGTTCAGGATTAGCCGCAACCCATCACCTTTCTTCAGTACGATGTAGTAAGTGCTGTAAAACCCTTGCTTCATCTCGGCTGGAGGGACAGGCTCTATCGCGCCCTTCTGCAGAAGGACCGCGATTTCCGCATGGAGTACATCGGCATTCTGGCCTTTCACTTGCATGAATGGACGCCGCGGTACCGAGGCAGTTGCCTGGCGAACTGAATTGCATAGCCTAGTCGGATGGTTCTGGCCAACCAATGCGACAGTTTGGAGAGAATTAGCCATGCGTCCAAACTCCGGGCAAGGGACACTAATGGAACAATCACACCTGGCTTAACTGAGGGTGGGGCTTTGCAGCAGGGGGGAGCAGGAAATGCCACGGCTTCGACTCGAGGTGGCTTCGCTGAGGGAGCCCTCAAACCACTTACTTTGCTTTGCATACCCAGCGCAGGGTGGGTCGGTGACTGAGGAGGAGGGCCTGTTGGTCTGTCCTCGAGACTCGTCACCATCGGTAGCCCTGGCTGCAAGTGCTCAGTGGTAACGGTGGCCATGGGTCATGGGCCATGAGCCTCTGGAGAAGAAACTGCTCTTTTTTTAGAATATGGGTACCACAGCCTGTGCAGTATGCGGCAGACATTATCGAAAAGGGGAACAAAAGATTCTCCTCCCGGCCCTCCACTGGGGGACAGAGTGACATGGGGGGAGTCACTCTTGGGGGTCTTAGCGGCAGGCCATGAGGCGGGGGGCGTCAACCTCCTGCGGGGGGCTCTACGCCAGGGCCGAGAACTCAGGCTTTGGCTGCCAGAGACGACGTAGTCCTACAGGCCCGGGAAGGGAGTACCAGGTAACTCCGCCAGGTGGCGACGCTCAATGTGCACAAGTGCACTGCGATCTCATTAATTACCGGGGGAATCGCAGCATAACCCTCGGCTGCTCCGCCAACGAGAGTAGTGAGAGCGGACGAGCTGATGGATCAGGTTTGGACAGTGAAAGGTGTCCCCCACGACCTTGTCAGATCGTCGTGCACCTCTGGGAAAAAAGGGACCGGGGGGCATGGCCGTGCGCTGCGCCCGAACCCAGGAACCAATCGTCAAGCCGCGGGTGGAGGGTTCCAGTCCAGCCCGACACTTGTGGTGGCCCGGGCAAGCATGGTGGTCAGCTCTGTTTTGGCCTCAGACTGAGCCGGCACAATAGAAGGTGCTAGCCCAGTCGAGTCCTCTGCGTCCGAAGTCACCAAGACACTCTCTGACAGCAATCGACATCTCATCCAACCCGCGAGCTCTGAAAGAGACATTAGGCTGGCACTGAGGCGAGCTGCCTGCTCATCCCAGAACTGGACGGGAGCAAACAAGCGTGCTAGGGAATGAGAGCCAAAACCAAATACATTGAAGCCCCTGAATCACCTTCAGCCTCAACCGGGCCAGCCTCATACCCGTAGGTAGAAGGACCGGCACAGGGGACAGCAGAAGTGGCTTTCCCCCGGAAGAACGAAAGCCGTGACTGCAACGTTCTTGCAATGAGAACATGAACCATCCACGAACGCTTCCTCAATGTGATTACGGCCCAGACACGTAAGGCAGCGATCGTGGCCGTCAGAGGTGGAGAGGTAATGACCACACCCAGAATCTACACAGAGATGGAAAGTAATCTTTAAAAAGACACATCTTTTGCACATGTGTTTGCTCTAATAGAGGAAATATACTCTTTTGCTCAGAATATATACTATTTTAGTGCTGTCGAAGCACCCAGGGGCATACTCTGCACTACGAGTGCAGATGGAGAGAAAGCCACTGGAATGCGCCGTATATCCAACAGCAAAACGCTGTTGTAGAGGTGAATTGGAACAGCAGTGGGATTCAGCTTGCTGATTCACAACCGCTCAGCTCCGAAGAAAAAATCGGAATGAGAGTGGGCATTCTAGCTCCTTTTATACCCGCATGTCTGGGGGAGTGGCATGCAAATTCCTGATCAAAGAAGATCTGAGGTGTTTTAGGGCTCCCAAGAGTGACCCCTAGTGTCACTATATCGACACAACGTTGAGTGAGTGACAGAAGGGGAACCTCTTCTTTTCTTATTGCGGCTGCTAATGATTCCAGGGCAAGACAGAACAAAGAAGGGGGAAAGAGGACAACCATGACATAATCCTTTAGTTTACTCTGCTGCTAAATGTTGTTTATAAATTAACTTAATCCACCAAATAAAAGTGTTCACATACATTTCCAAAATCTTAAAAAGATTCCACCCAATCAAACGCATTTTCGGTATCAAGTGAGATAACAGCAATCGTGGTATGAACATCCACAACTGACCATTAATATTTATAAAGCATCTTATCTGATTAACTACGACCACAAATAAACCCCACTTGATCTATATGTATAATAGATGCAATTACTATGTTTAATCGATCAGTCAGAAATTTTAGACAATATTTGTGTATTTAACAGGATCAGGGAAATTAGATGATATTCATTTGGGTCCTTAGAATTTTTAAGAATGAGACTGATCAAGGCTTTTATCATGGTTGGTGGTAGTTCACCTTTCTTTAATGAAACTTCTAACATAAGTGGAGCCAGTTCTGTGACATTAGATCTAAAAAATTCTGTGGCAAAACCATCTGGCCCTGGTGCCTTAATGTTGGCAAGGCTTTAATTTCCTCAACAAGCTCCTCCAAAGGGATATCTGAGTCAAGAATGTCTTTTTGATTACTCGTCAATTTAGGAAGTTCTAATGGCTCTACAAAGTTGTTAATATCATTATCGGTAGATGAAGATGTGGAGCTATAAAGAACTAAATAGAATTCTTCAAAGGCCTAATTAATATATGTGGCTGAAGTAAATATATTGCCTCCAGAAGACTTCACTGAAGGAATGGTTGAAAAAAAGAAAATGTTTTATGTATCTGGCAAAAACTTTTCCCTGTTTTGTCACCAAACTCAAAATATGTCTGTCTTGCCCTGAATACCAAAACTCAACATTCTGTGACAGAATATTTATGTACCTATATTTTAGCTGTATCAACTCTCTAAGACCATAAGATGACGCTTCAGCACTGTTTTAGCTCTTGTAATACTCTTTTCCAATTCTATGAATTCTTATGCTTTGATCTTTTTGATAAATTTAGCATATTGTATGATCTGCCCCTAAGAACTGCCTTCAGCACCTCCCATGCCACACCCGCAGAGGACACGGGGGATCAGTTGGTCTTTAACATTTCTTGAAATGCTGGATCCTAAGGAAGAGGTGCATTAAAGCGCCATCTATATGATTTTCTTTTCTCTATATGCGGCAACATCTCTAAACACACCAAAGCATGATCTGAAACTAAAATTTTCCCAATTGAGCAGTCAGTGGTAGATGGAATAAGTGACTTAGATATATATATAAAAAATCTATTCTAGAGTAAATCTTATAATGTGATGAAAAAAAGGTGTAGTCCCTCCCAGAGGGATTCAGAAGTCTCCAAATGTCTGTAAGACAAATATTTTTACACATCTTCTGAAGTGTGAACATTACTCTAAAGAAGTGGTTCCCAAAATTTTTACAATGGCGTACCGCTCCAAACTTTCAATATCGTTTTGTGTACCCCCTCTCTAATGCATAGATAACATTCACATAATAAACTTTGTAAAACAACTCCCTTATATTAAACATGATATATGTGTACATGTTTTAAACATGCTATATTAATCATATATACTGTATATATATATATTTATTAAAGATAAAATTATAAATTTTATCTTTAGTAAATGGCTTACCGATTGAGATGGGTATGCTAGATAAGATATAACTGCATAATTTGAAACCTCACCCCTCATCGTGTCACGGTACGCAAGAATAGCGGTCGGTTCTGTGCCTGGTCGTATAAATCATGGACGACCTGCATGTGCGAGTCTGGTAAAACAGTGATGTATCAATTTTACTTGCCATCACTAAGGTATGTCACCTAGCAGTGTGCTGGGCTGACGAAAAAAGATACTTGTGTGATGCATAACACATGAGTAGATGCATTTTTTATTTCATTAAATATTTATCTGACCTTTACGACACAACCATTTTGGTGTTTCTACTCTAGATGCCACACAAAATTATTTTTTCCAGTGAGAAATACATGAACTGGGTTTTTAATGTTATTTATTTTATTTATTTATTTATTTACAGGGGCAATGCACATTAATAAACATAAATGTAAACGTGCCAGAATTAGCCCAAAAGGCTATTTTTCATCTGTAGACCCTTTACAGAATGTTAAACGGTCACCCTTAAAACAGAGACAGAGCATCACACATATACACATCATATGAAAAAATAAATAAAAATAAAAATAAATACAAAATAAACGTGAATTATCTAAAACAAAGTAAACATGAGAGAAAGGAATGAGAGAGACAAAGATGGCAACAGAAGAGAGCAACATAGCCAAGAACAATTAGTACAAAGAAGTCTATTGTCAAGAATACAATACTAATGTTGACAGTGCTGAATTGTCAGTAACCATTTTTTTAAGATGAGACTGAAAAGAACCAAAAGCATGTAATCGTCTAATTGTTGATGGGACGGAGTTCCATTCCCTTGCAGCTTTGACTGAAAATACAGACTGGCTAAAGTTACTTCTTTTGAGAGGGATAATACAGTCCCCTCTTTCCCCACCCCTTGTAGATCGGTGAGCAGTTCTAATGTTCACAAACTGTTTTAGTGGTGAAGACAGGCTATGTATAGTCTTAAACAGCAAACAGATATGTACATATTTGATCAAGTTATCCCAGCTTAGCAAGTTGTATTTTTTTTAATATTGAGCAGTGATGAAACCAAACTGATTTCTTATCAAGAGTTTTTAGTGATTGTTTATACAAAGACTAGTGGTTTCAGAGTAGTACTAGCTTGCGACCAAGTAGTTAAACAGTAGGTAATATGAGAAATGATCATGGAATGCATATACATCAGAGCGGCTTCAGACGACATATAATCATGAATAAATCTAAAATTTGATAAACTAAATCTGACCCGGTTACAGACCTTTTTAACCTGCGCCTTAAATGAAAGTTTGGAATCAATCAGAATACCAAGGTACTTATATTCAGATACAACTTGTAATCTTTCCCCTGATGCAAATACATCTGGAACTATACTTAAATTCTTAGTTTTGGTGATAAACATACACACTGTTTTAGAGATGTTTAACTGTAAGTAGCATTGTTTTAGCCAAGCCGCAACATGAGCCAGAGATTCTGTAAGTTAATTTGCAACTTGTGACACACTACTTCCGTGTATATAAATAACAGTGTCTTCTGCATACATTTAAATGTTAGTATTAGGACAAACAGATGGAAGATCATTGATGTACAACATAAAAAGTAAAGGACCCAAAATAGATCCTTGTGGAACACCAGTGGATATACTTAGAGGAGCTGACTTATAATTCTGTATACTAACAAACTGTGTGCGACCTGACAAGTATGATTCGATCCATCTCAACGTATGTAGAGAGAAATTAAAACTTAATAATTTAGACAACAGAATTCTGTGATTTACGGTGTCAAAGGCCTTCCTGAAATCAAGAAACACAGCCCCGACAACCCCTCCTTTATCTAATAGAGACTTAACTTTCTCAGTGAAATAGCAATTTGCCATCTCAGTTGAATAGTTTGCTCTGAAGCCAACTTGCATTGGATGTAAAACAAAAGATCTGTTATTCAAATAATTAGTGATTTGTGCAGCCATCAATTTCTCTGCAACCTTTGAGACTATAGGTAGAATACTAATAGGTCTGTAATTACTAGCAGAGTGAAGAACACCGCTTTTGAATATAGGCACAATAACAGATGACTTCCAAGCACATGGGAACATCCCCTGAGAAATTGAAAGATTGATAATTTTAGTGATAGGATTAACTAACGACTCACTAAGCTCTTTAAGCATTACCACATCCATACCAAATATGTCCTTTGCTCTGGATTGTTCTTATGATGTCTAATTCAGAGACTGCCCTTAGAGTAAGGGCTTGTTCACCTGTATTAACTGTATACATTTCTGTATACTTAGGGGAAAAACATTGTGTAATTGTGACTACCGAGTCAACAAAATAATAATTTAGTGCTTCGGCTACATCAGCTGGATTGTTAGTCAGCTTCCCATTAACCATCAATTCAAGTGAAGACCTATCTTTTCTTTTGTCACCTTTTAAGTAGCTCAACTTATTCCAGATTGTTTTTGAATTACCTCTCGCCTCATTAATTATCCTCAGAAAAAAATCAGCCTTTGCTTTTCTCAACGACTTTACCACCTTGTTCCGTAACATAGCAAAATGTTGTCTATCATGACTAAACTTTGATCTGTTTGCTGTTTTTAAAGCAAGATCACGTTTTTTCATTAATTTTAATATATCTGAATTAATCCAAGGGACAGTATATTTTTTATTTTTAGGATTAAGTTTACAGCTGAAATCATTAATAGTGCTCTCTAATTTTTTGGAAAATATTTGACTGTCTTCGTCCTGATCTTTGAACTGCATTTCTGAAATCATCTAGTTTACGTTTTGGAATGCCATAAGAGTCATATTGAATGAATTGAATCTCTTGCTAGATAATTTTCTGGCCACTAGAATCAAATTGTGATCAGAAAGGCCTGTTAACATATTAAAAGTTTAAAAAATTCTCTCTGCTCGGTTACTAAAAATTAAATCAATTTCAGAACTTGTTGAATTAGTTATTCTTGTAGGCCCATTAATCATTTGCTTCAGATGAAAGTGATCAGTTATCTGTTTGAGATGCTTTCTTACGGTTTTATCTTCCCAATTGATATTAAAGTCTCCCATTATAATAACTTCTTTGTTAAAATCACACTGTTTTAGTAATTGTTTAAAATTTTCATAAAAACTAATATTAGAAGATGGTGGGCGATAAATTACGATTAATACAAAAGATATTTGTGGTGATAATATAAGGTTCAGACCAATACATTCCAAGTCCATACAATTTGCCCAGGCAATTTCATTACACTGGATGGTAGTTTTCACATAAATCATAACACCACCTCCCTTAGAACCAACCCTATCTGTCCTATACAATTTAAAACCAGGTACCTCTAATGCTGCAGATGGAGAATTTTCATGAAGCCATGTCTCAGATAAACAAAGAAAATCTAAGTTAGAGTCTAGTAAAAGATCACTTTTTGATATAATACTTCGTATGTTAAAATGCCCACATAAGAGACCCTTTGGCTTGACTTTAGGATCCCAAATTGTTCTAGATTGATTTACTGTCTGAAAGAATCCCAATTTCTTATGCGTACCCCAGTTTGGGAAACACTGCTCTAAAGGGTCTACACACCTTCGCATCACTATGATCAAGGACCGGATCCATTAAAAGATTGAAGTCTCCACCCAAAACCATATCATGAGGGATCCCAGCTGCTTGATGCTTTCCCTCAAGAGCTATAAAAATAAGCTCTGATCATCAGCATTGGGTGCATAAATATTATCCAAAATAAGGGTTTGCCCCTGTATTTCAGCCAAAACAGTAATAACTCTTCCTAAATTATCTTTGATCTGTTTGAGACATTTTAATTTTAAATGCTTACTTATCAATGTGATGACTCCCCTGCTCTTACTCGAACCAGCACTGCAAAACAAATGCCCACCCCATGCCCTACCAAGATTTTCAGCTTCCTGTGAAGAAAGCTGTGTTACTTGAAGGAACACTATCTCATATTTTTTATGCTTAAGGAAAGATACAACCTTCCTTCTTTTTATGGGGTGCCCCAGCCCATTAACATTCCTCGTGGAGAGAAAATTTAACCTAAATTTAAGTGTGACATATTGACATATAAAGATAAACTGTGTACCCAAGGCATAAATTATATAGACCACTTTCCAACATTGAAGTAACAATCAAATCCAGAATGTGAAAAAAATGTGCTTCAATCCCACGCACAACAGTTCCAACTGGCATCCATCCCACGGAAATCAGATGGTCCATGCCCGCTCACGAGATTTTCTGCAACACTATTGCTACCCGATTGTTGAAGTCCGGTGGGGGGTTTTTCTTTCTTTTTTCCCCTTGTTTTATTTTTGTTTTTTAAAACATAATTCGTGCCATTAAATTGCACAAAAATGTATTCCATAAAATAAGCTCCAGTAAATAACCACATCGAACCTACAAAATGAACAAATGGACTCAACAAGAAAAATAAGAAAAGAGTACAGCGAGAGTCCGTGGGCAGCCAACAGAATAACATACCCTCTCAGGCAGCATCAGTAAAATGCAAAATGTGTAGTCTGTATTGTTGACTGAGTGCAGGCAAATTTACACACTCACACCATTGATTTTATGAAGGCCACAGCTTGTCGTTGGCATATTAATGTCTTACGCTCACCCTTGGCGTTAAATCTCAGCTTATAAGGAAAAAGCCCACCTTCTGTTGGTGAAGGAGTTTTTTACACTCTTTCAAACCGTCATGCTTCGCTTGTGTCGCACTGCATCAAAAACCAGAAAAACCATGATGTTGTTGTCCTCCCAGCACAACGTGCCTTTATTCATCGCTACTCATAGAACAATGTCTCTGTCAGCTGTCCACATGTATCTTGCCAGGATAGATCGTTGTCTGTAACACATTGCAGGAAGTTGACCGAAAAGTCTGTGGGCGCACTCAATTTCGAGATGGCAGTCCACTGTGTCGATCAAATTTGGAATGAGCCCATCCAAAAACTTCACCTTATCTTGAACTTCCTGTCCCTCAGGGATTCCAAAGAAAAGAAAATTATTACCCCCCACTCTGATTTTCCATATCCTCTAGTTTTTCCCACATGCATTCCACAACAGCCTTGGTAGCAGGCGGGTTAGCCTATAGCTTTCCTTCAGCAAACTCCAGAAATTCAAACCATTTTTCAACATCATCCATTCTTGTGATCAGGGTGGAATGTTTCGCCTCCATAGATGTTATCGCTATATGTACTTCTACGAGGTCTTCTAAGTCGGTCGAGATTTTCGTCAGTGCCGCGTAAATGTTAGGTATGTTCGATTCTGACTTTTTTGGAGTTGACTCCAAACTCTAGACATAAGAGTCGATGGAATCGACTCCTCGACTCTATTTAGGATGGGTGGCAATAGGGGGCAGTGCCTTACAAAGTGACACAATGTGGCCCTTAAAAATAGCTTGTCAGGCATGAGGGGCAAATTAATTGAATAAATAAAAATCCCTAAGAGTTTTCACTCATATTAGGTTGTTTAATCCACTAATTTAGATTGCTGGTCCATAATAATTCTGCAGTTTTTCTGTAAATGCTGATCAGTGTCTCTCACCCAAACCCAAACTATTAGTGGTGCAGGAAAGAAGACTATAGTCAGTGGCTACAGTCAACTGATAATACATCGCTTGCTGTGTATCTGCAGAGATACACAGCAAGACCTTTATATATACATTTAATGTATATATAATTATGCATTTATAACCAATTTTAAATAAAAGTAATGCACTTCAGGAGTAAAACATAAATTATGGTAGCATTATCATAGAGTTCATCCCTAATTACATAGCAAGTGTTATTTATAATCAAATCAAGAAAAAATTATTTCACAAGATATAACCCTTGAAGATGTGACACATTGCCTACTGGATTATATTTCAGCTCTTCAAGTTGATGCTGATATTGTTGGTAAGACAGCAAGATCTTCAAGATATGCCAGGTGCAAGTTTGATTTTGCTGCATTCAGTGGTTAGGCCTATATATTTTTCAAATTGGCTTGCATGCCGACGGAAAACAAATCATGCATATCGTTGCTGTCTGATGAATAGCATGATTCTTTAAAAAAAATTTAAATCAATATCTCGGTTACTGTCGTAACCTCCGTTCCCTGATGAGGGAACGAGACGTTGTGTCGAATAGTGACACTAGGGGTCACTCTTGGGAGCCTGATCCACCTTCAGATCTTTGAGATAAGGCCAATGAGAAGTTGGCTAGTTGAAATTGCATGCCACTCCTCCTGGCATACGGGTATAAAAGGGAGATCAGGATGCGGATTCAGTCAGGTTTTGCACTGAGGAGCCGAGACAAGTTCCCAGACTTTACAGTGGTACAGTTCAGCCTGTGGCAAGAGGGACACAACATCTCGTTCCCTCCATCAGGGAATGGAGGTTACGACAGTAACCAAGACGTACCCCTTCTGTCACTCACTTCTACATTGTGTCGAATAGTGACACTAAGCCTCTCAATATGAAACGCCACAAAGGCTGAACGGTCACATGAACTGCCGATGCAGGTCTAGGCAAGCTACTACGAGCATAAGAACAGATGCATTCGGGCTGTACGGCGCCTCCCCAGATGCCCCAAATCATTGGGTACTTCCCCATAACCCTGAGGTGGGGGAAGGAGACATGTCCAACATGGGAGCAGGCCGCGCCAGCCGCTGCCTTTTTTCTCTATGTTTTTCTTTCTACTTAGGAATTAAATTCGGCTGGGGCCCTTAATGCTCATAAAATGCACCGGGTAAGGTGTTCTTTTCCGTTTCTATTCTTTCAGGAAGAAAAGACCCCGCCGATGCCATACCCTGCCCTTCTTTTGGCGGAGGGTATGAAAGTGGCAGATACATCATATGGGACCACAGGGGCCACACATGGGAAAGGTGCTGTGGTAGGTACTACCCATCGTGGGGGAGGAGTTTCTCCAAACATAGAAACCGGGCAGACTCTGCCAAGGGAGACGCAGGTCTATCGAAACAGAGAAGGGAGACGTGGAAAATACACACAGGAGGCCACTAGGGTAGCCGAGACCTGTGGAGCACTTAACCCAGTACAAGGCCTGTCAGCATACATATTTGGTCTGACTACGGATTCCTCTGCTGAATTCGTGAGTCAGAGGGCTAGGAGGAAGAGCATCCAGGGTTCAAAAGTCGAGAACACGCATGGGAGAAAGAGTGCACGGCTTCACCTACCTTGGAGGGGAAAGGCGCTATGCACAACTGATACACCCGGCCAGCTGTCCGTGTAACAAAACTTACCTGATCGTACCTCAAAGACCGGCTCAACCCGGAGATTTTAGAATCTCGCGAAGGCATTGGGTGTTGCTCAGCCCGCAGCCCTACAGATGTCTTGTAGAGAGGTGCCATTGGCCAATGCCCACGAGGATACCACACTTCTCATGGAGTGTGCACGAACCCGCAAGGGGGCTGGCACGGACTGGACCTGGTATGTTAGTGCTATGGTGTCCACGATCCAGTGGGCAAGCCTCTGTTTGGAAAGAGTATTCTCTTTCCGCTGTCTGCCAAAGCAGACAAAGAGCTGCTCATAGTGTCTAAAGCTCTGCATGCAGTCCAAGTAGATGCACAAAGCACGGACCGGACACAGCAACGGTAAGGCTGGGTCTGCCTCCTCCGGGGGCAGCACTTACAGGTTCACCACCTGATCCCTAAACGGGGTCGTGGGAACCTTGGGCACATAGCCCGGTCGGGGTCTCAGGATCACGTGAGAGTTACCCGGACCGAACGGCGACCAAACCCAGGAACCAGTCATCCAGTCGCGATTGTTGGAGGGTGGGTGGAATATTCCAATCCAGCCAAACACCCGCAGCATCCGGGGAAAGCATGGCGGTCAGCTCCAATTTGTTCTATTGTAGACAAATTTTTTATTTATTTAAATTCACACATAAATGCACCTTATATCCAACCGCAGAATGCTCTTGAAGAGTCAGGTGAATGGGAAACGGCAGTGGTATTCAGCTGGCTGTAATACAACCGCTCGGCTCCGAAGAAAAGTCTGACTGAATACGCATCCTGTTCTCCCTTTTATACCCGTATGTCGGGGGGAGTGGCATGCAAATTCAAATTGCCAATTCGCCACATTCTCATTGGCCTTTTCTCAAAGATCTGAAGGTGGATTGGGCTCCCAAGAGCGACCCTTAGTGTTACTATTCGACACAACGACAGAAGGGGAACTCCTTTTCTCATAAAAAATCTTTAAAAATTATATGAAAATAACATAATTAGTCACATTTAGCACCATAAATACAATACTCTCATTTCAAATCTGTTAGTGAACGGTTCGATATAGTAATTGGACTCCGCATGGATTTCCGTTAGCAAACGTGGACATACATGGTTTTCTTATCATGGGTTCCAATGGCGATTCCCAGTTAGCAAAATTTGTCTGTTCTGGCCCAGTATACGCCTGGGTCTTGGCCCTGATCTTGGCCCACACAATGTAAACTGAGCAGAACGTTAATTTATGTGTATACCTGTATTTGCTGAAATCTTTTAAATGTATGTATGTATTATTATTATTTAACTTCCAGACAGTTTATATACATTTTCTTTTTTACACACCATGTTTTCAAATATCTCACACATTTAAGACCACAGGCTACTTAATAATAACTGTTTTGAGATGGAGGCCTTATAAATGAGTCAAATTTGTTTTATTGTAGACAATTTTTTTATTTATTTAAATTCATACATCAATCATGTAGGACAGACAGCAGGATTAAGAAACAAAATTGGTGTTAAAGGTAGAAAAAATAAATAGCTTAATAAAAGGAAGCTATAACAAAAGCATTGTGCAGACCTTCACTGAAGGGATAGAATGCTTTTGTTTCAAATATGCACCATTTCAAAACTTGCATACTTTTGACTCAAAATGGAATGCAAATCTTTGTCTCCTGTATTTATCTGTATTTTATAGGTCCTATTGAATTAAATTATATCTAACGTAATTGTTAAACAACTTAACACATTTACTCTAATTGCATTTAACCATATGTAAAATCACTCTTGCATTTAGTAAAATATAAAATTCAGTGCTCTTCTGGCTAGAGGGAAAATTTCAGTAATATTAGCCTTGTCTGCTCAGCACTTCTGTAATTGAACAAACTCTTAACCTATCTCATTAAATAAAAGCTTACTTTTATTAAGAACATTTGAAAAATTGCATATCATGAAGCTCAAGTTTACTCTTCATTCAAGGGCAACCGATAATGTGTTTGTGGATTTTAGATTATTGACATTTACATTAAATGCACTGTATGTACAGTGTCAACTAAAGCTTGGAACAGTAAAGAAAAGTAAACAGATTGTAAAAATATATATTGCAATCTATCTCAATGTTTGTTTTTTGTTTTTTCTTCACAGGAAACACTTTTTCTCTTTTTTTGAGTCTTAATCATCATAATTATCTTGAGGGCACAAGTGTGTCCTATAATATACAGTAAGTATCCACTTTTAGCAATAAATAATTATCTCATTTAAACTCACATTTTCCTATATTGGTAATATTGTATGATCCCTTTTATGTACACTGTACCAGTGGATGCAAATAGAAAATGTATTAAAGGCACACTTTGTAGTCTTCTCACCGTTGCTCTCAAACTGGAATAGCTTATTACCAAATGGCTGTATTTATATAAAAATATCCACAGTATGTGAGAGAAGGCAATTCTACTTGGATTCTTCATAACAAAATTAATTCATTAAAAATACAAAACTAAACTCATTCATCCAATTTGTTGTCCCAAAAGTGGAAACACTTTACAGATAAAATGTTGTTGTATGTTGTTCACATTCAGCTATTATTTGGTCAGTAATGGATTGTACTTCCAAATTCAGTTTCTTCCAGTAAATCTGACAGCCCTGGAGGGTAATACCAGTAAAACAAACAAAGTAGTAGATATTAATAGGAAACAGGCTCATTGCTAACATAAGTTGGCAAATTAATATGTGTGAAATCAATTAGTCTAGCATGCAAAAAAGATACTAAAATGCAGCCTGTTGCGGACACTCTTACTTGAAAAATGTGTATGACCACCTTTCAGGAACCTCCTTAATTTGTACTCATTTAGATGCAGAGTAAACTGCATTGTATTATGGAGGTATGTGACAGATTTATTAACAGAATTTCAGCAGGTTTGTGCATTAGTTTTCTTTTTTTTTTTTTTTGTCCAAAGGAATCCTCTCTAAACAACTGTGAAGCTTGTATTGATTGAGGTAGATCTCCATAGGAGGTTACCTTTGTGATTGAAACTGAGCAAAATATAAACATCACAGAGAAGTAGGTTAATCCATGATATTGATCATATTTAATATAAAATGCCCTTATTATGCTTAATAAGTGATATCCAATCTAACATTCTATTCCAAAGAGCTCCTTTGCGTGTTTCTGAAGCATGGTTTAGGCTTTCTCAGTCACTATCCACTACAATGGATCCCACCACCTCCCCATTCTCTAAGCCTTAGCAGTCTTGGTAAAAGCATTCTCCTACAACTACCTCTGGTCTCTTATCTGGGTTGCATTTCTCATGTTCTAGAAACTTGCCTGTGTAGTCCATGCACACTACAGTACGGTGGCGCTCTCCTGGTCCGCAAGTCCGTGAGCATGCGGACCACGTCCCCATCTGCCACATCGGACAGGGCAGATCCCCACAGGGCCGGATGTCTGCAGGTCGCAGGTCAGCATCACAGAGGAAGGACAGGGACCCCTCCCCATCTCTACACTCCACGCTCCTCCTGGACCATCCAGCACCACAGCTCTTGGAGCACTCAGACCACTCACCCAATACCCAGTCAGTCCCACCAAAAGGCAAGATCACATGTGGTGAAATCCTGCTCTCTGTGCTAGGCTTGCTAAAAGGTACATCCCTTGGCAAAAAAAAGATGTACTTGATCCTGGGGGGTGAGGCATCTCCAGCTGTGGACAACAGCTGGACAGTGATGGATTCCTGAAGCTTGTGAAAGCTAAGAAGTCGCTCCAAGGTTGTTGAAGAGCCACTGTAGCGTAGCATGGCTCCAGGCACTGGTATGTCCTGCTCTGCCATGGACACTGACAAATTTCCATTCAGGATGTAGGTTCCATCTTCTGCCTTCACTGCCAAGTAATTACCATCATGTGTGATACCTCGATGGCTGCGTTGTTTTATGTCAATATTAGTGGCCCCAGCAGGTATGGTAACAATATCATTGTAACCAAAACTGTGAAAATATTATAAAAAAAAAGCGTGTTTACAGCGTGTTGTTATTTTCTAACATTTTAAATGTCATTAGTAATGCTTAAATTAATAGTTTGTCAAAAAAAGAAAATTCTGTCATTATTTATTACTCTAATGTCTCCACAAACCTGTATGACTTTAATAGAACCAAAGAGGTTTGATGTTATAGACATCCAACCTGCGCCATAGTTGCCATTTGTAATTTGGGCACAGCATATTCAGCTCATGAATGGTTTGATTTAATTTGAGAATGAATAAAGACTTCATTTTTGTTCTGTTCATCACACATACTGGTCTCATGGCTTCAGAATTCTTGCAATGTTGTTTGAATGTTGAATGGTGAAAGGATGTTTAGATATTTTTGCCAGAGAATAAGATACTAATTATTGTTATAATTGTAAGAAATTAAGAAAATAATTGTTTTACATTGTGTGGGTTTAAATCAACATTTAGATGAGTAAATGACAGAATTGTAATTTTTTGGTTAACTATACCTTTAAATATACTCAATGTACAAATTTACTCAGTATCCTACTTACGTAGCTTTATTTAGCGAGCCACCTATTTTCCTACAGGTTGTACCATCACCTCCGCAGACTCCACACTTATCCAGTCTTTGGTTGGAGCCTATCACCAGGTCACAACCAGCTTTGATGCACTGGCCCTGAATACAGATAGATGTGGTGTCTGGCCCACAGGTGGTGCCATCCACAACCTGCCCGGCACACAGCAAAACACATACAAAAGTTCAGTGTTAAAGGGTTAGGATAGCCAGAAACCTGACAATTGAAACAAGACATAATGTGCATTTATATTTCAATGGCAGCCTAAGTGCTCAAGTGAGAGGAAAATGTAAGCAGTTGGAGCTCAAGCAAAGGAAAAACAGTTAAACTGAACAGTTTAACAACATAAAGAGGAATAACAAAAACATTGGGCTGATGACGCAAAACTAACTACATTTCAACTATATCTGAAATATCTGTTTCAGAGAGATGCACACAAGAGCTTATGCAAGTAGCTGTACTGTGGGTTTAGGGTACTCAGGTTTCACATTTTACAACAGGGAAAATATTTCATGCATGAGAGTTTAGTGGGAGTGTAAAGACATCAATGGGGCTGTGACAAGAGAAAAGTTTAAGAAAGAGGCCAGACATCTCACTAAAGCTGCAGAGCAGTGCTTCTCAAACTATTCAGGCCAAGTACCACCTTCAATCAAATCAGAAGATTCAAGTAACAAGTAGTAACCACCAATGTTCAGCACTATGCAAAAATAAATTTTTGAGCACAGTCTTGAGGATTGTGAGAGACACACACAATGCCATATTTGATTGATACCAATATTCCTGCAGTTCACACAATCAATTAGAGTGTGTTTCTGAAATAAACACATACAATGTTAACATTTAGAAGCTTAAAATATAGATAAAATCAATAATTTATTATTTTTAATGCTAATATCCCGGGTCGTGCCGCACACCACTTGAGGGCACTAACATTCAGACTCACACACAGTTTGAGAACCACTGCTTTAGAGCATATACACGGAGGAGAGTAAAATATATTTTGCTTCTTGAGATTATTACTAATCAAACTGGTTTAAAAGAAAAACGTTTTCAATGCATGTGCACCTTAGCTTCAAAAACTTTGAATTCGTTGGTCCTTTTGGCTCGGCAGACAAGCTTACAGCGGTCTCGTGAAGAGACACCAGAATATTTTGGGATCCACTGCTTTATATTCCCATGAATGTCCAAGTAACGGTCAGTGTTATACTTTTCACATTGCTCCTCTCTGAAGCTTTTTCCTGTGGATAAAAATGGTCATTATGAATAAAGTGATCATAACGATCGCATGGTCTTAAAAAGCAGAGAATCTTTCGACCTCAATCCTTCTCTAGCCCTCAATAATGTGACCTATGCCACCCAAAGTCTGTATGGAGAGAGTTTATTTATAAAATGTTACCATGGTCTCCTAGGCATGTCTGAGTATTGCAGGATTGGTATTTGACCCTCTGTCCCACACAGTACAATCCTCCATTCTGTGGCACTGGAGCAGTGCACTCACGGTAAGAAAACTCCACACCCCCACCACATGTCCGTGAGCATGGCCCCCAAGGGCCCCATTCACCCCACCCACCATTGACTTGCACCTGGAACAAAAATAGAGGCTGTTAGATATACATTTCACTCTTAATATGTAGCACCTAGTACAAAAATAATGTTTGCATTATGCCAGGTCAAACTTCAAATGCCTCTATAACAAATTATTGTATAAATCCACTTGTATAATGCACTTGCATAAATTGTAAATTGACAGAGTGCCATTTTCAATTAAAATGCATAACAAAATGCACATTGATATGGCCATGCATGTAAAGGGCTCCTAACCACCACTTCCTCTAAGCGTAGTGCTGACAGAATGTGAACATACCACACTGCATTTCTTTCAGAGTTTTTTATGAGTTGGCTGAAGGATGTCTTCTCACAGCCAGGTCGTCTGGGATCACTAGCTGGGTTTTCTTTTTTAACACACTGCACTAAATATAATCATACATTTTTAAGGGGCTTTGCTGAATACATTGCAACTGCATCTTAAATGGGTGGCCCAAAAATTATTGAGCTTTTTTAGGCTAACTCTACTATATATAAACTCTAAATCTCTCACTTTTTCTCCCCTCACTTTCTCTTTGGCATTTAAAAGATGGATTTAAAGTAGACTGATTATTTTAAGCTGCTCAGAGACAGGGCTCAGTTAGGATCCTAGAGGAGGAATGGGTTTTATTTCTGAAAATAAATAAATAAATACATAAATAAATAAAGTCTGACTTTGAGTGACTCTAAGGACTCTTTCAAACATGTAAACAGCATGGTGAATAGAATGTGTCATCTTGAGCAGACACTAGTATAAGGAAGGGAAATAGCCTAAAAAAAAAAAAAAAAGTTGCCGTTTGGATTTACATAAGCAGATACTTTAGAGCCTATGATTAGATCATTATTGCAGTGATTAATATGTTTCAGCTGGCAACAATTCTTTTAACCCTAACTGATGCAGTGTGTAGCTTCTTATTTCTTAAACAACCATGTCGGTCATTGTATCCTGTGGTCGTGGAAAAGATGTTACTGTGTTTCAGAAGGGACAAATTAGTGGCCTGCCTCAAGCAAAGAAAACAAAAAGGAGATTGCTGAAATCACTGGAATTGGTCCAAGAACTGGTCAATGCATTATTAAAATCTGGAAGGATAGTGGTGAACCATCAGCTTCAAGAAATTTGGTTGAAAAAAAATCTTAAATGATCATAATCGGAGATCACTAAAAACTTGGTGAAGTAACAGCTGTGTGGCCACAAGAAAGCCACTTGTTAGTGAGGCTAATTGGAAAAAGCAACTTCAATTTGCTAGGGAGCATAAAGATTGGACTGTGGAGTAATGGAAAAGGGTCATGTGGTCTGATGAGTCCAGACTTACCCTATTCCAAATTGACGGGCGAGTCAGGTTAAGAAGGGAAGCGCATGAAGCGATGAACCTGTCATGCATAGTGCCCACTATTCAAGCCTCTTGAGGCAGTGTTATGATCTGGGTTTGCTTAAATTGGTCAGGTCTAGGCTCAGCAAAGTTATGAGGAAATAAAATGAAGTTAGCTGGCTACCTGCATTTACTGAATGGCCAGGTTATCCCATCAATGGTGTTGTTTAACCCCTGATAGCACGGATAGGACGACAATGCCAAGATTCATCAGGATCAAATTGTGAAAGAGTGGTTCAGGGAGCATGAGGAATCATTTTTACAAATGAATTAGCCACCACAGAGTCCTGACCTTAACACCATTGAAAGTCATTGGGATGTGCTGGAGAAGACTTTACAGAGTGGTTAAACTCTCCCGTCAACAATACAAGATCTCAGCCAAATATTAATTCAAATCTGGACAGAAATATTGTGACGTTGCATAAGGTTGTCGAAACAATGCCACAACAAAATGTGTGTCGTAATCCAAGCTTATTCAGCCCAACTAAATATTAGAGTATGCTACTTTTTTTTGAGCCAGGCAGTGTATATTAAAATTTAGATTTTAAGAGAGACAGAGGAGATAATTGAGACAGTATGCGTTTACAA
Organism: Xyrauchen texanus; assembly: GCF_025860055.1. Lineage (NCBI taxonomy): Eukaryota > Metazoa > Chordata > Actinopteri > Cypriniformes > Catostomidae > Xyrauchen > Xyrauchen texanus. The sequence goes on from NC_068279.1 coordinate 20,308,322, forward strand.
TATTTAAAGGAAGGGCCATAAGCAAGGCCAAAGTGGCAGTTTTAAAAAAAAATAAAATTAATTTTGGTGCCCATAAATCTGTGCTTGGGCATTTCCAGACATTTTTTTCTCACTATAGATGTAGACGTGCTGACAGGTAAAGTGCGATAAAACAGAATGATGCAGATACACACATCCTGCACGCTATACAAACCTTCTCTGCTCCCACCTCCTTCAGTGCACTTGACACGCACAAACCCTCACGACATCTCCTGTCCTCCCCACAGGGAGTGCCGTCAGCCCAGGGCAGGCTTCCATTCCGAGTGGTGCATTGCATCTTTCCATCCTCTCGACACCACAGCTGAGCACAGACTTGATCTTCAGGGGCATTGGGGCAACGGGTATACTCCTCCCCGAAAGCCTGCTGACACTGCCTGTCTAGTCCATATGTGTGGCCAGGGAGCTCGGCAGGTAAAGGGAGGGTATTCTCAGGTGGATCCAGCATGCAGTCACCTGTGAATTGGAAAAGGAGTGCACATGCAGAGAGATTGTTAAAGGAATAGTTAATCCAAAATTTATTTTTGCAGATAATTTACTCACCCTCAGAACATCCGAGATCTATCGGAGTTCCTTTGATCAAAACAGAATTTAAGATTTTTAGGATTTTATTTCAGGCCTCCTCTTTTAAACAGTACAAGTGAATGTACTAAATTTTTTATACTTTTTAAATACAAATGTTTGCTTCCGTACATCTCTGTGATGTGCATTCATGAGATGACGTGACATAAGCTCGTTGGTAAGGTCACGCGTGGAGGAGGAGGTAGGAAGCACATCATTGTTTACAAGAGAAACTTGCTCAGACCACAGACCAAGCGCCATTCACAAACCAAAACAATTTCAAACACGATGTCAGAGGATTTGGATTTTATAAGAAAATAGGAGATGGAGTTATTCACCCAACCCTACCTATTTGAGCCTGAATACACCGATGAGGAACTGAGGGAGATGGAGGAGGCTGCAGCAGTGGCACAATCACAAGTCTCGGGGAGGCAGAGATCTATGGAGACATGGTGGTGCACATGTAGTAAATACCAACCAATGCCAACAGAGGCAGAGAGCCTGTGCTGCCACAATTGGATCATAGCAATCCCACCGTTGGAAACAATTAGCGAGGCAGCCGGTGAGAACACATATAGTCCTAGCTGTATTACCGTACATAATGGTTTTCCACCATTACTGAGCCCCAGTGTTTTAGAGGGGTTTTTCTCCTGCCTCCTCCTCCATGCGTGACCTTACTAATGAGCTTACCTCATCCCTCTCATGAGCGCGCATCACAGATATGTACAGAAGCAAACATTTGTAGTTAAAAAGTATATAAGTATTATCTTGTTTCTAAAAATATTCAATCGTTTGGGTTCAGAAGAACTTTATGTTTTATTTAGAGTCATGTGGATTATTTTGATGCATCATAGATATGCATTATGGACCATCAAAAAAAATGGAGTACATTCACTTGCATTGTTTAAAGGATGAGGCCTGAAATGAAATCCTAAAAATCTTGATGAAGAAAGAAACTCCAAATCTTGGATGGCCTAAGTGTGAGTAAATTATTAGCTAATTTTCATTTTTGGGTTAACTATTCCTTTAAGGACACGTGCAATAAATGCAGTTGTGATTGTTTATTATATCACCATTATTTATTATCTATTTACTGTTAAATTGTTTTCCCCTTATACTTTTTGTCATTTTTTTTCATAAACTGATAGTTAGATAAATTGCAATATGGCTCAGAAGGTAGGGGAAAGTGGATGTGGGGTAAACCGGTTCTTAGATGATAAAGCCTTAGAGGATACATTTATCTTTTTTTTTAAATGAAGTACACTAGTACCATATCCTCAAAATATAATACCTAATTTGGCAATATTGCAATAAGCAGTTGAGCTGCAGAAAACTGTCAACACTGTTCCATTTTTATGTGTAATTTAGCTGTATTTTTTTGCTTTAGAATTCATTCCTGCTTCTGTAATGTTGTTTATGAAGTTGCATTGTTATTCTCTTTCAGCCAGTTGCTTTTGACTGAGCCTTTGCATGTTTACTTCAGCTAAACCAATCACTTATATTCACTAAGTCTAAACCAGGTGTGCACTCAGGCTTGAGGGGATTTTTTTCATTGCAGAGAGATCTAACTGCGTAAGACATAACAGTCTCCCATTTGGAGCTTTCCATTATGTAATCTATTATTGTGGAGCTTTAGTTAGCTCACTCTGGTCCAAAATATTGAATTGGGAACAAAAGAAAGTTTAATTTTACTGTAAGGAATGTCTGCTCTGAGTCCTTCCTAAATTTAGTTTTATCCATATGGATCAGAGAGGATATGGAGACAATATAACACCTTTAAACATTCATGCAGACTTCTCGACTCCCATTGTGTTGATAATTGATACTGTGAAATCTAATTAGCCTTTAAGTATCTGTTGCAAACACCTTAATTTCTGAAGTATTAAATACCGTGAAATGAAACCCTTTTCTGTTTACACACGTAAAACAATTTACTGTATGAATGCTCAGTAATGAAAGGCTTTTGTTAAAATGGAAACAAGCTTAACAACAATAGAAAATAACAGCCTAGAAATTGTATCAGTTCTTAGTCTACCTGCGGCAACACTGCGACCAGTAAAGACAGCATGTGCTTGGCTACGCATAGTGTCTCTTTGAGGGAAAACAGTTGTTAAACCTGGAATGTGTGAGTCACTGAAGATGAGTCTGAGATATCGACGGAGATAAATCAACAACTGAAGCAAAAATCTACCACATTTCTTGAGCTGTCACTTTCTTTTATCTGAACTCATCATATTGTGAATTGTTCTGTTATCTTTGAACCGAAGTAGGCATTAGATATCCTCCTAAAAGATAACCTTAATTTAACAACCTTGGTAGTGGGGTCAATTCTTTCAGATATCTCAAAGTCCTCTTTGAGATGCCTTTCACTTGATGAAGTTACACCCCAAATTGGTAGGCAAAGCACAGCTTCATAGATAGAAATATATATATATATATATATATATATATATATATATATATATATATATATATATATATATATATATGAGAAATGCTTCCATTAACTTCAAAATGACATATGGACAATGCAGGCAAAATGTCTCAAAAACATCACTGAATGTTATTGTGTTTTTGTTTTAGTTTTTTTTCTAGGAAATATGCAGAATTCAAATCTAAAGACAAAAACAAATGGAAACTGAAAACCTTATGTTGAACAAGAGATAACCAGCTGTAAAATAATTACCCAGAAAACAAGGGAAAACAAATACATGAGTACTACTGCTTTTCAGTGAGTTCTTTTTCACTGACATTAAATGTATTGAAAAAGTTAAATGAGTAAAACAGTATTCTGACATACAGAGAGGGAACATACCGTGGCCATTGTCGAAGAACTCTGTGATGTACTGAGCACTACACGGGGACCAGGGAAGAGTTTTGTTGAGGTGGACAAAGAAAGGAGCCATCATATGGTGTCCATGGAGATGCCCGAACCATTTCTCACAGTTTTTAGAGTCATCATGTGGCATGCTGAGTACATGACCTGAAAAAACAAAGAAACAAAGAGAAAGATGCAAAGTGAGAAAGAAAAATAAGGAAAGTAGAGGAAAACAGAGCGTTGTACAATATCTGTATAGTTTAACACATTTTCCATGTCACTGTTCTTCTCCAGATGACTGTAGTCGATATATCTTTCATTGATGTTTATCAATGCATCTCAGTGTGTACTTACAACCAAATATTCCCACAAGAATCCTGCAGCTACTACTACTGCAACTGCCCTTTGTACTTATTTAATGGACAAACCATAAATGTCCTATAAAACTTCTCGTTTACTGTCGTAACCTCCATTCCCTGATGGAGGGAACGAGACATTGTGTCGATGTAGTGACACTAGGGGTTGCTCTAGGGAGCCCCAAAACACCTTAAAATCTTTGAGAAAAGGCCAATGAAAATGAGAATTTACCTGCCACACCCCGATCATATGGGTATAAAAGGGAGTTGGAATGCAGGATTCATACACGTTTTGTGCTGAGGAGCCGAGACAAGGACCCTGACATTTCAGCAGGTAGTACAGCATTGTGGCAAAAGGGACACAACATCTCATTACCTCCATCAGGGAACGGAGGTTACGACAGTAACCGAGACTTTCTCCTCCTGTCACTCACTCAACGTTGTGTCGATGTAGTGACACTAGGGGACCCTATACGAAATGCCACAACAGCTGAACTGTGTTGCGTGAACTGCAGACGCAGGTGTAAGCAGACTACTGCGAGCATAAGAACAGATGCACTGGGGCTGAACGTAGCCTCCCCCAACGCCCCAAAAAACATTGTGTAGTTCCCCACATCCCTGGGGGGGAGACGTATCTAGTATGGGAACAGGCCACACCAGCAGTGGCCTTTAATCTCTAAGTTTTCTCTCCACAGAGTATTAGATTCGGCTGGGGCCTTTTAATGCTCATTAAATTGCTGCACATGAAAGGGGCACGGCAATAGGTCCTGCCCTTCGAAGGTGAGGAGCTCTATAAACACAGCGGATGGGGCAGAGAGGGCTCTGCACAAGGGAGACATGCCGTGGAAGATACATTACAGGAGTTTACCGTGGTAACCGACACCTTTGGAGCACTTACCCCAGTACACGGCACGTTAGCACACAAACTGTGTCTGACTACTAATTCCTCAGCTGAATTTACGAGCCAGAGGGCTTGGGAGGAAGGACATCCAGGGTTCACAGTTTGTGAACTTGCATGGGAGAGAAGAGTGCACAGCTTCACCTCCTGGAGGGGAAAGGCACTATATGCAAGTGGCACACCCGGACAGCTACCCCGCATTACAAAACTTACCTGTTCGTACCTGAAAGAACACAGGACGAAACCGGCTCCACCCGGAGTTTGTAAAATCTCATGAAGGTATTGGGTGTTGCCCAGCCCACTGCTCTGCAGATGTCTGCTAGAGAGGTGCCATTGGCTAGTGCCCACAAGGATGCTAGACTCCTTGTAGAGTGTGCTTGTATTACCTGAAGGGGCAGGCACAGCCTGGACCTGGTAAGCCAGCACAATGGCGTTCATGACCCAGTGGGCAAGCCTCTGTTTGGGGACAGCATTTCCTTTCCGCTGTCTGCCAAAGCAGACAAAGAGCTGGTCAGAGCATCTAGAGTTCTGCATGCAATCCAAGCAGATGCGCAAAGCATGCACCGGAAATAGCAACGATAAGGCTAGGTCTGCCTCCTCCTGGGAACCTTGGGTAGATAACTCGGTCGGGGTCTCAGTATCACGTGAGAGTCTTCCGGACCGAACTCCAGGCACGTTTCTCTGACAGAGAACGCTTGCAGTTCCCCGACCTTCTTGATGGAAGTGAGCGCGGTCAGGGTGGTTTTTAATGAAACGGCCTTTAACTCGACTGACTCTAGGCCTTGAACGGGGCCCTCCAAAGGCCCAGATGACCAAGGAAAGTCCCATGAGGGAAGAGGCATGGCCTAGGAGGATTCAACCTCCTCATGCCTCTCTGGAACCTGATGATCAAGTCGTGCTTCTCTAAAAACTTACCATCTACTGCATCTTGGTGTGCCGATGTAGCGGCAAAAAACACCTTCAAGATTCCTCTCGTGCAGGAAGGAAAGCACTGATCTGACTGCATCTCTGGGGTTCTTAGCGTCAGGAAGAACATCACTTAGTGAACACATGCCACTTCAGGGTATACAGATGCCTTGTAGAATGAACCCTGGCCTGAGTGATCTTGTTTACCACTGCGGACGGTAGACCACTTGTGTCTTCCGCATCCCGTCCAGGGACCAGATGTGGAAATTTCAAGAGGCCCGAGAACCAAGTCTGGGAGGGCCAATATGGTGTCATGAGGGTAACTTGCTCCTCGTCCTCCCTGACCTTGCACAAGGTCTGTGCAAGTAGGCTCACTGGGGGGAACGCGTATTTGCGCAGCCTGTGTGCCAGCACATCCATTCCGAGGGGAGCTCCCATCAGGGTATACCAGAGTGGGCAGTGGGAGGATTCTTGGAAAGCGAACAGGTCTACCTGTGCTTTGCCGAACCGACTCCAAATTAGCTGGACCACCCCGGCGTGATAGCCAGGCAATATGTGCCGTGGCACCATGCGTACCTTGGGACTCCAGTCTGAAGCCAGTGCTGTAGCGGTCTCATAGGCATCAACCCGAGCAGTGTGACTGCCGCTGAGGATGCCATATGCCCCAGGAGCCTCTGAAAGTACTTCAGTGGGACCGCTGTTCTCCACATGGATAAGTTCAGGCAGTTCAGCACTGACTGCACACACTCGCTTGTGAGGCACTGATACTGAGTCTAACTCCATGCTGAGAAAAGAGATGCTCTGAACCTGGGAGAGCTTGCTCTTTTCCCAGTTGACCCGAAGCCCAATACGGCTGAGGTGCTTGAGCACTGGGTCCCTGTGTGCACAGTAACTCTCGAGAGTGCACTATATTCAGCCAGTCATCGAGTTAATTGAGTATGCAAACACCCACAACATCGAGTGAGTGACAGAAGGGGAACACACTTTACTTATCTTTTGAACGCATACTGTATTTGTGTGTGCACATTCTGTATGATCTTTATAAGCTTAGTACCGAGAGTAGAGTGTGACTGGGAAAATGTTTAAATCAAGGTGACATAGTAACGCAGTAACTCAGACATAGTAACTCAGTGTATTGTGTGTGTGTGTGTGTGTGTGTGTGTGTGTGTTTTGTGATATACCAGGACAATTTTGTAAGTTATAAACTGGTAATCACAAGGTTATTATGCTATAAATGTGCTTTATGAGGACATAGACTAGTGTCCCCATATTTCAAATCGCTTAAAAATCATACTAAACAATGTTTTATTGAAAATGTAAAAATGCAGAAAGTTTCCTGTGATGATTAGGGTTAGGGGTTATGTTAGGTTTAGGGGATAGAATCTATAGTTTGCACGGTATAAAAATCATTATGTCTATGGAAAGTCCTCATAAGGATAGGAAAACAAACATGTGTGTGTGTGTGTGTGTGTGTGTGTGTGTGTGTGTGTGTGTGTGTGTGTGTGTGTGTGTGTGTGCCTGAACATACCAAGTTCATGTGACACAGTGAAAGCTGCCTGAAGGCCATTGTCCTCAATAACGGAGCAGCTTCTTTTGGGGTCACACATAGTGCCAATATCAGCTACACCCAGAGTGTCACAATCCTTATATCCACAAATATCCTGAGGTCAAAAAGAGAGAGAGACAATGATTGGAGAGAGGACAGGAGACGAGAGGAGATGGGGACACATTTGAAACATTGATATCCAGACATCGCTCCATTAGTTCTAGGCAGACCGATTTCCTTAAGCAGGCTCTTGCCAGCAAAACATATTTGTCAGTGTTCCCATCATAAAATGAATCAAATACATGGTAGACTCTGTATTAGAAAAAAACAAGAGGGAGAAAATTAACTGCAAGATTGTCGGACCACCCAGCATATCTAGACCAAACAGCTTGTCCTGCACTTTTCTGTCCAGGCTGGGATAACCTTGACTGGAGAAGATATCTCAGTGGTAGCCATGAACCAGAGACACACAGACCTCCACTAAACAAAACCACCTGTTTCTCCATCTAGCCCCAGCAGAGCTGAGACCACCATTCCATTCTATTGCTCTCAGCTGGAAGTATAGCCAAAATGTTGTTTCTCCTCCACCTACTATATACAGTGTTAACCCTCTGGTTTTGGAAGAGCAACAATATCATGCTTGCTGTTTCCAAGATTGGACATTAAAGGGTTCCCTGCTGAACAATAAGATCATGACCCTGTCTCTGACAGAATGAAATTACTTCTTGTTTTGGAGAATTGGTAGCCAAGTAAGTAAATCAAAGGTGGAATGTAATTATGTCTGTAAAATGTGTTAAATGTGCTGTTGTGTTCTGATGTGGACCGGAAATGTTGGGGAGTTGGAGTTGCCATCTTTCCCAATAGGAAAATGAATAAAATTACCTACATGTTTCAAATTTTTACAAGAAAATCTGGTATTAAAAGTCCAATCCTGCTAAAAATGTAATAATCCTGATCCAACATCAGTGTGATTGCTTCCATTATTGGTTACTTCCTTGCTCGAGAAGAACTTACAAGCTGAAAGAAGCATCTTTTTAGAACATCTCCATTTATTTTCTTCGATCCTCAGTAATGCAGATTCTCTCTTTGGATTAATTCTTCCATTTTCACAGTCCTTTTATTCCTTTATTTATTTGTTTTATTGATTTCTCCAATTTCTCAAATATCGATATTTTTTTTTTCATACCTTGAATTTCGATAAGCATTTTGGAGTTTGGCTAATTGTTGACAGCATCTTGGTTAGATGCATGATTGTCATCTTATTGATTCCCATTAGGGTTTTGTCTACCTTGCCACCTCTTAGCTATTTAAGCTAATTTGTATATTGAGAGCCCAATAAAGAGAGCCCAATTGTTGCATTCTGAAATCGATGAAATCGATGACTGGGGTAGGTCAAGGCCTACTTGTTAGGTGAAGAGCTCTGCAGAAGTGCAGCCATCTCAAGGGGAAGCTTCCTCTATTTATATTGATTTTGTTATGAACATTTTGACTACTTTATTCAGATTTTTTTTAATGGCATCTATTTGTGTTTCTCACCTCTCTTGTGAACAAGATGGCAGTATCATAGTGTTCTGGATGCCTCTGGCTACCTGGGTTGAAAAGTTGTTGCCACATGCAGAAGTTTCGCAGGGCAACACCACCGTTGCTAGAAAGCTCAGGCCCCACTTCCTCATCGTCCACAATCAACATCTTCACTACCACCAAACTAACTGAATTTTTCAGGCTAGGGTGCGCATAGATTTGCGCTGCCATGGACATCACAGTCAGTAGGTAGTGCTGCAGAAAGAACAGAGAGAAAATAGAAACCCAGAAGTGAGACAAAAGTCTGTTGATATATTACACAAGGCACCCCCCCCCCCCATTCCACACACACAAACAAAAAACTCAAAAAGCTGTAAAATTACGCCCTTGAAAATACAAAAGACTTAGTGCTTATTATGACGTACCATGAGCTCTAAAGTTTCAAACATTAGGAGACTATGACTTGACAAGTTTCAGGTCAGCCTAATTTGTCCTGTTATACATTATCATCAGATTTTATGGTTATCTGAACTTATGCAGATGTTATTTAGAAATGTCTTAATCCAAACATAAGTGTGTATTCTCTTCAACTTGACTCTTCATTCTCTGTGAAAAAAAAGGGAATGGTCCAAATCTGTAGGCTTGCGAGACCTAAATATTTAAACATTTGTTCTTCTTTTTAACAATAAAATGGGTCAAAACAACTCCTGGCCATCCTTCTTTTCCAGATGGTTCTTTAACTCATTCTTTCTTTTTTCTTCCACAAGCACATACTGATTCACAAGTTTCATATTTTGTTACACTCTGTATAACCAACCTCACAGTCACCCACAAACCACAAGTTTAAGTGGTTTGCCTTATTTATATTACTATTCATATCTTAAGCCACTGACTGATCATTGAGCTAACCTTCAATGTGTAGTCCTCATTGCGCAATGACCTTTCCTGTGATATAGTAGGACTTGGGAATACAGCAGCAGTTGCATGAGAATGAGGAGTTACTCTTCTGAAAATTAGCTCCTGAATGATAGTTTTGTAATTAAATACTTGAAAATATCTTACGCCATTCAACCATTTTGTTTGATGATTGTTAAATAGCTGAAAAAACAAACAAACAAACAAACAAACAAACAAACAAAAAATATTGGTCCAGATTCGAAGACACATCGCTGTTCTTAAAGTGAAAGTTCACACAAAAATTAAAATTATTTTGACATTTACTAGGCATGTGCCAGAAGCCGAATACCTTATTCGGAAAGGCACGGATAATGACTTCAAAACGAATAACGGATTCATCCGAATAATATAATAAATATTCGTATACTGATTATCCAAGAGGCACAAGGATAAAGGGACATTCTAAATAAACATATAAAAAATGACAACAAACTTAATTGGGTGGTCTGTTTAATCCTTCACTGTCAGAAAAGAATGTGCAAAAAATTTACCTTTAGGGGTACAATAGCTCGTCACTGGGGCAGTACCCTAAAGGTACCCCCACTGTACCCTTGAAGTGTTTTCGGAACATATTTGTATCTTACCTATCCCGAAAGGTTAGCCTACATATTAGTACCTTAAGGTGAAATGAAGGTACAGTGGGTGTGCATTTGATGGTAACGCCCCAGTAAATAGGTGTTGTACACCTAAAGGTAAAATGTTTGCCAAAAAAAAAAATATTTCTGACAGTGTTTCGAATGAGTGGAGAAACGTCTTCTACGTGGATAACCAGTAGTTGACTTTTACATGTTTTTTTTATTTTTACGTTCGACAATGTAAAGACTGTAAAGTTGCATTAATCGTTGCGCATGGTTTAGCTATTTAAACAAAAGAAATTCACTTCACAATTTGTGACCCGACCCACCTTGATCTCGTCTCCATAGAAACGTGCCATTGAAGCGTCAGCAACTATCAGTGTCTCGATGTATCTCGCGGATGACACGAATCTTTTTGCACGTCTCAGTTTGCCGTCTACGTCTTCAATAGAGTTCAAATTGGTCTCTGTCACAAAATTGTCTATTTTCACTTGATCAAATAGCATTTTTGAAGCTGTTTGACTGTTGGAAAAAACTCGCCTTTTGACGACGTGCACCTGAGGAATGTTCCCGGTGGTCTTGTCACTTGCTTTGGGCTGAATAAAGTACTCGTCTCCTTGCGTTATGAAAGTACCCCGAATGCCGTGACACAGACTGACAGCAACTACCGATTCCTTTTCAGAGTTGACTGTTCCTGTGTAGAAACAGTTTCTGAGGTCCACACCGCTGTCCTCGTACTTGGTGACATCCCTGAGAGCACCTTCGCTCCTGGAACCGTGCAGAACTGCGGGGAGATTCTTTGCTTTAATGCGTTGAACATTTAATGCAGGAGCCACAAACCTGCTATCCGGTGCCAGGTCAAGCAGGAAAAGTTGGCCAAACGCATTGATCTTAAAACGCTGTCTCTCCCCATTCCAAAAAACACATCTTCTAAGGGTAAGGTTTACTGGCACGGTCTCCTCTTTCTCGTTTACCTCACCCAGAGCAATCTGAGACATTATGAGATTCACTAAGACAAATTTATAACAACTAATTATGGAGACCATTTTATGGGTTAATAAATGAAAGTATTCTAATAAGTATTTAAATTCGGAAATAGCGCTGTATGGATAAAAATATGAAAACTTCGAAAATTAATACGGAACGCACAGATGCAGACTCCAACGGTAAATAAAATAAAATAAAAAATAATAATATTGCAGACAGTCAAAAAATAAATGTTAACCGCTTCTTTCAAAGTCTCGAGAAAGTAATACAATAAACTTAATCCTATGAAAAAATCATCATCCAGCTCGCACTGTAGGCTATACGCGATGAATGCTCGTGCCGCTGGTAGCCTATTTATACAGTAGTACGCATAGCCTATGCGGTTTATTTTGATATTCATTCTCTCTCTCCTCCCCTTCGTGCAACAAAGCAAAGAAGAAGAAAAATCGGTTTGATCCAATGGTGCTACCGGGACGCCCCCTTTCTGCTTTTACTGTGGGATTTGCTTACAGCTATTACTATAACAGCGGGCTGGAATTCAAAATATGTGTAAGTGTAATACATTTACATATAATGCATTTGGTAGACGCTTTTATCCAAAGCGACTTACAGTGCACTTATTATAGGGACAATTCCCCTGGAGCAACCTGGAGTTACGTGCCTTGCTCAAGGACACAATGGTGGCGGCTGTGTGGATCGAACCAATAACATTCTGATTAACAGTTATGTGCTTTAGCCCACTACGCCACCACCACTCCGATGTGTAAAAGAAGTGTAAAAGTGTAAAGAAGCAGCAGGCCCATTACACAAAGGCTATAAAGCCTATACACTGCAATCTCCTAAAACCCTAAAGAACAAAACAGAAGAACATAACCAAGTTGTGTGCAATACACACAGTAAGACCGAATGATTCAGCCAGATCATTATCTTGGCACAGTGCAACGGCGAACTGATTGCAGGTTGATTTCCAAACCACCGCTGAGAGGCAGCATTGTAACATTTATAGAATTAATCTGTAAACTACACGCCTTTATGCAGAGGTTACCATTTAACAAGATATCGTATGAGATTCTACAGTACCACCAAGGGGGGAAAAATCTGCCCAACACTATAATAATTTGTTTGTGTGACATAGAAAGGTGGTCTTTATTCGTAGTTTGATAGCGTTTAGATATGAATGATTAAGTTGTCCTGTCATGTTTTTACCACAAGATGTCGCTCTTACACCTGTGCATTGAGCAAGGAAACTTTTATTTAACATCTTTTAGTTTCAGCCAGCCTTGACAGAAAGAAACACATTAAAATAAAAACAGTGAAATATATATTTTTAATATTTTAATAGTTAATAATAGTCTAGTAACAGGCTTTCATCCTTGTAAACGTGCAATAGCAGTGCTGTTTCTGTGTCTCCACTAGCGGAATCAACATTTTATGGGATGGCATCTTACGTTTTGGTGCCTCTGGGTTTTGTGACACATCCGCAACTTTTGATACCGTCTATCATCCGTTTTGGAACGCAATCGTCTAAAGAAACACTTGAGGAGAAGTCGGCAACACTTTCACAAAACATTATTGTGCTGACTAATTTAACTAATAGGGTTAGATGTTAGCTAAAGAAAGGATATCGTTGGATAATAGTGCACCCTTGATGCACCCACAAATTATGTGTTATTTAACACCGTTGTAAATTTAAAGTTACATCTTTTATTTGAGTATTTCGTGGTAATACTTAATTTATTCTTTATTATTTAAATTACATTAAACCTGAAGGCACTATGGATTTTTCCTTGACGTGTGAGTCAGGATGAAAGCCCTGAGCCTGGCTGGGGATCACTTCATATTGTGGTAAGTGTCAAATATTGATATATTACAGTTGGGTTTGAAATGTTTGGTATATAGTTTAGTCTGGCTCTTATGTTGTTTTTGTTTTATATCCATGAATCAAAAATTCAGATGGGTTGGGGCTTTTAGAAAGTCATACCAGAGCGTTACATGGATTTACTAGTTGTATTGCTGTTGCACATTCTATTGTATGTTCATATAAAGCAGTTGAATGTAAATAAACTTTAATTATTGAATGTGTATCACTTGTAATAGTATCTGTAAGCTCATTAACCTTTAACAGTTTACCTCATAGGGCATGAAGAAACTGGGAAAACTCATTAAAGTGCATCACTGGTGAATGTCATGCATTCTGTTTCTAGAAAGTGGGCCAAGAATAGGCCTTGTTCATTTTAAACCACTCTAAGATATTAAAGTAATTCAAGTTTAACTATTTTTTTATTTTTTTTAATTATTTTTTATAACACAATAACAGGTTATTGTATCCAAGTGCTGCAAGGATGTAGTGGGTACAGTGTGATGTGTGTTTGAGTTGGCTGCACACTGAGTCTACAGGAGTTACTGACAGTAAGATGCAACCTTACACTTCTGATGGGTAAGTTTTAGTGTAAAGCATTGGTTTAGTTCATGGTCTAGCTCAGAAATCTTAAAATATGCCAATATCCTGCCAAAGTTCTTAATAGATTTTAACCAGACAAAACATAAATGCATGCAAAGAATGCAGTATTGACCAAAATGTATTTACAATAAACTCTCTTCTAGTCACTAGTTGAGCTTTAAAGGACTAATGAAACTTTCAGTCTGTATGGAACATCCAGACACACCACTAAATTCAGTGCAAATCTGTTGATAATCTGTTCTTTCAGTTTCTGGATCCATACAGTATTTTCATTAGTCCCTCTTTAAAGCTTGACTAATGACTAGACAATTTTTTGTAAATAAATTTTGGTCTGCAGCATTCTTTGCATGCATTTATGTTTACCTTACTAAGCCAAAGCGTTGTGTTTAAAAACCGAATGTACCAACTTTCAGTAGCATGTGCAAATGGCAGTAGAATGTAAGACTTTGTCTCCACCTGGTGTTTAGATGCGTCTCGGGTGATCCGCCCACATAGGTGAGACACAATACTGTTTACACATGGTCGCTTAAATGCGTCTTCTGTGACCACTTTTGATCGGATTTGAAGGAGAGGGACTCTGTTTCATGACGACATTCATCAATCACTATGTCTGTGTATAACTGTATGATAATAAACTGCAACAAAATCAGAAAAGACAACATTCATATGTGGTACATCCAGTAGCAACTGACATATGCCACAGTATTTTGAGGTACTTCGGAGACACTTGTGGAGTCGGCAGCTTACACAGGCAATTTTGTTAGAAAAAAAAGAGCTAAGTGGCTTGTTTGAGATCACGTGGGTGTGTGTGACGCTCATCATGATCCAAGATGGCGGCGCGGTAGCACGCAGCGGCCACTCCGGATCCACAATGGTGCTATTTTTGTTAAAAAAGCCCGACTTTTGCAACACATGGACATCGGAGCAACCAGTGTTCGTGTCTACCATCGCCAGACACTACTCAAATATAAGACTCATGCAAAAACCAAGCTGCATGATGACCTGCAGGAGGCGCTACGCGTACTCGGCTTGCTGCGGAGACCAGGCCTCCAGCCCTCGGCGTCGCCTGATGCCGGTGGCCGGGGAGAGGACGTTGTAAGCGGTGTGCGAGAAGCGAAGCGCGAAAGAGGGCGGGGTCCATGCTAGGCTAAAACAAACCCTAGCCGGCCGGCTCTCCCGTCTATCCTGCTCTCAAATGTTTGCTCCTGGACAATAAACTGGACTATATCCGACTCCAGCAGGCTACGCAGCGTGAGTTTAGAGACTGCTGCGTCTTTGTTTTCACGGAGACGTGGCTCAGCGACAGAGTTCGGATGCCGCCATTCAGCTAGACGGGCTCGCCTCGTTTCGTGCCGACAGAAATACAGCTCTCTGCGGTAAGACTCGCGGTGGTGGCTTGTGTGTTTACATCAACACGGAATGGTGCAAGAACTCTATGCTAGTCTCTAGTTACTGTTCATCGCTGTTGGAGCTTGTGACTGTTAGATGCAGACCTTTTTATCTACCACGGAATTCACCACTGTTTGCATAACCGAGTTTACATTCCCCAGCGCTAACGCTAAGGAAGCTCTGTGAACTGTATGGGGCTATGAGCTGAACTGCAGAACGCTCACCCCGACGGACTGTTTATTGTCGCCGGAGATTTCAACCATGCAAATCTCAAGACAGTGCTCCCTAAATTCCATCAGTATGTGGACTTTGCAACGAGAGGGCTGAACGCGCTTGATCTTGTTTACACAAACACCCCAGGAGCTGCCCGCCCCCACCTCGGCTACTCAGACCACATCTCTGTTATGTTAATTCCAGCATACAGACCGCTCAGTCAGACGCACAAAACCGCTTCAGAAGCAGGTGAAAACCTGGCCAGCAGGAGCCATCTCTGCTCTTCAGGACTGTTTTGAGTGTACTGACTGGCACATGTTCAGGGAGGCTGCAACATATGGCTGATTCTACCAACTTGGAGGAATACACAGCATCAGTGACCAGCTACATCAGCAAGTGCATTGATGATGTCACTTTCTCAAGACCATCACCACACGCTCCAACCAGAAGCCGTGGATGACTGCGGAGGTGCGCACGCTGCTGAGGTCCCGAGACTCTGCCTTCAGAGCAGGCGATAAGGCAGCCCTAAGAACAGCTAGGGCCAAACTGTCACGGGCAATCAGAGAGGCAAAGCGTGCACACGCCCAGAGAATCCACAGTCACTTCCAGGACAGCGGTGACACGCGCGCATGTGGCAGGGCATCCAGGCCATCACCAACTACAGGACAACATCAGTTGCCTGTGACAAAGATGCCTCCCTTCCAGATGCGCTGAACGACTTCTACGCCGGTTTGAAGTGCAGAACGACGTGATGGCGAGGAAGTCCACCCCTCCTCCCAACGACCAGGTGCTCTGTCTTACCACGGCAGATGTGAGGAAAACTCTACGTAGAGTCAACCCACGGAAGGCTGCTGGACCAGACAACATTCCTGGCAGAGTGCTCAGAGGATGTGCAGACCAGCTAGCAGATGTTCTTACCGACATCTTCAACATCTCTCTGAGCAGCGCCGTTGTTCCAACGTGCTTCAAGGCCACCACCATCATCCCCATGCCAAAGAAGTCTTCAGTGTCCTGCCTCAATGACTACCGTCCCGTCGCACTTACACCCATCATCATGAAGTGCTTCGAGAGGCTCGTCATGAGGCAGATTAAGACCCAGCTGCCCCCTCACTAGACCCACTGCAGTTTGCATATCGTTCAAACCGTTCAACGGACGATGCCATCACCACAACCCTCCATCTGGCCCTCACCCACCTAGACAATAAGGACTCATACGTTCGAATGCTGTTCATAGATTTCAGCTCAGCATTCAACACAATCATTCCCCAGCACCTGATTGGAAAGCTGAACCTGCTGGGCCTGGACACCTCCCTCTGCAACTGGATCCTGGACTTCCTGACTGGGAGACCTCAGTCAGTCCGGATCGGGAACAGCATCTCCACCACCACCACACTGAGCACTGGGGCCCCCAGGGCTGTGTGCTCAGTCCACTTCTGTTCACTCTGCTGACTCACGACTGTGCAGCAATGCACAGCTCGAATCACATCATCAAGTTCGCCGATGACACGACCGTGGTGGGTCTCATCAGCAAGAACAACGAGTCAGCATACAGAGAGGAGGTGCAGCGGCTGACGAACTGGTGTAGAGCCAACAACCTGTCCCTGAATGTCGACAAAACAAAGGAGATGGTTGTTGACTTTAGGAGAGCACAAGGTGAACACACTCCGCTGAACATCGACGGCTCCTCTGTGGAGATCGTCAAGAGCACCAAATTCCTTGGTGTTCACCTGGCGGAGAACCTCACCTGGTCCCTCAACACCAGCTCTATCACCAAGAAAGCCCAGCAGCGTCTCTACTTTCTTCGAAGGCTGAGGAAAGCACATCTCCCAACCCCCATCCTCACTACATTCTATAGAGGGACTATTGAGAGCATCCTAAGCAGCTGCATCACTGCCTGGTTTGGGACTTGCACCGTTTCGGACCGCAAAGCCCTGCAGAGGATAGTGAGAACAGCTGAGAAGATCATTGGGGTCTCTCTTCCCTCCATCAAAGACATTTACAAAAAACACTGTATCCGCAAAGCAACCAGCATTGTGGACGACCCCACACACCCCTCACACAAACTCTTTACCCTCCTCCCGTCTGGCAAGAGGTACCGAAGCATTCGGGCCCTCACGGCCAGACTGTGTAACAGCTTTTTCCCCCAAGCCATCAGACTCCTCAATACTCTGAGACTGGTTTGACACACACGTGTCCTGAGTTGCACTTTAATAACTGTCACTTTATAACTGTCTGCTACCTCAATAACTGCTATGTGCATAGAACATTATCTCATAGAATGTTATGTTTACATTTTTAGAAACTGTCATCTTTTTGCACTACTGAGTACTGGTCGGCGCTGCACTGTCTATTGTCCTGTTCATTGTCAGTAATTTGTTGTACTGTCCTGTACTTTTTGCACATGTTTGCACGTGCACTTTATATAGGTATATATAGGTAGTTTATATAGGTATTTTATTTCGTTGTGTAGTCTCATGTGGTCCTATGTTGGTCCTTTGTTGTTTTTATGTAGCACCATGGTCCTGGAGGAACGTTGTCTCGTTTTGCTCTGTACTGTACTAACTGTATATGGTTGAAACGACAATAAAAACCACTTGACTTGACTTGACTCATAGAGGTACATTCTAATGGTTTATGGAATTAATGTCTGAGACCAAACACCTACTTCATAGGCTATACTGTACTGCATGGCTCTACAAATTGAAAGAACATACAGTTCCGTTATTTGTAAAACGAATAAAGTAATGGTTTTAACCTGAAAGAAACTTAAACTTAATTCACTTTAAAACATAAAGTCTCTTCACGTTCACTGCTTTTGAAAGTGTATAAAGAAGAAGGATAGGATGTGAAAGGTTATAATTTGTTGAATACGTATGCAATGAAATGTCAACTTTCAACATATATAATTCTTTGAGTTAGGTTTGTTTTATCTAAGGACATGCTTTGATCTATGAGACACAGAAAGTGGCCTTACTCACACAAAGATCTGGTGTCAACTTTCAAGGCTTCTTCTAGAAGCAGGTATGTCCAATAATGTTCAAAGTATCAGTGATGCTCCCATGTGCATTGTATGTATTAAATTTTTTTTAAATTTTCTTTTATTTATCTGTATTTTTAGGGTACGACTTTAAGACATCCACTGGCACGAACATGATGGCATTTTGTTTTCCTTTTGTAGAGAACACTGTGTTTAATGTTGTGTTCTTGGTTTAGACACTGCTCGCAGTTTGGGAGAGGTGAAAGTTACAGCTCTGTATTTGGAAAGGCACTAATGTCTTCCTGTAACAATGTTAACAAGTCTGCCTTGTATGTACAATGCATGTTTCTGCAGCAGTATGCATAAAACTCTGTATTTAAGCACTCATTCTCTCTTAATCATTTGACAAAGGTGCACTCATAACATCTCTATGTGTGAACTTGAAGACACATAATCTCTCTTTGTGTGATTTGATGAAGATAAATAAACGCATGTGACCCAAACTTTATTCCAAACAAAGAACAAAAGGTGCCACTGTATAATCTTACATATTTCACATTGCTAGTCTACAAACTATCTAAGACAAACCTGTTTATAAATTCTTGGTGGTAATTGGCAAATATCCCTTTTCTCTCTCTAAATTTGACAGTTGTACGCACCACTCTACATAGACTCGATCACACATCGGTGATCACAGTGACATATTAACCATACAAATATAATGAAAAGTAATGCAGTTTAAATGCTGTCAGAGCACAGTGACTATAAAATGCCTAAGTTGACTAATGACTTTATTACAAGAAAACAAAATACATTTCATGCACATCGTGTATTACAACGGAACACAAGACAGACCTAAACTATAGTATAAAACAACCATTTTTGGCTTTGTGTGGTTAGCCTGCTAAAAGCTAATGCCAGGAAGCAATATCATTTATACAATATGTCCACGCGCCATCACTACCGTTAAATAAATTGGGCGTGTATCATTGACAACATCTAAAATATGCCTTAAAATACAGTGGCATGTGTCCCACAATTTCCGTGGCACATGCCTGTAATAACCAGAAATGCAACAAAATTCAGTGGAACCTGCCACTAAAAAACGGATATGCCACTGTGACAGAAAAGTGGATTCACAAGCGGATATGCCACCGGATGTGCCACAACTTCCAAGGGCATGTGCCAGAGGCACCAAAACAGAAGATGCCATACCACAAAATGTTAATAACCTACCCCTTCTCTGTGTATCTCTACACTAAAGGAGACTGTCTAACCATATTATTGCATTATCATCATCTCACTAAATGAAATGTAACAGAAAAATATGTCAGGAAACAGTAACATAAAGTAACTAGATATTCTCCACTGAATCGTTTTTTAACATAAACCGCTGGAAAATTTTAAACTGCTATTATAACCTCCCACTAAATGACAATGATAACACTAAGCCTGATGGTACAAATAGATGCAAAGCGTGCCCTTTCAGAGTAAAACAAGTAACCCATCACCAAATGACAGCAAACGTAGCCTAATGCGCTTTCTTGCTCTAGTTTCAGTGTCATCATACAAAAACTAAACAAAAACAATAAAAAATACAACAACTTTAGCCTATTTTAAACATTTACGCATTTCAGTTTCATAACAAAATCCTATAATATATATATATATATATATATATATATATATATATATATATATATATATATATATATATATATATATATATATAAACATTTTATAAACAATTACTCAATTCCTACTTGAGATTAAATATAAACTGTTCAAGCCAGATTAGAAAATATAATTAAAAACTCGTCAACACTGAACAAATACGCGTTTACAGAACATAAACATACAACTGATCTATAAAACATCAGTGGTCGTCCTCCCTAAAGTCACTGTTTGGCTGCTGCAAAGCTAAACGAGCTGGGAGGGAAACCCGGCTCGCAGAGCGCTCCAGGCTGATTATGTGAAAGCTCACAGAGCCATAAGTGGTTGCGGGTTTAACAGTAAAGAGGCATACCCAATGAGCGCACTCGAGCACCTCCCCAAAATGTTCTGATTACAGGCGCTAGATGTTTACATATTACGCGCGCATAAGGCGACAGAAGGGGAGAGCCGCTACAGTATACAAGTAGAAAACAGGGATGGATCACAGACCGGCGGATTTCGCACTTTGTGGACGCGCAAAAGCAGCCTTTTAGTGCACCGCATCCTGGAATATTCACATCTCATTCTTTTTCGCAATTTGCCATTTAAAGATCAAACAAGTTTCTGGTGCACCAAAAGTGTTTTGCATATTGCGCATAATCATGTTTTTGTTGCTAAGGTCAGTTCTTCTTGTTAATGTGTTATATGTTCAATGGAAAATTGTTGGTTCAATGCAGAGTCAGTTGTGCAAACCCGTCAGACTGGACCACCAGAGATTTGTAAAGAACAGTTTAGTCGGTGTTGAAGAGAACGCGTTGCCGCAAAGAGTTGTATTCAGAATAAGTGCATTCGAACACGATTTTGTGCTCGAATTGCAGTCGGACTTCAGTTTCATTGCCCCAGGGTTTTCTGCACACACAGACGCAACTACTCAAAATTCAGCTCAGAGTGAAGATTTGAGCCGGTGTTTCTATGCCGGCGAGGTGAATTCTGACCCCTTGTCCTATGCAGCGCTGAGTTTATGCAAAGGCTTGCAGGGCGCTTTCGGCTACGATGGCTGGGAATACTTCATCAAGCCTGCTTTCAACGACGCCACCCCAGCAACCGATTGGGAAAATGTGGATGCGCATCTTATCAGACGCCGGTTTAACGCAAATCTGAATGGAACTTCCACTTCAAGGTGCGGTGTGGACAGCGGAGTTACCCACACCGTTGCAGAGTCTTTGGCAAAGTTTAAACACCTGAAGGAGCAACACATTAGTAACCTGACTATGTCAGTCCTGAGAAATCGCTCGAAAAGGTTTGTCTCCACTCCGCGTTATGTTGAGACATTAGTGGTGGCCGATGAGTCCATGGCTAAATTCCACGGTGACGACCTGAAGCATTACGTTCTGACTTTAATGTCGGTGGCAGCAAAGCTTTACAAACACCCCACCATTCTCAACTCTATCAACATCGTGGTCGTCAAGTTTATGGTGATTAACGAGGAAGAGAAAGGACCCAAGGTGTCCGGGAACGCAGCGTTGACCCTGCGTAATTTCTGCACCTGGCAAAAGAAGCTGAACAAAAACAACGACACGCACCCGGAGTATTGGGATACGGCCATCCTATTCACAAAAGAGGTAAGGCTAGTCCACGTTTCGTCAACAGGGGGCAGTCTGCTCGAATCCTAGAATGATCCCGCGAATGCAGTAGGCCTATATTGTGGTAATTATATCAAGATGTCTTGCAACATGAAACAAAACGGAACACAACACAGGCGTTTGCAATTTACTTACCCAATAATAAAACCATTTTAGACATGATTAATGATGGCATTGTAACCGCACCTTTTAAGACAAAAGTTGCATTGGTAACGTTTTACAAAAAGTTTCCATATGTTAACATTAGTCAACAACATTAGTTTACATTAGCTAACAATACAGAATTTTTTTACAGCATTTATTAATCTTGGTTGAAGTTGATTTCAACATATATTTACTAATACATTTTTAAAATGAAAAGTTTTATTTGTTAACATTAGTTAATGCACTATGAACTAACATAAACTAACAATGTACAATTGTTTTTTTTTATATCTAACATGAACAAAGATTAATAAATGCTGTTAACATGTATATTGTTAACGAATAGAACCTTTCCGGTGCACAACACATCCATAAATTGGGCAATATGTTGTTCTAATCATGTTCTGCTTGAAAAAGCACGTATTTGGATGCAGTTCAAAAAGTAATATTTTAAACACATATTGGCATATAAGCCTTTTTTTAGACTCTGAAATGTGTTTTGTATCTTACAAAGCAATGGGCAGGCTGCAACAAGAAAAGCCTCCAAAGTTAACCTACAGTCGCCATGGGGCTCCCATCATATTTATGAGTGTAGTTAAGGTCAAGGGTCAGGCCTGTCTTGGGGCTACTGCCCTCTGTTGGCACTGCAAGTATTAATCTGTGCACTGAATCAGTAGAGACACAATTCATGTATTCAGAATGCTTAGAAAGTGACAAAATAATGTAATTATTAATCTAATTTAACTTGCAGTATTCTGGCAGATTATGGTAGATCAGAGTAGAATTTTCAGAGCTATCGTATAGCTTAAGATGATTTTGAATATAGCAAACAAATAGTTTCAATCACTTTTATGATACCAAAGTGGTCCTTTTTTGTCATTGTGGAGCTTGACAGCCAGACTAATCTCACTGTGAATTTTGCAACAGTAGGTTAAAAGTTCTGCCTCTAAAATCAGTCTGTGCTTACCCAAATTCAAACCCCAGTGACCAAAGCTGAAAGTGTTGTTGAACGTATGGACATGTGTGAGCTCTAGTTACTTGGGTGAAATGTCCACAGAGTGGCTCCATAAGCAAGTTGTAAAGTGCGTTGTATTTTTGTTATAAATGATAAAACATGTCAGCAGGAATGCATATTTTATTAACCATACGCCTAAACCCATTCCCTAAATCTAACTGTCAGTAGAGTAAAAATAAAATTTTAAAGGGAAAATGCAACCTCTGAATTGCACTCATCATTGTTAATGTGAAAGCAATTACTTTCTGGTCTCCATGAGACCAGAACCCGAGTCTCTAGTCTAAAGGTTGCTCGTGTGCCATGCTGTCAGTAGTGCCACAGGAAAAGGTAAACGTGTACATCCGTAACTGCATGTAAATTTAGCCAAGTCCGGAAGACGCTTTTGTTTTGTGACATTATTTTATGTTGCTTCATAAAAGCCTATACTGCAAACGATTGTGTAGATAAATAGGTTTAGATGGCTATCCATGTGGGTTTTTTTTGTTCAGCATGTCCTGTACAGCACTGATCAAAGCTCAACTTCTCTTGTGCATCTGGACACAGCACCGTAAATTGCATACAATCTGAACTTACCATGCAGTGGTTCAG
The DNA here is from genome assembly GCF_025860055.1 of Xyrauchen texanus. Classification (NCBI taxonomy): domain Eukaryota; kingdom Metazoa; phylum Chordata; class Actinopteri; order Cypriniformes; family Catostomidae; genus Xyrauchen; species Xyrauchen texanus. Next base: position 20,331,566 of record NC_068279.1, read on the forward strand.
CAGGTCTATGAAAACTAGATATCATGTTTTTTTAAGTGCTGTTGCATTGCTGAAGTGATGTTATGTTTTTTTAGGTTCTGCATAGTTTTTTTTAAATCTAAAGTGAAGCGCTCTCACACAGCTGACACCTCTTGTAGTTATGTTATAGCACCCTCTTTGGTGGACTGCATTATTCCACCTTATTTTCTACTTGACTATTTTTAATCGAATTATCGACTTAAATCAAGTAATCGTGACAGCTTTTGTGTTCCACAGAAGAAAGTCATATTTACATTTACATTTATGCATTTGGCAGACACTTTTATCCAAAGCGACTTAGACTTACAGAGCCCTTATTACAGGGACAATCCCCCCGGAGCAACCTGGAGTTAAGTGCCTTGCTCAAGGACACAATGGTGGTGGGGCTCGAACCAGCATCCTTCTGATTACCAGATTACCAGTTATGTGCTTAGACCACTACACCACCACCACTCATATGGGTTTGGAACAACATGAGGGTTTGTATGATGACAGAATTTCCATTTTTGGGTAAATTATTCCTTTAATTAAATTAACTGAAGTGTGAAGTGACTGACCGACTTTAATTGCCAAAACTGTGTAATGATCTGGTCAATACGGTCTGTAACCTGAACATCTTCTTGCCCTCATTTAACACCATAACCTTATTTGTCCTGGCTCTATTGGGGAACTGACACTTGAAATATTATGTCTCGAAGTGTTATCAGCAATTTATCAGACAAAAGGCCAGTGCAATAATAAGGAATGGTCACACAAAGGTTGGCATTGCTTTTACTCACAGATAAACTCCTACTTTGAACCGATTCACCCTTACTAAGCCACGTGGACTCATTATATGTGAAAACATTGCCAGCTCCAAACATGCCAGATGAGCAAAACCTTTGTATCCTCTGTTAATCTGCTGTAGTTACACTTGAGCTGAGCTGACCATCCGAACCAGTCATATCTGCCTAGTCTGGATGACAGAGGCCAGCTGTGGTTAATCATTCTGTGGGGAGTAAATGTTTTATTGTTTCTTCTCCAAAGGGAACTCATGAAGCATTTTAGCAAGAGTGCTCAGTTACTCCTTACATTCTTCCACTCATTATGTTCATTACTCCCTGTGGACAGAGGGAGATTGTTGAGTTGAGTTTCTCCATGGCCTTGGATGAATCAAGAAAAGCTGGAGAGGGGTTAGAGAATCTGCTAACCTACATTACAAAAAAAATTATGCATTAAATCAGGGCAGGGGGTGATTATTGAGGTCTTCATAAATTACACAAAATAAGATGAATGATGGGAATGGATAGATAGAGGAATGAAGGAATTGAATAAATTATCTGTGCATCTATCCACCTTTTTCCTGAACACGGAAGTATTCCATGATTCATAACTGATGCTTGTTTTAATTATGTTTATATAATTTAAGATGTTATGATACCAACAAATGCACAAGTTGAGTCTCCCAACTAACATTTAATTGTTTGTTGTTCTCTGTCTGAATTGCTTGTTTGGGAGTTTTTACATTGCTTCTTGAGACCAGAAACAGAATGAAGAATGTAGAATTAAACTCCTCTGGGATTTAAAGAGGACTGCAGAAATAAAAATTTCACAAAGCAATATAGATATCTATCAAATGTCTGGGAGAATTATCTATTAATCTCTTCCACATTCATGTGATGACATACACATTTCCATTTAATTTGTTTCATTCAGCAAAGCCAATGTATACAAAAGAGGTAAAGGGGATTTCATGCAGGACTATGGGACATACACTAACGGGAAGTGTCCAGTTTCCCGAGGAGCTTCTCCTAACCACACTTCCAGCTGGGAGCGATCTGATCCTTTACCCCTCTTTCTCCTCCCACCCACTATCAGATAGTCTGTTTCTCATTACTGATATTTAATGAGAGAGATACTGAGGATGGTGAAAAAACAGAAAGACAGAAAGATAGAGAGAAAAAACCCCTGTGCCTGCTGTGTCAAGGCCCACCTGCTGCAGTGCTCCAACCCCAGCTGCAGCTTTGTGAATATTTAATTCCAAATTAAACTAGATATCTCTCAAGATAGACACTTCGGCTGTGACCTCATTAAATAATTTTCTGTCAAATGATGCAGTGTCACCAAAACCAACAGTGGATTGTTGAGGATATTTATTGGTCTCCAATTAAATGATATGGAAACAAATGGTTATTAAACATTTGTAGTTCTTAGTAGTTCAAGGAAAGTCTGAAAATTAGTCATTGCTGGCCTGTCATGTGAAACTGTAACCGTTCAAGTTTAATACAAACAAAAGCAAGAACTGTAACTAGGCCACTGCTGCAAGTGGGGTTTCAAGAGAGAGAGAGAGAGACCATGTTATTAAAACATGAAAATTTGGCCATTATAATGGTGACTCAAGATGGATTTACAGATCTTTACAGTCCATGTAACTACAGTGGAACTACAATTTTCAGTGTATGTAGGTTAAGCTATATAGAGCATGGGTTCATGGTTCAATATATATACCTTGTTGTACATCCCAGATAGTTCCTTAGCATTATTAAGTTCTGCAAATTTGATATCTGTTCCAAAGAATCAGACACATTGTTAACTGCTCTGAAGATGTGCTGCCTTCATTCAGTTGAACAAGGTGATTAAATTCAATCGATTACTTACAGTATATTTTAATGTTTGCCTTTTACATATACTTCACCAATGCACTGTCCAGTGAGTCTGCCTTTCAGTGCAGATCACTTTGTTCCCAAGTTAGTCAGGTGGTACAATTCAAGAGATACTTTTTTATTGAGCTCATTGGGTAGTAGAGGACTGGAACAGAAAATAAATAACATGGCAGCACATTGTGATTTGGGAATTTATAATAGAATCAGGAGGTTGAACATTAAACGTGACAAAATCATTCGGAAAAGCATTCTCAATTTGCTATGTTTAGATATTGCAATTTCAAATAGCTATGTTGCCTGTATTGAATTATGTACTTGTTTTGCTGCCACTGGAATGTACTGTATATGTTCCTAAATGGCTAAACATACAATTCACTACTCCCCTGCAGGGGCAGCATAAATTTATCAGAGAACGTAAAGCAATAGATACGAAGAGAAGGAAGGCAAGAGGGAAGAGTGAGAGAGGGAAAAAGGGAGTTTGTGAGCAAGAGAGGGAGAAAAATGCACATATGGAACAGTTTGGATTTTATAAAGGAATGATGAAAGTCGTATGTTTGCAATGCTGGATGCCAATTGGGTCAGCACTGCTTGTGGAGAGTATGGGTGAGTTCCACATCCCCACAACATAGAGAAGATGCTTGAAAAGAAACAATGGATAGATAAGGTACCAGAAATTACATGGAAGTCACTACTTTCGTTGCTTATCTAACCTCTAATTTTGAGGGTGCACCAGCCCACAAGCTATATCAGGACCTCAAGATTCAAATTAATTTACCATCAGGCAGATAGCTTGATTCCAGTAAAAAGGACCGTTTATATGTCAGGACAGGGATATGGTTTACAATTGAATCGACAATGAAATTCTCTAAAACACCTGGAGGGGACTTTTTCAGTGGGCAGACAGAAAAGAGCTGCTTGGAAAAAATTACCCACTAGTTAAAAATGTATTTTCTGTTATGGGGCGGACAGGCAGAATGAGATCGGCCGCAATCCCATCAAAATTGTCATGAATGAGCTATTTAGATAAGTGGAGTACAGGATCCACTGTTGGTTATAATTTAATTGACATAGTGATTTTGTGAGGAATTTTAATAAGGATTAATGTTTAGGGCTGTAATAGATTAATAGTGCCAAATAATTGTGTATGCTTTGCATAGTATGCATTGTACTTTATATATATGTCTTGCAGCTTGGGGCAATCCAGAAAAACATTAAGGCTACAGCTCCTTGACACCCCTGACACATACGTGAGTGGTATGTAAATAATACACATGAAATACCATGCACAACTGTGGCACAACTGTTTAGTAAATTTGCCCCTGAATGTTTGCATGAAGTGGTTTGTGTGTGTCCAGTAGTTTCTGGAGTACATATGGCCATATGACCAATGTGAAATATTACATACTGTAGAGTAAATGCCACAGTTGTGCAACCACAACTGTTCATGTGCTTTAGTAATACAATTAGCAAATTGTCTGCTTTTGAATTGTTTGTATATACTTGTAACTACAGCAGAGTGACTTATTTAAGCACTAATGTAAAGTTGATGTTAGGAAAAACCAGCTGGTGCTGTGGTAGTGGTGGATGAAGTGATTTGAGAAAGAGGTCACACCTTTCCTGTAACATGCATTTGTGGAAAGAAGCCATATTACATGACAAAATTTTAAAACAGGCAACAGAATAATTTCTTTTTAACATTGCTGTACTTTCCTGTCAAGTTTTAACTTGTCATTGCATAGCAAAATGCATTTTCTGGTGTCTGAAACAGTGAAATTGGAAACAGAAGGTTGACTTTTCTTAAGCTAAAATCTGTCTGTACTTACCAAAATTCCAAACACTGCCCTCAGTGGTCAAAGTGTTGTTAGGTGTATGGCAAATGTGAGCTCCATTTTCTGGGTGTAATGTCCATGCAGGGAACCCAAACGCGAGTTATAAAGTGAGTTGTTTTCAGCTGTACAAGCTGAAATGCAAAGAAGAGGAATGCATTTTCTATAAACTGCACCCCCCAACCCAAAAACCAAACCTAAACCTAACCAACAGTGGAGTAAAAAGTTTATGTTAGAAAGAAAAATGCAAACTCATAATCGTGCTTGTTACTGTTTATGAGAATGCAATTTTGGTCATGTCACAAGGGAAGGTAAACAAACTGGAGCCGAAGCAAAAATGTCTTGATGGTGACTTGTCATGAGTCGGAATAATGTGGCCGATCCTAGGGTACTGGAACTCTCTGAAACATCATGTGACTTTTTATGTGATCATGTTGCATATGTTCACACTGGTGTTCAGCTGGATTCACACAAATCAATGTTGAGCAGATGTGTGAATTAGGTCAAATTAAAAATTAGCTAACCAAGTGAAAAAATAAATAAAGTTGGAATATACCCCCTTCCCTCTTAACTAATAGCCTTTCTTTCTCTCACATTCATACATCTGGAGTGTTCAACAGCCAGCAACGGGAATGTATAAGTAATTTGTTAATTATAAGAACACTGATTAGGACAATAGCTTTGATACAATTTTATACGATTAAATCTGTATGAGCTTTCAGGTTTAAATGTTCATAACTTTTTTCTTCATGTTTTTGAGCATTTAAGGAGTTTTACTGTTTATAAACATTTGCTCTCTTTTGCTCTGGTTTCTGTGCCCTTTAATGGTTAGACATAAACTACTACTAAAGTTACAACCACAGTCAATCTTAGTCCTTTTTTGGGAGTTGGTAGGCCTGGGTTTTGCACCATGGAATGAGGTTGTCAAGCAAACATGCTATTATGATGTTAAGTCAGTAGGGCTCAACAGATATTTCAAGCAAATCCATTTAAAACTGTGTGGTAACAAAACATAGGTCAGTTGAAAACTCTTTTGGATTGAGATGTCACACATTACACCAATAAGTAGCTCATGTAATGGCAAAAATGAAACATACTTATCTAATATGCTTATATATACTAATATATCATGTCAATCAAAAACACATGGGACAGTTCCACCTTAATTTAATTGGTTTGTACTCACATTGTCTTGCTATTACACTATTAATCCCCATCTAGAATATGTTAAAAATGGCATTTTGGGGTGATGACAACCATTTGATCTTTTTCTGATCTAGGACCTGTGTGGATCCTCAACTTGTGACACACTGGGTATGGCAGATGTAGGCACTATGTGTGATCCCAAGAGAAGCTGCTCTGTAATTGAAGATGATGGGTTGCCATCTGCCTTCACTACTGCCCATGAGCTTGGTAAGTGAAAACAATTGTATTGCTGATGTTATGCTTAGTCATGTGTGACAGTTTAACTTCACTGTTTTAAACCAATGTATTTTTGGAAATGAGAGCACAAGACAGAGTCACAAAGTACAGCAAATGCGAATATATTTCATAACTGACATTTTTTTTAACTTGCATTAATATTATCTCACCCAGTACAAAAAAGATGCTCCAAATATAAGCCTGTTGTAGTGATTAGAAATGTATCATGTTCAGAGTTGCTGTATGCCAGCCAACCCTGATCAATATCTGGGTACCAGTCTTTTCTGCATCCTAATCTTCAGGAGGAAATTCATAACATTGTCCAAGAGAGGATGTTCATTCTGTTACACTAATTTCCTCAGACATTTCTTTAGGGTTTAGTTAAGCAGCTGAGGGAAGTTCATTGCTTATTTCCATGTGGGAAGCCTCATTGGTGGTTTTGGTCAAGTTTCCTGGCCAGGGAGGAAATGTGGGAAGCTATTGTAGATATAGTAGAAGTGATTCAGTATAGCTGTGGCTTGATTGTTGGAATTGTGTTTTAAAAGGCAAAAAAAAAATAAAAAATAAAATACAAAAAACATTGGAGACGGTTAATTTACATATGGTGATAGAGTGCTGACATGCATTGCACTTTATTTTTTGTCTTTTACATCTTTCCTTATTCCATTCCTCTTGTGTTCGCATCATTTCTCACTTATTTTCTCCTAAACTGTTTCCCCTCTACAGGACACGTCTTTAATATGCCACATGATAATGTTAAGGCATGTGAGGAGGTGTTTGGCAAGCTGCAGGACAATCACATGATGTCTCCCACTCTGATCCGTATCAATCGCACCAGTCCCTGGTCCCCATGCAGTGCTGCCATTATCACTGATTACCTGGACAGTGGACATGGTATGTCAAAAAATACAATGTTGTACATTTCCTTTAGGTCTAGACCTAACCTGCCTGGGACTAGAGTTTTGTTTGTACATAAATGATATAGGTCATATTCATGTGGAAACAAAAAAACAAAAAATATTTTTAGAGTAGCATTTAATTCCCTAACACAAATTTCCATGAACTCATGCTTAATATATTGCACCTTTAACATTTAAGGCTTACTTTTTACAGGCAGGAAATAGTCACTTGTTGCCTCTATCCATTGATAATATACAGGGTTAATGTATAATCAACCTTTCACTAAGCCAGAGTTTCTCAACTTTTTTCAGCCACGGCACACTTTTTATGAATAAAAAATACCATGGCACACCACTATGAAGTCATGATGTGTAATGAGGTCACAGGTGGCAAGAGCACTAAATGGGTAATACAAAATAACAATATTGCTTCTTTTCTAATTTGTTGATTTGTTCTTGCAAATTAATGCTTGAAATGCTGCAGCAAATTACAGGAAAGCAAACTCATGAAGGGCAAAAAAGGTGAGAGAATCACTGGTCCACAAAAGTTTTTACTGGGCATTACAATTTTTCTTGAAGAATTAGCTAAAAACAACAATTCCAGTGATTTTAATGATACAAGTAGAGCAAATTAACTGCACAATTGTACAGAATCAGCTGCAAAAATAAAGGGTATTTTTGATGTGGCTTGCTTCTATAACACAAATGTGTTAAATTTTATTAACTTATTATTTCAGTGTCCCTTTCTGGATATGTCACTAGGTGGTGACAAATGAGTGTCTTATGTGGTATGAGCAAGTCATTGAATAATTTTCGTTCATGACCGAAATCTGCCAAGAGAATTTAGTGTTTAAGCATTAAAAGAACAAAGCAGATCTATAGTTTTCCTTCAGTTAGAGCATTATTTTTCATCCAAAAAGATAACAATAATAGTCCTATAATATTGAGTTTCAATAACGTTCTTCTCCATAAAACTTAGATGACTACAAATCCCCGGAGGGGCGATTTTACGAGTTTGCCACGCAAGGAAGTGGGAGATTTGCACAATAAACATTAAAAACAAGCATTTGGAAGAGAGAGAGAGAGAGAAAAAAACTGTCAGTTTCTTTGATAGCAGAAAGTAATAAAAGGACTCATTTATGTTAAGATCTGAATTTTAATTAGTTCAATAAATGTGGTCTCTCATACTTGGGAAACAACAAGGTAATATTTAATTAAAAGAAATGAGACATTCAATATCTCTTCACACATTTAGACAGTTTTTAAATATTACTTGTTGCTTTGCACTCTCAAAGACATTATTTGTGAACCAAAAACGTGTGCGTCACCTCATAGACTTCAATATATTCTGCAGCGTTGGCATGAGTCATGTGAAAGCCCCTTAACATGTATAAAAATCAGCCACTTTTACACATTAATCGTAGCTCTTCCACCCCTTTCTCTCCTTGATGAACAAGGAAGAAAAAAGATGCCGAAGTGAATGAACAACATGCTCCTCTCATTCAGACAGTCGGTACATGTACCAGGTTATTCAGCTTGTTTACAAATGAGAATTTTCAAGAGTGCCTCCTCTTCAGAGTTCAAGATACATTCCTGTCAGACACAGATTCACTGTGCATGCGCTGCTGTAGCCAAGCATGCGATTGACTACTGCTGTAATCTATCAAGTGGGAGTCCGACCCCTGATTATTTTGTTTATTTTTTATTTATGCTTTTATATATTTTGTGGAATTTTATAATTTTACATGGCACACATGACAATTTTTGAAATACTGCACTAAGCTCCATCCCCTTGGTTACCGTTGTGCACTCTGGCAAGCTTTGTAGAACTTTCCATAGGAATGAATGGGAGATTGACGTGAACTGCCAGTTTATGGGAAAAATATTCTCATAAATGAAATTGACAATATTCTTACATGGACTGGAATGAAGAGTGACATTGTAACGCATATTTATCTGATATTTTTTGTAAAAGAAATGGTTAAATTACACATTAATTTGATTGAAAACATCTAGTGTACTGTTGTAACCTCCATTCCCTGATGGAGGGATGAGATGTTGTGTCGAATGAAGCGACACTAGGGGACTATCTTAAAGGCCTCGGTTACCTCTGAACTTGAGAAAAGGCCAATGAGAAATGGGCAGACAGAATTTGCATGTCCCTCACCTGGACATACGGGTATAAAAGGAGGGAATCATGCATCTATTCATTCAGATTTTGCACTGAGGAGCCAAGAATAAGGTTCGCCGTTACAGTGGCTCGGTCAGCGTCGTGGCTGGGGGGACACAATGTCTCATTCCCTCCATCAGGGAACAGAGGTTACAACAGTAACCGAGACGTTCCCCATCTGTTGCTCACTCAAGGTTGATGTTGTGTTGAATGAAGAGACACTAGGGGTCCCTATTCAATCACGCCACGCACTAAACCATGTACGTGAGCTGCTGAAACAGGTGCGGGCAGGCACTTGCGTGCCAAAGCAACAGGCTGTGTCAGACTGCATGTACCCCATAAACAACGTTCTTTTACAACTCCTATTCTTTCAGGGGGAAAAGATCCCTCGGAGACCACAACCTGCCCAGACTGGGGGAGGTAAAATGTGGCAAAATCCGTCACATGGGTTTTCAGGCCACATGTGTAAGTGGCGCAGTGGTAGATCCTACCTGCAGAGAGGGAGGAGTTGGGCATGAAGGCCCATCCTGTGGATCACCTATTCCAGTACAGAGTAATTAGTACCCAAAGTGAGTCTGGTCGGGGACTCCGCTGAATTTGCGGACCAGAGGGCTAGGGAGCCTCTGTTTAGAGACAGCGTTCCCTTTCCGCTGTCCAACAAAGCAGACAAAGAGCTGCTCAGAACATCTAAAGCTCTGTGTGCGGTCCACATAGGTACGCAAAGCATGCACCGGACACAGCAAAGATAAGGATGGGTCTGCCTCCTCCCGAGGGGGTTGTAGGACTTGGGGGACGTTCGCAGGTCCCCAACCCTCTTGATGGATGCGAGCGCAATCAGGAGGGCCATCTTCAAGGAGAGGGCTCTAAGCTTGACTGACTCTAGAGGTCCAAAGGTGGGGTCTCTGAAAGCCCGAAAGGACCACAGAGAGAACCCATGAGGGGAACTTGCATGGCCTGGGAGGGTTCAACCTACGGATGCCGCTAAGGAACCTGGTGATCAGGTCGTGCTTCCCTAGGACTGCATTGTGGTAAGCCGACATGGTGGCTACATAGACCTTCAAAGTGGGGGCAGCCTCCTCCAGCCTCTCCTGCAGACATGAGAGCACTGACCCGACTGCGCATCTCTGCAGGTCTTCAGATCGGAAAGAACACCAATTCGCGAACAAGCACCACTTCGGGGCGTAAAGCTGCCTGGTAGAGGGAGCTCTGGCTTGGTTGATCGTGTCTACTACAGCAGGTGGAGGGAGACATCAGACTGGCCATGGGGCAAGCCGGTCTTGTGTCGGACCCGGACGGAAGCAAACAAGCGTGCTGGGGGGCGGGTGGTTCGTGGGGATTTACGCGACGAAACCGAGCCTGCTGCACTCCCCAAATCACCTTCATTGCCAGCTGCGCCGGCCCCAATCGCGTAAGAAGTAGGTGCAGCATGGGAGGTGGCTGAAGTGGCTTTCTCTCTGAGAAAAAATAGCCGTGACCACTACGTTGCAATGGTTATGGGAGACTGTGAATCAGAACTGAGGCAAACGATCATCACAGTCATTTAAAAAGAGAAAAGAATCATTTGATGGTGATTACACACCTGATAAGATTAGCGTAAGTGAACAGAACTGCTCACAACGGCTCATAACACAATAACTATAATCCTGTGAACTGTTATATACTATCATCTTTACTCAGACATGAATCAAAACATAAATGTATTAATGTTAAGTTCTTAGCTTTAATTTACCTTGGAGCAAATGTAGATGTCCTCGCTAAATTTATACAGTACATATTGATTTGGGAATGGGAAATGACAGTTTAATCCATGGTCTTTTCGAGATTTATAAAAAGAAAAAAAAGAAAGAAAAAACAATGTGTGCATCCTCTCCTGGTACCTCTTATGACTGTTACAATTGACCCAACAACATTGTGGGATAATTTCTGAAAAATTCAGCTTAAAACTGCTCAAACACACATAACAACTGTAGACTCTCACTGGAAAAATCAAGCACGTTCCACAGAAATAGTGCAAAGCAACAGTTGCTAAGATAGGATTGGTCAAACAGTAAATTGGAAACACTTTACAATAAGTTTCCATTTGTTAACATAATTAATGCATTAGGTATCATGAACAAACAATTAACAATATTTATATTTTACAGAATTTATTAATCTTTGTTAATGTTTCTTTCTTCAGTTGTTCATTGTTAGTTCATAGTGCATTAACTAATACAACTTTTGATTTTAAAATGTATTAGGATATATTGAAAATAACATGAACTAAGATGAATTTTGTTGTTAAAGTATTTTTTATTGTTAGTTCATGTTAACTAATTGTAACCAGGTGTTGGGTAGGGTCCTTTATGCTTTTAATTTGAATAAGAGACATATCTGTAGAATATGTACTATATGTATTGAAGGGTCCTTTAAGAGGCATCGGGTGACGTCATTGCGTATGAACAAATGAACGTGAACGCACGATGAGGAAGTCGCAGAGTTAGGCTGCCCATGTGTGTATGACTGCTGTTCGAGTCTAATTTGTCATCATTCAGGGAGTTGGATGTTTACGCAGGATTGCGTGAATGTGTGAGTGTGGCTGAGCTGACGCGCCGCATGTACAGACGAGGCCTGTTTGCGTTGAAGAAGTGATTTTAACAGTGTGTAACGTGAGAAACACGGGAAAAAGTGAGTAATATACATACTATGTCATTTCAGGTGTATTTTGTGAGTGTTATTTTAACCTAACTGTTCATGCAGTTCTAAGATTTTATGTTTCTTTCTAGAGAGTACCACTACCGTATTATTGTCACTGGTGTTCCAGTATTTGCATTGTCTTTTTGATTATTGCACCCAAAAAGAGGTGACACGTTGTACTTTCTTTTACATTTTCCTTTATTTTTTGGGAAACAATCTGCTGTGTGATTTAAAGATACACTGGCACTGTATTTTGTGTTATTGTGAGTTTTCTGCCTGTAACTGCCAGAAGAGAAACAGAAACTCCTAACTAATTATAAGGAATAAAATAAGAACCCCATTTGTATTTGTTGGTCCTGTGTCATTTTCCTGTGGCCACAATTTTGGTACCAGAAGTGGGGTCTTCCAAGAGAGTTAGGAAAATCAGTTTTTATTGGGGTGTGCAATAAAAAAATAAATAAAAAAAAAAGTACAGTGCAGTAATACGGTAGTGGTGAAGAGGAGACTGAAGATTTCTGCAGGCGAGGAGGAACGGCTGTGGCGAGTAAAGAGACGGATCGTCGTGGATGATCGCCAGGGCCCAGCTGGATCTCATCGCCAGGGGCTAAAAGAGACTGTTCGACAGTGTTGCATCAGATTGGAAGGACTTCAACAAGCACTTATCCTTTTCAGAGTTTTACATAGAGACATTTAAGGACGTGAGATTTTACAATGTCAGACCCAGATGATGACCCTAGCTGAGCTAATTTAACAGAGCAAATTAGAGAGTTGCAAAGTAAACATGATCAAGCAATGGCTGCGATTTCCTCACTGAATCAGAAGTCTTATGTGTATGTCCCGAGAGAAAGACACATATTACCATATTGCGGTGATATGGAGAAAGATGGCAGGTCAGTCGATGATTTTATAGAGGAAGTCGAGCGGGTGCTGCGTGTTAGGCACCAGTCTGACCAAGATCAGTATGATTTTGTTATGTCTCTGTTAAGGGGTACAGCCTTGGAAGAGGTACGTCTTCGCAGTGTTACTGATGATGGGGTTGACGATTTGTTTGAGTACCTCAGGGAGGCGTTTAGAGATAGACGTAGCACACCTCAGCTCCTCCACAGTTTTTACAGCCGAAGACAACTAGAGGGGGAAAACATTAGAGACTTTTCTCATGCCCTGTCACAAGCCCTTGGCTTAGTTTCGAAATGTTCTCCCAATGCTATTGCGAATGAAAGGGTGGCATTGAGAGATCAATTTGTTGAAGGAGTCCGCGATCCATCTCTGCGAAGAGAGCTTCTCAAATTTGTGAGAGACCACCCTAGGTGTACGATGATAGAGGTGCGAGATGAAGCACGGCTGTGGTTCGTAGAAGAGCCCCCAGCAAAAACAACTAAGTCTCGGTGTAGTACTAACATGACGCAGTGTTCAATTCTCAGGGTGCAAGAGAAAAAGAGTGTCACCTTAGAGGATGTTCTCGAAGTGGTGGCCGAACAAGGCAAAGCAATTAGTGAACTCACTCAAGCCGTCAAAAATCTGACTGTAAGGGGTGGTAGTACAAGGGTAGAAACCTTTAGGCCTAGATCACAGCCAAAATTCACTGAGGATGGACAACCAATATGTTTCAAGTGTCAAGTCGCTGGACATGTGGCAAAGAATTGCCCTCAGAAGCAGAGCTCTAGAACAGCTAGGTCCGTATCTTCTGACTCCCAGGGAAACGGGAGCCCTCGGTTGTTGTGAGTCAGGCAATTCGGGGGAGACATATCGACTCAAAAGATACACCTCCAACCTGTGATCAGTTATTGCAATGTGCTGTTGGTACATGTCCTGTAGTAGACCTTTCAATTTGTGGCATCACTACTAAAGGCCTATTGGACACAGGAAGTCAGGTTAGCACCATAAATGAGCAGTTTTTCAGAGACCATTTGAGTGGTAAAGATGACGACATTCTCTGCATGGCTGGTTGGCTAAAGCTCACAGCGGCCAATGGTCTGGATATACCCTACCTGGGTTATTTAGAGCTTGAGGTGGAGGCAGAGGGAATTAACCAAATTGTCGAATTGTGGTTTCCTAGTGGTCAAAGACATCTCCAGCTCTGGCAACACAGTACCATGCATCATAGGAATGAATATAATCAGCCAATGTGGACAGCTGGTCCAAGCAGAATTTGATACCACCTTAGGAGGAAAATTAGATCCTGAGTGGAGACATGTTTTCCAGAAAGTCCAGACATGTACTGTGAACAGAAAATCCGTTGTGTGTGTTGCTGGAAAATGGACAGAGCACATACCTGCAGAATCGGTGGTGACAATAACAACGACGGGTTTCAATAGGGGTGGTGGTCAAGGAAGTCCTATGTTGTTAGAACCGCTCCGTACTCCATTGCCAGGAGGTCTGATAGTCATATCCACCCTCGTTAACTCGCATGGTCCCTGTATCCCTGTAAAAATTCTGAATTTGTCTCGGGAGGATGTGTGGTTGTCACCAAGGACCAGTCTGGGTATCCTGTCAAAAGTAGAGTGTGTGGACGGCTCGCCACGGTGTGAAGTAAAATTTCAACGGATCTCGGCGGACCTTGAACAGGTGACTTTAAACATGAGGGATGGGCAAGACCGAGACCGGGTGCAGGTTATCTTGGATAAGATTGAAGTAGGAGGAAGTGAGTCTGAGCAAGCTTAGCTCAGGTCATTGTTGACGAAATACATCGATATATTTGCCCTAGAGGATGAAGACCTAGGTTACACAGACAAGATCAGACATGAAATTCACTTAACTGACGATGAGCCCGTCACACAGCCCTATCGTCGAATTCCTCCTAATCAGTATAAAGAAGTGAAGGATCACATCTCACAACTGGTAAGGAAAAGAGTCATACAAGATAGTAATAGTGCCTATGCATTGCCAATCGTGCTGGTACGTAAAGCAGACGGCAGTATCAGGCTATGTGTAGATTACCGTAAACTAAATCAGAAAACAAAAAAAGACGCATTTCCCTTACCTCGAATCGATGAGAGCTTTGATGCTCTGCAGGGGGCTTGTTTCTTCTCGACAATTGATTTAGCAAGCGGCTATCATCAGGTGGCCATGGCAGAAGAAGACAGGCACAAGACGGCTTTCTCAACCCCTTTTGGCCTCTTTGAATTCTTGCGTATGCCGTTCGGGGTCTGCAATGGACCTGCAACCTTCCAAAGACTGATGCAGGCTACCATGAATGATCTTGTTTTCCAGATTCTGTTAGTTTACCTAGATGATATCCTGGTGTATTCTTCAACATTCCGGGAGCATTTGGTAAGGCTGGAAACTGTATTGAGCAGGCTGCAGGACACTGGTCTCAAGGTCAAGTTAGAAAAATGTCACTTTCTTCAGTCGGAGGTTGTGTTTCTGGGACATCAGATATCTGGCGATGGTATTGGCACAGACCCTCAGAAAGTGGCAGTTATAAAACAGTGGCCGGTTCCGTCTACACTGAAGGAATTGAGATCATTCCTTGGGCTCTGTAGTTACTACAGACGGTTTATTCAGGGG
Organism: Xyrauchen texanus; assembly: GCF_025860055.1. Lineage (NCBI taxonomy): Eukaryota > Metazoa > Chordata > Actinopteri > Cypriniformes > Catostomidae > Xyrauchen > Xyrauchen texanus. The sequence continues at coordinate 20,346,726 of NC_068279.1, forward strand.
TTCTCCAAGATAGCTGGCCCACTTCATGATGTGGTGAATTCATGTCTGACCACTGAAAGCTCCAACAGAACTAATGTCTTGTTGGGGAGTCTATGGACTGAACAATGTCAAACCGCTTTTGACACCCTCAAAGATCGGCTTACTAGTGCGCCTGTCTTAGGGGTGGCTGATTATTCGAAACCCTTTATTGTGGAGACAGATGCCAGTAATCAGGGGCTAGGTGCCATTTTATATCAGAAACAAGGAGATCTAAAACGTGTTATTGCCTTTGCTAGTAGACGGCTGAGAGACGCAGAAAAAAATGACAGAAATTATAGCAGCATGAAGCTCGAGCTCCTTGCTCTCAAATGGGCGATCGTTGAGAAGTTTCGGGGGTATTTGCTGGGGTCCAAATTTACTGTGATAACTGACAATAATCCTCTGTGCCACTTGAAAACAGCAAAGTTTGGAGCGATTGAACAAAGATGGGTTTCACAACTATCCGTCTTTGATTTCGATGTCCAGTATCGTCCGGGGTATCGGAACACAGTGGCTGACACACTATCTAGGCAGCCATTTGCAGGGGAGCCTGAGCCAGCCTCAGAGGATGCAGAGTACGATGGATGTGTGGCCGTCTGCGGTTGGATTCACAGAGGTTCCGACCTGGATTCAGCACTTGTGGCTGCTGGGATGCACAGCTGTCAAGTGAGGCAAATGCGGGCTGTAGTGCCAAACTCCCTGAATGATGGTAATGGATTGGGTCAAGGAAATACACCCACCTTTCCAGGTTATTCAAATGATGAATTGATCCGCTTTCAACAGCAAGACCCTGTGATTGGCGGATTCAGGAAGTTTTGGGATCAAAAGAGAAGACCCTATGGTAAAGAACTAAAAGCTCTACCAAAACCTGTTCGGTCAATGCTGAAGCACTGGAACAGCATGAAGGAGTGCCAGGGTCTACTGTACCGTGTCTTTGAGGATGTGAGACACGGGGAATGTTATCAGCTCTTGTTACCTCTCAATTTGAAGAAGCCTGTTCTGGAGTATGTGCATGATTCTATGGGACACCAAGGTATCGAGCGCACCCTCCACTTGCTGAGGCGACGGTGTTTTTGGGTAGGAATGCACCACGATGTGGACAAATGGATTAAAGATTGTCAACGTTGTGTGATGACCAAGATGCCGCAGCCGAGGGTCCACCCTCCCATGAAATCGTTCTTGGCTTCTGGACCCCTTGAGGTGATTGCTGTGGATTTTACGGTGTTGGAACCCGCAACCAATGGTCAGGAGAATGTTCTGGTTGTCACTGACATCTTTACGAAGTTCACTCAGGCCTTCCCCACTCGAGATCAAAATTTCAGATACCACAGCCAAGGTGCTGCTTCGGGAATGGTTTATGAAGTATGGTATTCCTGCACGTCTGCATTCTGATCAGGGGCGTAATTTTGAGAGCGAGGTTGTGGCTGAACTTTGTAAGCTCTATGGGGTGAAAAAGAGCCGCACCACACCATATCACCCCAGTGGCAACGCTCAGTGTGAGCGGTTCAACAGGACACTACATGACCTGTTGAGAACACTGCCACCTGAAAAGAAACGACGGTGGCCTGAATACCTACCAGAGTTGGTTTTTGCGTACAATGCAACGCCTCACGCGACTACTGGATATTCTCCATATTATTTATTGTTTGGGGTTGATCCTTACCTGCCTGCGGATGCCCTTCTAGGACAAGAGCGAGGTTTTGACCAGAAACACGACTGGCTGTTGGTTCACCAAAGGCGTCTGAATGATGCTCATGCCAGGGCAAGAGAATATTCTGAACAGAAGGCTGCTGAGCGCAAAAGGATAGAGTCTATTGCCCAAAGATCGAGGTCGGGGCACTCGTGTACCTGAGGAGCAGACCCGTAGGCCATCACAAGATCCAGGATGCCTGGGGGCCAATTGTATATCAAGTAATAGGAATCGTGGACAACACCTACACAGTGGAGCCGTTGGAAGGAGGGCCTACAAAGAGAGTTAACAGAGTAGACATCAGGTCCTGTGTGAGTCCGCCTATTCCCGCCCCTAGGAGACTGCCTAAGGTGTGGGAGGAGATGTCTGAGTCCCTTAGTGAAGTGGAGTCTGAGGATTCAGAGGAGGGTGTCATTTTGAGAGAGGAGAGATCTCTTACGCCTACAGTAAGAGGTCTTAGCACCCAGTCCGTTGACCAACAAGAGCCTGCTGAGGCCTTGGAGACTGCGGAAAGGCTGGATGCAGCTACTAGTGTGTTAACTCTCCCTGTTGCGGCACCACGCAGATGTAGTAGGAGGTCAAATGCTGGACGGCATTCAAATGTGCACCATGAGCCAAAGTCTGTCTTAGATTGTACGTCTATAAGTCCGGCAGCAGTTTCACAGATATTGGCTGATTTGAGTTCCGTTCTGTTCCGGGAAGCAGTTAAGGAGGTTAAGAATACTCTGACCTTTAATGAGTAATCGAGGCCGCTTACTCTGATGCAGGGGAGAATGTAACCAGGTGTTGGGTAGGGTCCTTTATGCTTTTAATTTGAATAAGAGACATATCTGTAGAATATGTACTATATGTATTGAAGGGTCCTTTAAGAGGCATCGGGTGACGTCATTGCATATGCGCATGAACAAATGAACGTGAACGCACGATGAGGAAGTCGCAGAGTTAGGCTGCCCATGTGTGTATGACTGCTGTTCGAGTCTAATTTGTCATCATTCAGGGAGTTGGATGTTTACGCAGGATTGCGTGAATGTGTGAGTGTGGCTGAGCTGACGCGCCGCATGTACAGACGAGGCCTGTTTGCGTTGAAGAAGTGATTTTAACAGTGTGTAACGTGAGAAACACGGGAAAAAGTGAGTAATATACATACTATGTCATTTCAGGTGTATTTTGTGAGTGTTATTTTAGCCTAACTGTTCATGCAGTTCTAAGCTTTTATGTTTCTTTCTAGAAAGTACCACTACCGTATTATTGTCACTGGTGTTCCAGTATTTGCATTGTCTTTTTGATTATTGCACCCAAAAAGAGGTGACACGTTGTACTTTCTTTTACATTTTCCTTTATTTTTTGGGAAACAATCTGCTGTGTGATTTAAAGATACACTGGCACTGTATTTTGTGTTATTGTGAGTTTTCTGCCTGTAACTGCCAGAAGAGAAACAGAAACTCCTAACTAATTATAAGGAATAAAATAAGAACCCCATTTGTATTTGTTGGTCCTGTGTCATTTTCCTGTGGCCACATAATGTTGCTAACTACTGTTATCAAATGGGACCTTATTGTAAAGTTGTAAAGTAAAATAAATAGTTTAAACAAAAATATTTGACCACAGAATACCACAGTAACCCCCCAATAATCTAACCTATCAAGTACAACCCCCCAAATATTTGCCAAGTAACACCAAGTATTTTGAAACAAATGTGTGTTCAGATGCTGTTTGGCACAATCATGGAATATCGTGAGTAAGTGCTCCTCAGAGCCCTTTCAGAATAGAACTGCTCAGGTTGTAGTCCAAAAACCTTGAAAAGAATGAGCATTTTCAAACCATGGGTTCCCTAAAGCTTTACCTGTGGGTTTTTATAATGGCAGTTTTGGATTTAGGAGTAAAATAAGTTCCCTGTCAAAAAGCTACACTTTGATGCTGCGCTGATTTAGCACTTTGGGAACAACTTTAGGTGTGACCAGCTGTGATTATGTGTGCAACACGTCAATTAAATTGACCAGAATTTATAGCCTCTGCTGGTGACATCATTGGACGTCACAGGTGCTTCAGATCATTCTGTGTGTGTTGTGCTTCTTGACTGTCAGAACGTTCTACTTTCCTCTGTTAGGAGTTAGAATTGTTAGGCAGTGCGCCGAAACCTTTCTCTTTCTCTTTTCTTTAAAAAAAAATAAGAAAAAGAATGACTGATAAACAAAGCAAGTGGTGTGTGTTCCCATGTTTATGCTCTATGGCTGAAACGGACACACACCAGTTTTGTTTTGTGTGTTTGGGGGAAGAGCATTCTGCTCTTGCGTTGGGGCAGGGCGGGTGCGAGTATTGCGATCTGTTTACAGTCCAAATGCTTTGCACTCGTCTCGCTTACTTCCAAGAGCCAGCGCCCACTCTTTCATCGTGGGACTCTCGCATAGATCTGGCTGAGGAGCGAGAGACGGGTCCGTCCCACTCGCTCTCTCCCCAGATCCATCTGATCATTTTTGCCCTGGTCTACGAGGCGAAGCTTCACCAGTAGGTATCAGGGCTCACTCTACCAGAGGGGTCGCCTCCTTTAAAGCCTTGGCTAGAGCTGTCCCTCTGCAGCATGTTTGTGATGCGGCAGGCTGGTCCTCTCCGTGCACATTCATATGATTTTATAGTTTGGATGTTCATGCCACTCCGAGCTCTTATGTTCTTGAGTCAACATCACAAGCTCATGTCTGAGACCTCTCGCGCTCTTGTGAGCAAAACTATACAACTGTAAGGGGTCCGGACATCCACAGTGCGGCGGCGTGGGTATTCTCGTTCCCAAAGCACTAAATCAGCACAGCATCAAAGTGTAGCTTTTTGACAGTGAATGTCTCTGGTTACTTAACTGTACTTAACTCTTTCCCCGCCAAACACGGAATTTTCCGTGTTTTATGAAAAAAACGCTTCCCCGCCAAACATGGAATTTTCCGGGTTTCCGTGTTTTAGGTGTTATACGGTAAGGAAGACCCCTGCGCATGTTTTGAAAGAGTACGCAACTCTTTGATCAAAGAAACAGACTGCGATCGTCTCAAACATGAAGAAGTGGAGTATGAGAAGCTCAAAATATCAGACATAAACATGCCTTTTTCTCAGCTTTTTGTCTGAAATGTTGTTTTTTGACAAAACCTACCTCTGTTCAAGTCGCAATAAAAAAAGAACACATGAAGATAAAATAAAATTGTTTTTTTTTGCCTAAAAGCAGAGGCCCAGGTCTTTATTTTGATATATAGCATCTTCATATATTCATGGAAGAAAATATTCTGCGGGCCATTAAATTTTAGCGAAAATCGTCAAAAACCCTGACGGTGGCTGGCAACTTTTTTTTAAAAACGCTGGCAGGGAAAGAGTTAACAGAGCACATATTCACTATGATTTGAGCAGTGCCCGCAGAATATATATTTATGTAATTAAGTCACACTATTTTGTGCTTTTAAAATTTCACTGGGCCAATCGCATTTCCGGACATGTGACGCTACCGTCAAAAAAAAAAATGAAACTGAAAAGCCTACATGTCAAAATAAAAGCCCAAATTTAATTGAAACAGAAATATATGACTACTGCAAAGTAAAATGTTATATTCACTGTAATAATAAAAGGAATAATAATAAATAAATAATAAAAATGTCATATTTAAGCAATATCTCACTAAAAATATAGTGCTATTAATGTTTTAAATAAGCTAAAAGAGTGTATTTAATAGCTTATTACCCATTTTAGCTTTGGTATCAAGAATTGTAAATTTTTCTTGTATCTGTACCAAATACTGATATTCTGGTATTGTGACAACCCTAATAATGCTAATATATTGTATGTACTGTATGTACTGTATATAGTATGTGTAATACAGGCCATGTGTTCAATGGAAATGTTAAAGGTTGTTTTAGAAATGATTAGTTGTTTTTTTTCTGGCTTGTGAATGTGGATATATCATGCTGTGGGACAGGGTAAGGACAACAGACAGGTAGAATTCAAATGTTCTAATAGGGAACAGTGTTTTATATGATACTTATATATTTGGATATTGCGAATGCTATGAAAGTGAATTTTAATTTATCTGTGCATCAATTTGTAATTATGAAATTATGTACAGTGTAATGTATTTTAATGAAACTAATGAAAAAATGTTTGGAGACTCATACACCCCTGTTTTTATTATTAAAACCTGATGCTTATTTACACTTACACTATTTCCTAAAGTTTACGGAATGATCATTATTGTTATAATAAAATCTAATACTTATGAAGAAATATATAAGACCCTTGCTGTAGATGCCCATTTGTGTGTATAGATGTGCACGAGGCTAAACAGAGTGATGGATGAGTCTAGAATATCAGTGTTGGTGCTCTCGTCAAAGAAATACGCATCACAAGGTCAAATTAAGTAACTGTCTGAAACAATAGACCATTATCGCACTTCCTGTTTCCGGAATGTTAGAAATCAAAGCAGTGCACTGGAATATCTGGTTTATCCTGGTTACCAAGAGAAGCTATGTTCGCATCCTCCCGCAGCTGTTTTTGCAGCGTACCGGGCTGTTCTAACATAGTGTCTAAACATAGACAGCCGTACATTAGTTTCCATGATTTCCCAAAAGATGAACAGCTGCTGAGAACATGGTTGAAATTAGGGACGCACGAGGGACGAAGGTCCGTCTTTTAATATACTTCGTGGTAGCACGTTTGTGCACTTCGAAAGCGATCATGTTTACATCTCAAATAGTGGCAGGAAAAGACTGAAAACCGGTGCTACACCATAACGATTTCCCTGGAATAACTGGGGGGAGGCTCACATGTCTCGACAGTCAGTTTTTGACCGGGTTAGTGCTAGGAGTAGACGTTTATGAAGATGGTGCTTCTCAGGCTAGCAAATTTTCTGCTGTGGATAAACAACCCACAGTTTCTGCTGTGGAGGAAGAACAACCCACAACAGATCACAACTACATGTACGACCCCGCAGGTGGAATGGATGTAGTTGTAGCTGCTGCTGAAACAATCAGAAAACTGGAAGCCAAGGTCAGAAAATTTGAATGTCAGCTGAGGGACCTATCTTGCACTACACTACACATTAACAGATACTGTGCAACAGATGATGAATTCAGGTTCCACACTTGTTTTCCATCTGAGAAAGTATTTTGGTTATTTTAGGAATCAGTTGCCCCTTCAGCATCCAGGTTGGTGTACTGGAGCAGAGCCCAGAGGACAAGCAATGTCATGACATTTGAAAAACCAAGTCCAAACCGTAGATTGGCACAAGTTGATGAACTGTTCCTGTACTGCTGTCGTGTTGTGGTCGGCCTGAAAGAGAAGGTAATAGCAGATATCTTTGGCATCAGCACCACAGTTGTGAGCAGAGTGATCATTACATGGGCCAACTACTTATACCTTGTCTTGGGGTCAGTACCAATTTGGATATCAACTGAACAGGTCCAAGCAAAAATGCAGACAAAGTTCACACTGTACTGTGCAAACGTGAGAGTGATTCTGGACTGTATGGAAATTAGATGCGAGTCTCCATCATCGCTTACACTCCAGTCTGAAACCTTTTTCACATACAAAAACCACAACACTTTCAAAGCTCTGATCAGTATTGCCCTGTGTGGCATAATCAGCTTCATTTCAAAGCTCTTCACAGGATATATCTGTCAATATCTGATGAGAAATAACAAGGCAGTCTGGAATTCTCAACTTATTAGAGTCTGGAGATGCATGCATGGCTGATAAAGGCTTTGTCATTGATCAGATGCTGTCTGATGTTGGTGCAAGTCTCATTATACCTCCATTCAAGAAAGGTACTTGCTTCAGCAAAGAAGACACAGAAAAAACACAGAGCATCGCTCGGCTCAGAATCCTGGTGGAGAGAGCCATCAGGAGAGTAAAAGAGTATCATATTTGGGACACAACCATTCCTATGACCCTTTCAGGTTACGTCAATCAGCTATAGACAACCTGCTGCTTAATGTCCAACTACCAAGGCCCTCTGGATGTGAATGGTAATGTACCGGTGTGAAACACTGGAAACAGGCCAATTTGTTAAGAATTTTTATTGAATGTTCATTGCCAACAATTTGACAGTTTTTACATTTTGTATTATATAAGCCTATTGAAAATAGAATTTTGAATAAAAAGAATACAATTATATGTATGTAATTATAAAATATTATGTAAATAAATACAATAATATGTATATAGTAATATATATAAAAAAAGTAATAGCAATAATAAAAAAGTAAAAAAGAGATGCTACCAGTGTATTTAGTGTGTGTATGTGTCTTTGCAGCTTGCAGCTATATTTGCATTTTCAGGTAGGTTTCCATATACGTGTTTAAAAAGAACAGGTCAATGTTCTTAATTTCTATGATCAGGGAGTCATCTAGCCAAATGTTTATTGAATGTTCATTGCCAAAAATGTTACAGTTATTACATTTTTACATTTAGTATTATATAGGCCTATTGGAAATAGCATTTTGAATGAAAAAGAATACAATGATATGTATGTAATAATACAATGATATGTATATAAATACAATAATATGTATTTAGTACAATGTACATTAGGCTATAGTAAAAAAGAAGTAATAGCAATAATACAAAATAATAACAAATCATATAATAAAGAAAATAATAAAAAAAGTAAAATAAGACCAGTGTATTTAGTGTATTTAGTGTGTGTATGTGTATTTGCATTTCAGGTAGGTTTCCATATATGTGTTATAAAGAACAGGTCAAGTTTATCCTTCATTTCTATGATCAGGGAGTCATCTAGCCAAATTATCTCAACTGTGAGGTCACTTTTTGTAGATGTGATGAAATCACACCAGGGTAAACCAGTTAATGCCAACTGGCCCTGGACTTGCCAGAAATACATGTGGTTTCTTTTCAGTTTAGCCTGACCACCGATGAACTTAATATGAGTCACATCCATTACACTGTGAACATTTGGGCAAAGGGAGGATTTGCAGCTGGGTCATATACCTTAGCATCAGGGCTAGCACCAAGGTAAGGGGCATCAGGATGTACAACAAATCCAGAAGGCGATACATTTACATTACGTAGGTCACTGTACTGCAGTAAGACTTCTGGCTCAAGGTCAATACCCCTTTTCATGGCAAGAGTTTGCCGTACCCCCTTCAGAATCCTGACGGCCAGAGCCTGAGAAGGCGACTCCCCTGTTACATTGCATACTTCCCCAAATCTACTAGAAGTGAAGCGGGGCTGACAAACTTGCTTCCACAAAGGATTCTCTGACTGCCCTCTTGTATCCTTCTCAGCGATATGAGGCTCCTCGTTCTTTCTCATTGACCGGTATCAGCTTGCCTGTACATTCTCACACCATTATATGTAAGATATTTGGTATGCTAAATTTAGAAGGGAATTTAGGGTCTTGAAATATGTGAGCTATGGACTAAATTAAACTGTCCTTATTGTACCTTATTAGGTAATGAAATGTATAACGGAATTAGTCGTGTTCGACAACCATTATAAAATAGATAAATGACAAATAGTTAGATTATTTGTCTAAATAGATTCTCCACCATTGAAATTGTAGTACAACGTCTAGTTGTATCAGCTCACAATTTCAACTGTAAGGAATTAGCTGTAATAAGTGAATTATGATTGATTCACTTATTGGAGTGATATTATCCTCATGGCTTATTGAAAATAATATCACACGTATTTAGGTACCGCTTTGAAGCGACTTTTTTTTTTTGAAGCGAGATTATTTATCAAAATTTACCACAGTCACATCATCTTTGAACATAGACTAACTTTATTACTATTCTAAACATAAATATATAAACACATATATACATAAGACAGGTTGGTGAAAAGAGTGACAGAATGTGAAATAAATGATCAGTACAGTGAAAATGAACTTTATGGAGTCCTGTTGACCATACCTTAAGAACCATTTATCCTTCTTTGAGTCTACATCGATTTGCTATTACCCAAATTATTTAATTAATACACCAGCACTTTGAGCACAATATTGGAGATGTACTTGCATGTCTTTGTGGTGTTTCCTTGTGTTATTTCTGTTGCTTGGTTCCTGGCGCTTGGTCGAATGTTCGTTTCGTCTATGTTTTTGACCTCTGTATGATCTAAGTTATTGTCTGTATGAATGATGTGGTTAGCTTTGAAGTGAGGCCTTTTCATGGGTGTGTGAACCATAGAGAGTGATGAGCTTTCTCGGGATGTCGAGCAAGGCTAGATTAAGATGAAATGTCTTAGAGTTGTGCAAATCTGATGGTCCTTGTAACTTACACAGAACAGCCTGGTTTAACTTAAACATTCCCAACAGAAAAGATGGGTTTTTCCTAGATTAAAATCATGTTGCTGGAATTCTTCTGCATATATAATCTTACAGTCATGTTGGAGAGGATCGATAAGATCTTGCAAATTCCAGGTTGTGCTTTAAGGTCTTGAAAGTTGGCTCCAATTGATAACACCGCTGGGTCAGGAAGGTGCCCTAAAAACACAAGTACCAGAGGAACTATCATTCTTGGCAACATACTGCCTAGAATTTACAAGTGACAAAATAATTAATAAGATATTAAGAGCCTATTTCATGTTCTCATGTCTAGAAGCAAACCATTGCTATACCTCACAAAAATACTTACCTGGGTAAAATCGATAGAGAGTAGATTTAACGCTACTTTGTCCTTTTGCCTTTGGCTTCCGTACCACAAGTTAATCTGTGGGTTCTGGACAAATCCCCTAGACCAGAATTATTACACAAAACAAATACAGAATATCAAACATAGCATTGTTACAAAGGATAAGTTAGCTTATATCTGGTTCACTGATACAGTACCATGTGAGTATTTATATGGATGAGGTATAGAGGGGGATAGATACACTGTCCAGAGAACTGACTGTAGCTATAGCAAGGAAGTAAAGGTATGCAAACATTGTGCATTTTCAACCTTTAAACTATATCACACACAACTTGGTTCAGACATCATACCAGTGTCCTCGGTCTGTGCCATGTTTGAAGTGCACTGGCTCATGACAGTGGTGGAAGCACTGTCTTCAGCCCCATAGTGCTGTAATGTGCCATTTGAAAAAGCTGTGCAACCACATGTTTACACAGAGCTGTTCCAGCAGCACACGAACAGCAAAATCCATTTAGTAAAACAGGTTGCTTGCATTACATCCTTGAAGTGAAGAATATGTACTTTAGAGGAAGGTTACATAGTAAGAAGCATTTACTTAACACTAGAATAGTTATGGTGAAACTAGACTGAACAAAATTAACAAAATGAACATAACTAAAATGGACAAAAACATCTGCAACTGCAGTGGAAAAGATAAAAACATAATGAACATATAAACTTGAACTTGTTTAGGTTTGAAACCATACCCTATTCAATACACGTTACCAGTTTTGAGATTTTTTGCTATTGTATTGTATACCATGTCTGGAACCACAGTGTAAATCTAACTGGATAAATCTAAATCTGGATATCCAACAGGGCTCTGAAATATTACTTTCAAAATGATGTACACCAGAGAGCACAGAACACCAATAAAGAATGTTGATGTTGATGTTTTTAAAGAGTAGGGAGCATGATTTCGGACTCAGGCCTTGACTTCCTGTACTACTACTTCCTCACTCACTAAATCTGACACTGCAGTAAAGGGGAGAGGTTATCACAACTGAATCACTGATAACTTGCAACTTAGCCTACTGAAAGCAAATCAGTCTTACTTAATAGCATTAATATCAGACAAATTGTTTGTAGGTTCTGGATACAGTTGTTGGTAGTTAACATAAACAAACAAGCTAACATAACTAGCCACCAGATTACTTTAAGTTTGCAAGTCACTTACCTCTGTAATTGAAGATAAAATGTTCAAAAAACAACTTATAGCCTTTATCCAGCTTAGAGGTTCTGACTTGTGAATGCTCATATATATATACTGTAAAAAAGGCCATTGATATTAGTTCAATAATGTGTTTTTATTAGTCCTATTTTCACAGCACCATCCATATCATATATATATATATATATATATATATATATATATATATATATATATATATATATATATATATATATATATATATATATGATATGGATGGTGCTGTATGCAGACCAGTGTAGAACTGTGAAAATAGGACTAATAAAAACACATTATTGAATTAATATCAATAATGGCCACATGGCCACATGCCAATCATAGTGAAATTTAATTTCAGTTTTTGGCATCTATGCAGGTGATTGTCTCTTGGACCAACCTCAGAAACCTTTAACTCTGCCAGAAGTACTCCCTGGTGCATCATATGTTTTAGAGCGGCAGTGCGAGCTTGCCTTCGGAGCTAGTTCAAAGCCATGCCTGTTCATGCAGGCACCATGTCAGCGCTTATGGTGCACAGGGAAGACCCGTGGGCAACTGGTGTGCCAGACAAGACACTTTCCATGGGCAGATGGAACTAGCTGTGGGGATGGACAGCTCTGCATGCGGGGTACCTGTGTAGAGAAACAAGAGATCTCCAAAACTAAGGTAACTTAACACAGCAAACACGCATATTAAAGCTGTAGGTTGATACTGTGAAAAGAACAAAAGAAAAAATAGAGATTGTTTGCCTTGCCTGATCTTGTCGACAGGGCACGCAACCTTGATAGCCACGGACCCTGTCAAACAATGCCTTGACTCATGCTGACTCCTGAACCTGGTATTAAAATCTTGAATGATATGATCACATGTGGACAGGACTAAATGCATGTGTAAACAGTGTTCAAAATATTTTGTGATCCGATCACAAAACCACATTCTGTGAAAACACATGACCACATCGAATATGTATTGTTGTGTAAATTCTCAAGTATTCTAATGCACATATTGATGGCAATCTTTAAAAAATTCTCCACTTGACTTGTTCCTTTGGTAATATTATATATTTGCTTTGTTACATAGTAATCTTGAACATGAGCTGTGGACGTGTTAATCTCAATGGAGTTTAGAAGTAAAATATTGTGTCCATATTAAAGGCAAAATTTTAAATGGTCAAGTAAATTGTGAACTCCCTCTTCCTGTACTTTCTCTTAGTTGGATGGCAGATGGGGTAAATGGGGACCATTTGGAACATGCTCCAGAACTTGTGGAGGTGGAGTGCAGCTGTCAAAAAGAGAGTGTGACAACCCAGTGCCAGTTAATGGGGGCAAATACTGCCAAGGAGTGAGGGTCAAATACCGTTCCTGCAACCTCACCCCATGCCTCGACACAGGTTTTAAATCCCTTTAAAAAGATTATACATTCATTCAAGGATTATTTATAATTTGGAATTACTGTTTTGATGCATTTTGGCATACTTGTGGAGTATGACCAATAGACATAAAATACTTAAATGGGCATTTAAATTATTTGGGAATTCAAATGATTTGGGGCTTAGAGTCTTACAAGCTTCTTTCTGTGTGGTTAGAATTAAAATTCTGTTTTGGAGAAGCACTGTAAATGAGGTAAAAGATAAAAGTTAATTTATACATCCCCTCTTACATTTGTTTCTGTTTCTATCTCCATTACTTTTTCCTGTAGGAACGAGCTATCGTGAGAAACAGTGTGAAGCTTACAATGGGTTTAATCTAAACACTAACCGGCTTACCCCCTCTGTTGTATGGGTACCCAAATATTCCGGAATTTCCATCAAAGATATGTGCAAGCTGATTTGCAGGGCAAATGGAACAGGCTACTTCTATGTTCTTGCCCCAAAGGTGAGCACTTTGGGGCAGTGAGTTACTCACTGTGTACCACTTTTAGACATGTTTTATAATCCAAACGTTTCAAAATGTTTGGGTTTGAATGCATCAAAATACCTTGTGATGTAGATCTAGAGTATGTGAAATATATTTAAAGGGATAGATAAACCACATTTTTAATTTCAATCATCATTTACTCACCCTCATATTGTTCCAAAGCTTTTTCTTTCTTTATTACATGGAATGCAAAAGGAGATGTAAGGCAGAATGACAGCCTCATTATACCATTCACTTTCATTGAATGGAAATGCAATAAAAATGAATGGTGAATTAAACTAAATCCAGCATCACACTAGCAGACTCAAAACAACTCAATTTTGGCTGAGGGTGTCACACTTGCTGACTGATTTGCTGAGATCTCACTCTCTTCAGTCTGAGGTATGACACACTTGCTGATTAAGAATGGTGATTCTCTCTGATTTCCTGTCATGTGGAGCTTGCTGAAATAACAACAGAAGTACTGCATGAACAATTGTAAAAGATCTATGTAGGATTTGATTCATGGAATAACTTTACCTTATGAAAGTGTGTTATAGTGTATTTATCCCTCGAGGCTTGTCGTCGAATGTGTATGTCCATATGCAGCTTGCAGTGAGTATTATTTTAAATGAAAACAGCCTGTTGTGCCTTTGCTAGTGTAGGAGAAAGACACAGAAAAACACTTGGTGACAGAATCATTATGGATTACAATCCATAGGATTGCTAAGCAACAAGGCAAATAAAACAAAGGAACAGATCCAGTGGACTATTTTTGAAATATGTCATATCTTTGTGATGATATGCAGCTAAGTGATGAAAACGTTCAGATCAGCTTGACGTCTTATCAGTTCTTCAGTAAAAGAAGAAGCTCATTTGTCACTTGAAGATAACACAAAAGCCAGCCCTGGCAAAATATTTTCTGTCATGTTGGATAATTTTTCCATTGCTGTAAACATTAACTCAGCAGGGACTCCCGACGATCAAGGGATTAATGACCTCCCACTGTCAGATGCTAATGAGGGCATCGTCTCCCTCCACCTTGTTATTGTTTATGCAGCTCACTACTGAAAATCTCTGGAAAAATCGGCTAGTGTGGTTGGCTTCACATACCACCGAATATCTTCTTTTGCTTTCCACAGAAGAAAAAAATGTCAAATGGGTTGGAACAACATGAGGCATTGGGGCAAAAGGAAATTGTTAGTACAGTTCTGTGATGACAATATCTATCCAGTTGACAATGCTCACTGAAAAACATATTTGTGCATTGGTCGAAGTGCTTCATTTACCTAATTTGTGTTTTATGAATGAGAGCGTCAATCCCTGGAGATTACAAAGCTTGAGCACTTTATGGGGATGAGGAGAACTAATTTATTTATTGGGTATAAAACACATATATAACCTGTCAGTGAGTTCATGGTGTTTTGAATATCTAGCATTCAAGCTTCACTCAAGTGTCCACACTGCCCTCCTTGCAATACTAATTTATCGGCCTCCTAAAAATCTGCCCTCAATTTCACTCAATTTCACTCGTACAGCATATCTCTCCTCAGCAGGGGAGGGTTTAAAATTTTTGATGCACCAAGCACCCTTGGCCTTGGATCATTCTGATTTGAACAACTTTAGGCCTGTTTCTAATCACCCATTTGTATCAATAATATGGGAAAATGCTGGTTTTCTAATCTTGTTGGACCTGAGCACTGCATTTGATACAGTTTGTTATGACACTTCTCTCTCGACTCTCTTCTATTGGAGTCTATGACACGCCTTCTCTTGGTTTAAGTTTTAAGTCCTAGTTTTAAGTCCTAGCTCACCGATAGACAAAGTTTTATTTTTATTAAGAAATTTCAATCTCACAGCGTCCCTGTTAATTAAGTCCTGCAAGGCACATTTCTTGGCCCTTTTCTTTTCAATATTTGTATGCTGCCCCATGGTCATATTATCCGTTGTTATGGCTTTAACTATCACTGTTACGCGAATGATCAGCAAATCTATATTTCGGCTCGTTCTGAAGCTGCGCTCCCACGATGTTCACTTAATGATTGTCTCGATGAAATTAATACCTGTTTACAAACCAGTTGTCTTAAATTCATAATTGAAAGACTGAGGTTATGTTATCTGGTTTACCAGCTCTGATAAAAAAAAAAATCTAATATGAGTATTTCCGTTGATGGTGTGCTTTTTAAACCTTCAGAAACCATCCGTAATTTGGGTATCACTTTTTGCCCATCCTTATAGTTTCAACTTCACATTAGTTCCCTTATTAAGGCTGCCCACTGTGAAGTCTGTGAAGACACTGAAACTAAGGTCCATGCTTTTATATCCACTCGCCTTGATTATTGTAATTCCCTTTTGATTGACTTTCCTGCAAAACTCATTGTCAGACTGCAGTATGCAGCATGCATTGTATCTCACACCAATCATATTGCCCATATTACTCCTATTCTCCGTGACTTACACTGGTTGGTGGTTTCTTCTCAACATCATTGCAAGATCATTCTATTAACCTTTAAATGCATCAATGGCCTTGTATCCCACTGTCTCTCTGAATTACTGTAGCGTTACCGACCAATGTGTTCCCTCAGGTCCTATGGTTCTCAACTTCTTGCTCTCCCTAGATTTCGTCTTTCCTCTATGGTTGGAAGATCCTTCAATGTCATGGCACTGAAACTCTAGAACTCACTCCTTTTAGAGCTCCCTATCATTTATTCCATCGTGGCTTTCAAGTCTCTGTTGCGCACCCGCAAACCGTACTCGGGTCCGCTTAAAAAGGTGGTCTGGGGTACGGTTCATGTGAACTCCAGTACGGTTCGCTGCTGATATGAATGCAATCGAACCAAACCGCGGAAGTGAACCGCTATTGATGACGTATAATGTGGTCATCAGTCTCACACGCGTCACTTTCAAAATGATTGGAAAGGGTTTACTTTGGTCTTCCGATGAAATTGAAACCTTGTTAGCTGTATGGGCTGATGAAAATATTCAAACGCAACTGGAAAACACACATAAAAATGCTGACATTATGTATTATAATATCAGTACATATTTTACATTTCATCAAAGTGAAAACTAAACACAAGTAAACATCAAAACAGTTTTTAAAAATGTTCCTATCCTAACACTTAACTCTACAAAATATTTGATAAACGTTAGCTCTTTCGTGCATGTGTGCGTGTGTGTGTGTTTGTGTGTATACACTTACCTTGACGAAAAGCGGGATTGACGCACACGCACTGCAAGCAGAGAGATGATTTCTGCTTGCCTTCACAAAAATTGTCTTCGGCGGACAGCCCGCTGTCTTTTGAACGATTTCAGTATTTTTCGGCAGACAGACGCAAGTGTGTTTCTGTATCTTGATGTTGAAAACAAAACCAAAGGTTAAAAAAAAGAAGAACAAATGTGAACCGAGCAAGTCTATTCATAGAATTTTGACGTCTTTTCATTTCGCGGTTATCAAGCAACACGATTACGCACCAGCTGCAGCTTGATGACGCAAGCATACCGCGGTTCGGATACAAATATATAATGTGAACACAGTCCATCGGGGGCAGGGGGGGAGGGGGGAGCAATCGAACTCGGGTTCGGAACAGGCAATCGAACCAAGTGTGAAAGCCCCCTAAGAATGTATATTACTATAGGAATTTTACAAAAGAAGAAAGCTCCATGCCTGCTTAACACTTACCTCAGATGTAAAGAGTAGAGCATTAGGAAGGAATAATTAAAGTGAGTGAAGAGATAAGGATGGTAAAAGGGTTTATTTGGTCTGAAACGGCCTTGCAAGAATGGTCTTTATCACCATAAAATGCTCCAAAAGAACAGAGACTCTCAAGATTGCATGCA
Organism: Xyrauchen texanus; assembly: GCF_025860055.1. Lineage (NCBI taxonomy): Eukaryota > Metazoa > Chordata > Actinopteri > Cypriniformes > Catostomidae > Xyrauchen > Xyrauchen texanus. Next base: position 20,364,009 of record NC_068279.1, read on the forward strand.
TTTAATTTTCTTTTCTCTGCTTTTTAAAGGTTGTTGATGGAACACCATGTTCTCCTGACTCCTCATCTGTCTGTGTCCAAGGTAAATGCATCAAGGCAGGTTGTGATGGAAAACTACACTCCAATAAGAAATTCAACAAGTGTGGTGTCTGTGGAGGAGATAACAAGAATTGCAAGAAGATCTCAGGCCTTTTCACCAAGCCCATGTGAGTAAACTGGGGTCATAAATAATTTTATAAGAATTAATGCATTTCTTATGCTTTTGGTGCACCTTATATGCACTGACCTAATCATCAAGGCATCCTGAACTGGAGTTTACATCTCTGCAAAGAACTAGGATCATTATCTAATTTAAATTCCTTTAAAAAGTTGACTTGTAAGTGAGCATGTCCATGAGGTGCTTGGTCTGCTTCAGATTATTTTAAAATAGCTTTTGGTACAGATTGGTCTATTGAAAAATTAAGGTAGAAATGATATCTGAAAACATTCTAATCTTTTTTTCTGACCTTTCAATCTCTCATCAGACATGGTTACAATTTTGTGGTCATGCTTCCCATTGGAGCCTCCAACATCGACATCAGGCAGCGTGGCTACAAGGGCATTTTGAGTGATGACAACTATCTAGCCGTCAAGAACAGCCAGGGAAAGTACCTGCTAAATGGAAACTATGTGGTGTCTGCAATGGAGAAGGACATTCTAGTAAATGGAAGCTTGCTTCGTTACAGTGGAACCATCGGTTCCTCTGAGACTCTCCAGACAGTGAAGCCTCTTGGTGAGGCCCTGATAATTGAAGTGTTGTCTGTGGGCCAGATGACACCTCCACGCATCCGCTATTCCTTCTACTTACCACGGGAGAGCAAAGATACCAAGGTGCAAAAGAAGCATGAAAATACACATGCCGAAAACAGTGTGCTTGGGGAAGATGGAGGAATCAATAAAGGTGGAAAAGACTCAGATCTGCTCAAGGACATAATCTCACCATCTTACATCAAAGATAGCCTAAAAGTTGGAAAGTGGGTGGCAGCAGGGTGGGATGTGTGCTCAGTTACCTGCGGTAATGGGCTCCAGAGGAGAATGGTGCAGTGTCTCATTGCAGATGGTGGGCCTGGGGTGGACTGTGACCCCAACCATAAGCCTAGTACTATTCAGGTATGTGGAGACCCTTGCCCCATGTGGGAAGTGAGTGACTGGTCCCCCTGCTCCAAAACCTGTGGGAAGGGATTCAAACGGCGCCTGCTTCGCTGTGCTACAAATACAGGAAAGCTGCTACCCAGAGAGCACTGTGCAGGCAAGAAGAAGCCACAGGAGCTGGACTTCTGTTCACTAACTCCTTGTAAATAATCCTTACCTTCCTTTCCTCCCATCATTAATTCCATACATGGTCCTTCCATTTTTTTCAAATTACTTATTCAGAGAACAGAGAAAAGAACAAACAAAAAGACTGGTTCATATTTTGTATTGCCTCATCTGCCTGAAAATGGAAAAGATTAAATGAACATCCATAGAAAAATTATGAGGCAGACAACTGAGGTCATTTGATAGATAGGCTTGAACACAAATGCAAAAGTAGTCTACCTCGAACTGTAACCAAACTGTTTATTGATATAATACATGCAATATATACCATGTCTTCTGAAGCGATACAACCACTTTGTGTGATGAACAGCATACAATTTAAGTAGTTTTTTACTGTGAAATCTTACAACCAAACATGGAATATGACACCATGTGATTTGGTCACGAAACTCGATGAAAACCAATGAGGTTTGATGTTATCGATGTAGCTGCCATATTTTTGTAAATGCTTTATTAATGATTTGATTTGAGAGTTAAAGGCTTCAATTTTGTTCTGTTCATTGCATAAAGTTATTGTACCTCTTCAGACAACCTGGAACGTAGTCAAGTTTATATATATATATATATATATATATATATATATATATATATATACAGAATACATATTATTTTTAAGAGAGAAAGTCATGCCTGTTTGTAGCGAATAAAGTTAGGGTGAGTAAATAATAACACAATTTTGAACTATCCCTTTAACTGAATGGACACTTTTTCCACAAACATCATTGTAAAAAATCTCTATTTGTGTGAGCAACTTATGTTTAAAATGACCTTTGATGAATGCTTGGAGTGAAAGCTATCCAAAACTCTGATATGCCCCATCTGAGTTAACAGAAACATTCCTCTGGGTATATAGTAAACTAACCTAGAAAATGCCCTTGTGCTGCATGGAACTGGTTGCATCTATATACACTTTGATTCTCTCTTTTAAATAGTGAATATTGTACTGGGAAAATTAACTGTGTCAAGACCAACATCCAAGGACGAGACCGGAGTATTTTAATAGGATGTTAATATTTGAAAAAATGGTTTACTGGTTTATTTGTTTTTCAATTTTTTTAAAATCTTGCTATACTACAAAGCCAACAACATCCTAGCAGCTCTCTCCTGTTTTTGCTTGAGGAATTTAAATTATTTGTCAACAAACAGACTTAAGTAGAGCAAGGAAGCAGGTTATCCCTATGCTTTACATCAAGGAAGCAGGTTATCCCTATGCTTTACATCATGTAGATAAATTAATGTCATGTCACTAGAAGTCTACTTTTCCAAGCACAACTAAATTCCACCAAGTCCTTTCATGCAATCCAAGGGTCAACCTTTACTCACATGTTTACACAGTAACTCAAGATGGGCCATTTTGACAAAGTGCAGATCATGGAAATATTTCAAATTTAAAAGATGTAATAGCCTCTTAAAATAAAACAGCCAGGAGAAAGCCTTACATATACAAGGCCTGTGTTTTATCATTAAGCATGTTTTAGCATGTTTGACTTCTGTCCTTAGACATTTTTGCATGTCCTTTCATCACCTTCAAGCCCTCACTGTTTTTTATCTCAACAAACCTAGTTTTTCTGGCCAGCATATTTCTGGCTGTCAACCATGTTCTGCACTGCCAAACACATACACTCCTCATCCTGTTTTCAGCCAGAGATCTTTTTTGTTTGTTATAATGCTGTTTAGCAAACATGTCCTCCTCTCCTCTCCTCTACCTATCACAGAGTCAGAGGTGCAGCTGCTATAATCATGCCCTGTCTGGTACAGTTGCCATTATAACTAAGTTATTATGACTATTAAAATGAATATTGAGTGCTGGTAGCACAAGGCTGTGTTGTGACCTGTTCTTTAGTGGTAAGTAATTCATTGTATACAGTATGTGAAAATCCCTGTAATACACTAAACATTTTACATTTGTGATAAAGGTTCTTCAGAGTGACCATATTGTCCATCTAAAAGATGGTTTTTTATTACAATTTGTTTTCTTTAGCATTTTGTACAGCAAAAGATTTGAATGTCCTTCATGGGCTTGTATACCATGTATACATCCATCTGGCTGTGCACAAACAAGTCATGTAAATACCTATTATGTCTTGTTATACATAAATAACAATTTTCCCCCCTCATCAATGCTTCAAGGTATTTATTCCAAATTAAACATATAGAAATATTTGTTGTACAGTTTGTATCCTTTCTCCAGATGTTTCTTGATAGTTGTCTCAAATGTACCATTTGTCCCAGTAGCTAACTTAACTTGACAACATGTCTTGCCTATATATATATATATATATATATGTATATATATATATATATATATATGTATGTATATATATATATATATATATATATATATATATATATATATATATATATATATATAATTTATTATTTTTAACTCCTGAGACAGTGAGAGAAAGATGGAAAAGAGGTTGTATTTCTCATGCTTCTCATCTCATCAGTAAGGAGTATATAACTTGGAGAACTGTGTTAGGGCTATCTATTGTGGGAAATAAGGCAGACTAGGTCCATTACATCAAGCATAAAGCATTGTTATGTCAGTGGCCAACAACCTGATTTCAACTGACCTACATAAGACCTGCATGGAATATAAAATAAGACTGATTAACAATGAAATATGCTTTACTTACATCTTCCATGCTCCAAATTCTTCCTTCTAATTTTTCTTACTGCCACTAACAATCATGATATGAAATACTGGATGAAGTCCTCTCTTAAAGGTTGCAGTTATCAAATGCTCTATTCTTCACTCTTTTTTTTTTTTACATAACAGTACATTATGGAGCTGAATTGTTACCTTGTTCTACAACATTTTGGGAAGGCTGGAGGATAAGTTATGGTATTCTCTCACTATTTGTTACCATTTTGGCTTACCGCCTGGTGCTCTGTGTGCGGTCCAGGTAAATACGTAAGGCACGTACTGGACACAGCAGTGAAAGGGCTGGGTCTGCCTCCTCCCGGGCAGCGCTTGCAGGTTCACCACCTGATCCCTGAAGGGTGTGGTAGGAACCTTGGGCACGTAGCCCGGTCGCGGTCTTAGGATCACAAAAGTGTCCGCCGGACCGAACTCCAGGCAAGCGTCACTAACAGAGAACGCATGCAGGTCCCTGACCCTCTTGATGGAAGCAAGCGCGATCAGCAGGGCGGTCTTGAGAGAGAGGGCCCTGAGTCCAACTGAGTCAAGCGGCTCGAAGGGGGGTCTCCGGAGTCCCATAAGGACGACCAAGAGATCCCAGGAGGGAAAAAGGTTAGGCCGGGAGGGAGTCATCCTCCGGGCACCTTTTAGGAACCTGATGATTAAGTCGTGCTTACCAAGAGACTTGCCGTCTACCGTGTCGTGGTGGGCCGCGATAGCGGCAACATACACCTTGAGGGTGGAGGGGGACAGCCTCCTCTCCAGCCTCTCCTGAAGAAACACGAGCACTGACCTAAATGCGCACTTCTGCGGGTCTTCGGCTCGGGAAGAACACCAGTCCGCGAACAGACGCCACTTCAGGGCGTAAAGATGCCTGGTCGAAGGGGCTCTGGCTTGGTTAATAGTGTCTATGACGGCCGAAGGTAGGCCGGCTAGATCCTCCGCGTCCCATCCAGGGACCAGACGTGGAGATTCCAGAGGTCTGGATGCGGATGTCAGAGCGTGCCCTGTCCCTGAGAAAGAAGGTCCTTCCTCAGGGGAATTCGCCAGGGAGGGGCTGTCATGAGGAGCATGAGATCTGAAAACCACGTCCGGTTGGGCCAGTAGGGGGCCACCAGAGTGATCCTCCCTGACCTTGCATAGCACCTGTGCAAGAAGGCTCACTGGGGAAAAGCGTGACTTAGCGCAGCCCCGCGGGCCAGCTGTGCGCCAGAGCATCTGTCCCAAGGGGAGCCTCTGTGAGGGCATACCAGAGCGGACAGTGGGAGGTTTCCTGGGAGGCAAACAGGTCTACCTGGGCCTTGCCGAACCTGTCCCAAATCAGCTGGACCGATTGGGGGTGGAGCCTTCACTCTCCGCCGGGCAAGTTTTGCCTTGACAGCGCGTCCGCTATCACATTGAGGTTGCCGGGGATGTGAGTGGCGTGCAGTGACTCCACTCGCTGCTGACTCCAATGGAGGAGACGACGGGCGAGCTGTGACATGTGGAGGGAGCATACTCCGCCTTGGCGGTTTATGTAGGCCACCACCGTGGTGCTGTCTGTCCTGACTAGGACATGCTTGCCACGAATCAACGGAAGAAATTTCTTCAGGGCAAGAAAAACGGCCAGCAGCTCTAGGCAGTTGATGTGCCAGCGCAGCGGGCCTCGGTTCCACCGGCCTGCGGCTGCGCGCCCGTTGCACACGGTGCCCCAACCCAATTTGGAGGCGTCGGTTGTAACCAGAACGCGACGGGACACCTGCTGCAAGGGTACTCCTGCCCGTAGAAAGCAGAGGTCTGTCCAGGGTTTGAAGGTTTGGCGGCAGGCGGGGGTAACTTCCACGCCGTGCGTGCCGTGGCGCCATGCTCGTCTCAGGACTCGAGTCTGGAGCCAATGCTGAAGTGGTCTCATATGCATCAACCCCAGTGGCGCAGCCGCTGCGGAGGATGCCATATGCCCCAGGAGCCGTTGGAAACGTTTCAAAGGGACCACGGTGCCTGGTTCGAAAGAAGCGAGGCATTCCAGCACTGACTGAGCACGCCGTTGGAGAGACGTGCTGTCATTGAGACTGAGTCTAACTCCAAACCGAGAAAAGAGATGCTCTGGACCGGGTGAGCTTGCTCTTTTCCCAGTTGACCTGAAACCCTAAACGGCCGAGGTGCTCGAGCACCTGGTCTCTGTGTGCGCATAGTAATTCCTGCGAGGAGGCCAAAATGAGCCAATCGTTGAGGTAATTGAGTATGCGTATGCCCGCCCTCGTAGCGGGAAAGAGCCGCCTCTGCGACCTTCATGAAGACACGAGGGACAGAGACAGGCCGAGGGGAGGACCTTGTACTGATACGCCTGGCCGTCGAACGCGAACCGTAGAAAGGGTCGATGTCGAGGGCGAATTGAGACGTGGAAGTACGCGTCCTTCAGGTCTACCGCTGCGAACCAATCTAGATGCCGGACACCAGATAGAATTTGTTTCTGGGTAAGCATTTTGAACGGGAGTTTGGACAAGGACGATTGAAAACGCGCAGGTCCAAGATCGGTCGTATGTCGCCGCCTTTCTTGGGTACAACGAAGTAAGGGCTGTAGAAACCCTTCTTCATTTCGGTCGGAGGGACAGACTCTATCGCGTCCTTGATTAGAAGGGAGGCAATTTCCTCGCGCAGGGAGTGGGCATGTTCGCCGTGCACTGCGGAGGAACGAACGCCCACGAAGGGGGGCGGAGACCTGGCAAACTGAATTGCGTAACCGAGTCGGATTGTCCGGTGCAGCCACCGTGACGAGCTGGGCAGTAAAAGCCATGCCTCTAAGCTCCGTGCTAGGGGCACCAAGGGGACGAGTATTTTGGACGTATCCGGGCGGGCTTCGCAGCGGTGCGGAACAGGTAACGCGGCGCCGGAGGCGCTGTGGCGTCCCGAGGCTCTGGTGCTGAGAATAAACTCAAAGCACTTACCTTGTTCCGCGCACCCGGAGGGGGCGGGTTCATGACTGAGGAGGAGGTCTGATGCTGGCGTCCTCTGGACTCGTCTGAACCGGCCGGCTGGGGAACAGTCGTGGGGCTGAGGGCGGAAGCACCGCATCCTGGGCGCCGAGCCTGAAAGCAAAGTGCTGTGAGAACGGCATTTGCGGGCCATGTGACCCAGAGGTAAAGGAAATAGCTCTTTTATTGAGAATTTGGGTACCGCAGCCCCCGTCAGGGGGTGCGGCAAATGAAAAAACAAAAGATTCTCCTCCCGGCCCTCCACCGGGGGACGGAGTGGTCTTACCACCTCCGGAGCTAACTTCTCGTCCTCTGGGTCCGCTGTCTCAGGGATGCTTGGGAGCCCTCCGTGTCCTCGAAGGGGTCCGTGAGGCAGGGGGCGTACGCTTCCTGCAGTTTGCTCGACGTCGGGGCTGAGAGCTGGGCCCAGGTTGGGGTGGAGCAGAAGGTCTTCTGGCCGCGGGAGGACGCCCTCGGCGAGCAGGTGGGGCCTGGGCCGTGGCGGCAAGCTTGCGGCGCGGCATGATGTACGAAATGGCCTCCATCTGCTTCTTCACCAGGGAGAACTGCTGGGCAAAGTCCTCAACGGTGTCGCCGAAGAGGCCGAACTGGGAGACAGGGGCGTTGAGGAAGCGAGTCTTGTCAGCTTCACGCATCTCAACCAAGTCCAGCCATTGCTGACGTTCCTGGACCACCAGAGTGGCCATCGCCTGCCCGAGTGCCTGCGCTGTGACCTTCGTCGCTCTCAGGGCGAGGTCGGTCGCTGAGCGCAGTTCCTGCAGCGTGTCGGGATCAGGGCCACCCCGTGCATGTTGGCGAGCGCCTTGGCTTGGTGGACCTGCAGGAGAGCCATGGCATGCAGGGCGGAAGCAGCGCGTCCGGTAGCGCTGTAGGCCTTCGCAGTGAGCGAGGATGTTGCTCTACAGGACCGGGAAGGGAGTACAGGGCGGCCCCGCCAGGTGGTAATGCTTCCGGGACATAAGTGGAGCGCAACAGCTCTATCCACCTGGGGGATCTCCGTGTACCCGTGGCGCGCTCCGCCGTCGAGGGTGGCGAGGGCGGATGAGGAGGTGGCGGTGCGATGAGTGGAGAGGGGTGCTCTCCACGAAGACGCCAGCTCATCATGCACCTCCAGGAAGAAAGGAACTGGGGGCGAGGCTGTGAGCGGCGCCCACGCCAAGAACCAATCGTCCAGCCGTGATGGCTGTGGGGAGGATGGAGGGTTCCAATCCAGGCCCACGCTGTTGGCTGCCCGGAAAGCATATCGGACATCTGTGCGCCGGCCTCCTCCTGGGCGTGCAAGCCCAGGCGGCAGCCCAGAGGAGCCCTCAGCATCAGAGCCCACGCCTCCGATGTCGCGGCGAACTAATCTGCTTCCATCGCAAGAGGGTAGGCAGACTGGCTGTGAGGCGAGTCGCCACCTCGAGCGGGACGGAGTCAACGAGCATGCCGGGCGCGGTGGTCCGAGGGGCGATCGGCGAGCTGCACCCGCTGCCATCCCCGAATTGCCTCCATCGCCAGCCGCATCATCCTCAATCCCGTGGGAAGAAGGAGCGACGCTGGGGCGGCTAGTGGCTTGCTTACGGTTGTAAGCGCGCGATCGCTAACGTTGTCATGGTCATGTTCTCGCAATGAGAACATGAACCATCCACAAATGCAGCCTCAGTGTGATCACTGCCCAGACACACGAGACAACGCCTGTGGCCATCGGAAGCGGAGAGTACTCTACCGCGATCCAGGAACAACACAGGGGCGGAAAGGCATCTTTATAAAGACGCCGCCCTTAAAAGGACGCTCAACGCCGCTGTGTTTTTTGCTCTTTTAGAGGAAATTACTCTTTTAAATAAAATCACTCTTTTATGAATGAAAGAACTCGTGAGAGATCTTTCTCATCTGCAACTGTCGATGCGCTCAGGGGCAGGAAGTGCACAGCCGTGCAAACAGGAGAAAGCCGCTGTTGTGCGCTGTAGAATCCAACAGCATGCAGCAGAGGATAGCAGGAACTCGGTGTGTAAAACGCAGCAGTCTGCAAACACGACCATCGGCTCCGAAGAAATTTTCTGAATGAACTCCCGTATTTGCGCCGCTTAAATACCCGTATGTCCGGGGGCGGGACATGCAAATACTGGTTGCCAACTCTCATTGGCCTTTCTTCATAGTTCAGAGGTGAATATCGGCGCTCAAGAGAGACCCCAAGTGTCGCTTCTCTGACACAACGTGGAGAGAGCGACAGAAGGGGAACCATTTTTTCCTACTCCGTAGGAATGAAACTATTTTACTTAATACACAATAGATGGACAGATTTTTGTAAAGCTTTGCAACATATCTGCACTGATGAGCAGTTCTTATTTTTTTCAGCTGTGTGGTTCAAGCTTTCTTGTAACTTTGTCAACTAGTTTGAGCAGTTGAAAGATCAAAAGGGAGCTTCCTTAAAAGTTTGTATGATCCTTTTCTTTTGAATATTAGGTGGCCAACAGTAAGGGGTTTTCTTCTGGTTTGACCAGTAGAAAAAAAAGATGCATTTTATTTCTAGTAATGTATTTTTGTATATGTGCCAGGGATATTTTATATTGACTTTTTCATTGCATGTCACATATATATATTTTTTTTTAATAAACTAGCTTTGCTGGATAATTATGATTTACAATGATTTTTCAACTCTTTCTTATCGATTCCCCCAAGACTACAGTATCACTTCATACAATTTTGACAAAATCGTATGTATGTCAGCCAGCTAGATAATGTTACCTGATATGTTCAGATTAGTAGAATTTACAACAACAACAATAATACGTCACAGCAATCCAAATGTTTAAGTTTGTGAGACAAAAATAAATTTACAAGATCAACAAATATAACATTAAGCAACAATGCAGCACAATGCAGCACAAGTTATTTGGCAAGTGGAAGTTCTGTCAACTCTCCTGAAACACTCTCACACTGACTCTGGGCCATTCTTAAGCCTATATTTAATTCCTTCTCTCACTCCGTAGGAAAGATACAATTTGATTTAATACACAAGAGATAACAGATTTTTGTAAAGTTTTGCAACATTTCTGCACAGACTGCAGTTCTTCTTATTTATCTATTATAATATATTAATATGATGATTATTATATATATAATTTTTTTCTAGCTGTGTGGTTCAAGCTTTCTTGCAACTTTGTCAACTAATTTGGGCAGGAAAGATCAAAAGAGAGCTTCCCTGATCAATTTCTGTATAACATTGGGAGGCCAAATGTTTGAGACATTTTCATGAATTCCATGAGTTCTAACGTCTAGGTTCCTATTGTAACCCCCATTCCCTGATGGATGGAACAAGATGTTGTGTCGACTTTAGTGACACTAGGGGCTTCTTTCAAGAGGCTCGGTTATCTCTGAAAAAGGCCAATGAAAAATTGACGAACAGAATTTGCATGTCCTGCCCAAGGACATACGGGTATAAAGGCGAGGATCATGCATCTGTTCAGTCAGGTTCTGCAATGAGGAACCGAGAATAAGGTTTGGCCATTACAGTGGCTTGGTACAGTATTGTGGCAAGGGGGACAAAACATATCGTTCCCTCCATCAGGGAACGTGTGTTACAATAGTAACCTAGACGTTCCCCATCTGTCACTCACTCGACGTTGTGTCGATTGTAGTGACACTAGGGGTTCCTTTAAATAAACCCACATACACTGAACCATGTTACATGATCTGCTGATGCCGGTGCAAGCAAGCTGTTGCGTGCCACAGGAGCAGGAGCATCAGGCTGCACGTAACCTTCCCCAATGGCCCACTAAGACGTCATATTGTTTTTATTAGGTTCCCGGAATCCGACTAAGGTTTTTCCTTGAGGGGTGGGAACAAGCGACGTGACAAGCATGGGAGCAAGCCGCGCTAGTCGTGGCCTCTTCTCTCTCTATGATGTGTACTCATCATAGAGTGTTAGATGTGGCTGGGTCCATCTAGCTATAACACGAATCGGGGAAGGTGTTCTTTTCCAGTCCTATTCTTTCAGGGGGAAAAGACCCCGCGGAGACCACATCCTGCCCAGTTTGGGGAGGGGAATATATGGCAAAATAGGTTACATGGGCCTGTTACACCACACATAGAAGTGGCGCGGTGGTAGGTCCTGTCTAATGAAGGAGCTGATCAACAAACATGGCGACCGGGGCAAGGGGGGGGGGCTGCCCGAGGGGAATGCGGGTCTGCCTGACAGGGGGACAGTATAGCAGAAATACATCACAGAGGGTTACCGTGATAACCAGCACCTATGGAGCACCTTTTCCAGTACAGAGTAATTAGTACCCATAGTTGGTCTGGTCGGGAATTTCTCAGCTAAATTCATGAGCTAGAGGGCTGGGGAGGAAGAACATCCAGAGAGTGCAAGTTTGAGGGCTCCCTGGGAGTAAAAGCGCACGTGTTCGTCTTAGTGGAGGGGAAAGGCACTATGTGCAAGCAGTACACCCGGTTAGCTGTACCGTATTACTATTGCTAGGACCTGACAAAACATAGGACGAGACCGACTCAATGCGGATATTGTAGAATCTCGCAAAGGTAATGGTGTTGCCCAGCCCGCTTCTCTACAGATGTCTGCTAGGGAGGTGCCATTGGCCAGTGCCCACGAGGGTGCCACAGTCCTTGTAGAGTGTGCTCGAACCCGCAAGGGGACAAAGAGCTGCTCAGAGAGTCTAACAAAGCTCTGTGTGCAGTCCAAATAGGTATGCAAAGCATGTAATGGACACAGCGACAATAAGGTTGGGTCTGCCTTCTCCCGGGGTAGCGCTTGCAGGTTCACTACCTCGTCCCTGAAAGGGGTTGTAGGAACCTGGGGCACATAGCCCAGTCGAGGTCTTAGGATGACATGAGGATCTGCCGGACCAAACTCCAGGCAAGTGTCGCTGACAGAGAACACTTGCAGGCCTCCAACCCTCTTGATGGAAGTGAGCGCAATCAGTAGGGCCATCTGGGTGAGGGCACTTAGCTTGACTGACTCTAGCGGCTTGAAGGGGGCTCTCTGAAGGCCCGTGAGGACCACAGAGAGATCCCATGAGGGGAACAGGCATGACCTGGGGGATTCAACTTCTGGGCACCTCTTAGAAACCTGGTAATCAAGTCATGCTTCCATAGGGACTTACCATCCACTGCGTCGTGGTGGGCCGCTATAGTGGCTACATACACCTTGAGACGTGGAGGTTCTAGAGGTCTGGGCGCGGATGCCAGAGGGTGCCCCGTCGTGAGAAAGAAGGTCTTTCCTCAGGGGAATTTGCCAGGGAGTAGCTTTCATTAGGACCATGAGATCTGACAGCCAAGTCTGAATGGGCCAGTAGGGGGCCACTAGAATTACTTGTTGCTCATTCTCCCTGACCTTGTCTAGCACCTGTGCAAGTAGGCTCACTGGGGAAAATGCATACTTGCGCAGCCCCCGGGGCCAGCTGTGTGCCAGCGCATCTGTCCCGAGAGGAGCCTGTGACTTGAGTGATTACTAGAGCGGACAATGGGAGTTCTCTTGGGAAGCGAACAGGTCTAACTGTTGGTCCCAAATCAGCTGAACCACCTGGAAGTGGAGCCTCCATTCTCCGTTGAGCGAAGCCTGTTGCGGCAGCATGTCCACTGTTGTGTTGAGGCTGCCCAGGATGTGAGTGGCATGCAGCGACCTCAGTTGGTGCTGACTCCAAAGGAGGAGATGCCGGGCGAGTTGTGACATGTAACGAGAGCACACGGCACCTTGGCGATTTATGTACGCTACCGTCGCGGTGCTGTATGAACGGAACAAGCCAGAAACTCTAGGCAGTTGATGTGCCAACGTAACCATGGGCCTGTCCAGGAACCGGTGGCTGCGTGCCATTTGCACATGGCACCAACCCTGTTTGTAGGCATCTGTGGTGACCATGATGCATCTGTATACCTGCTGTAGGGGGACTCCTGTCCACAGAAAACAGAGGTCTGTCCAAGGGTTGAATAACTGATGGCAGAGGGGGGTGAAGATCACACGATATGTGCAGTGACACCATGCCCATCTCACGACTCGAGTCTAAAGCAAGTGCTGAAGCGGTCTAATATGCATCAACCCTAGCGGCATCAACTGTTTTAGAGGGACCGCGGTGCATATTTTGAATAATGAAAGGCAATTCAGCACTGACTACACACACTTGTTAGTGAGGCACGCTATCATTGAAAATGAGTCTTGCTGAGAAAAGAGATGCTCTGAACCGGGGAGTGCTTGCTCTTTTTCCAGCTGACCTGAAGCCCTAAACAGCTGAGGTGCCTGAGCACCTGGTCCTTGTGAGTGCATAGTGCCTCTCAAGAGTGAGCTAAGATCAGCCAGTCATCAAGGTAGTTGAGTATGCAGATGCCCACTTCTCAAGGGCGGCCTCTGCGACCTTTCGTGAAGATGCCAGTGGACAGGGATATTCCGAAAAACCCTTTTGAAAAAGGGTAGCAATTTCTGCATGCAGGGTGCTGGCATTTTCGCTGTGACAGAAGAGGGGAGGATGCCGTTGAAACGGGGCAGGCGCCTGGCGAACTGAATCGAGGAGCCGAGTCGGATTGTCCTGACCACCCAGCATGATGGATTGGAAAGCATAAGCCACGCGTCATGAGGGGCACTAAGGGGACGATCACTTTTTACATACCTGGTAGGGCTTCACTGCGGCGGTAGTGTTGCATCGGGAGGCAAAGTTGCTGAGAAAAACTCAAACCAGGTACCTTGCTCTGCGTACCTGGTAGGGTGCAGGTTAGTGACTGAGGAGGAGGTCCTAGTGAGGCGTCCTCTGGACTCATCAGAACCGGCCAGCTGGGGTTGTTTATGTTGTACAGTTGTGTGTGGAAATTTCTACGTCCATAATTCCACTTTGACTGTAAGAGTTTGATGCTGAGGCACCATGAGAACAGCATTTGTAACAACCAGTTATGTGACCCAAGGAATGAGGAAATCGCTCTCTTATTGACATTGTGGGAACCGCAGCCCGAAGGGGGTGCGGCAAATGAAAACAAGGAAAACAAGGATTTTCCTCCCAGCCCTCCACCGGGGGAAGGAGTGGTCTGGCTACCCGCTCCTGTGCGAACATCTCGTCCCTTGGGTGGTACGTCTCAGGAACACTTGGGAGCTTTACAGGGTCCTCGAAGAGGTTCATGAGATGGGGGGTGTCCGGTTCATGCGGGTAGCTCTACGCTGGGGCTGAGAGCTGGGCCCTGGTTGAGGTCGAGCTACCTGTTGGTTCCTTGTTGCCACAGGGGATCACCCTTTGCGAGCAGACGGGGCTCGGCTAAGTATAGTACGGCACCGAGGCATGATGTGTTGAATGGCTGAAAACTGCGGAACCAATTTTCTAGTCGTGAGGGTTGAGGGGAGGACAGAGGGTTCCAGTCTAGCCTCACACTCACGGCAGCCCAGGCAAGAATATCGGACATCTGTGCATCAGCCTCAAACTGGGCGGTCAGACCCGAAGGTGGCAGCTCAGTTGAGTCCTCAGAGACATCAGACTGTCTCACTTCGAGCCCGGACGGAAGCAATCGAGTGTAATGGGGGGGTGGGTGGTTTGTGGGGATTTACTCCGTGAAACCACGCCCGCTGAACTCCCCAAATCGCCTCTATCGCCAGCCGGGTCATACTCAATCCCGTGAGAAGAAAGAGCAACGTGGGCTGGAGTGGCGTTTCCTTTAAGGAAGGAAAGACGTGACCGCAACAATGCCATGGTCAAGTTCTCGCAATGAGTACATGAACCATCCACAAATGCTGGCTCGGTGTGATCGTGACTCAGACACACAAGGCAATGCCTTTGGCCGTCAGAAGAGATATCTGCTGCATCCAGGAACAACACAAAGGCGGAAAGGCATCTTGAAAAAGACATGTCTTTTAAAAGACATTCAACACCAATGTGTTTACTCTTTTAGAGAAATTAGTACTCTTTTAGGAATGCTGTCGAAGTGCCCAGTGGTGTGGACTGCACTGGTGTGCAGAGAAGGGAGAAAGCCGCTGGTAATGTGCCGTAGAATCCAACAGCAATGCTCTAGAGGTGAGTTGAACAGTAGTGAATTTCTCAGCTCGCTGATCACACAACCGCTCGGCTCCGAAGAAAGAATCTGAATGAACAGATGCACGATCCCCACATTTACACCCGTATTTACGGGGGATGGACATGCAAATTCTGTTCGGCAATTTTTCATTGGTCTTTTCTCATATTCAGAGATAAGAAAGAAGCCCCTAGTGTCACTACAATCGACACAACGTCGAGTGATTACAGACAGGGAACAACCTTATCTCCCTCTAATGCTATATTACCACAGAGTTCTGCAGCAGCTCAGAGGCTTTCGATAGTGCCATGTTAGCAGGCTCGCAGATGATTATAATTCTTCAGCAGTCTCTCAGTTGCAAGACTGCTAGTGATCGCATGACCATTTCCCCCAAGCAGAATTGAATAATAACTGCCTTCTTTGTCTGCAAGTTTGCCTATACTCCCTCTCTCTGGCTGTCCCTCTGTCTTGGCTGTTCTGCTTAAGCATTCACCCTGTGGCCTATGACTCATTTGAATGAGTGCTGCTTAAAACATGAAGGAAACTCAGTATACCCCAACTTAACACACAACACACTTTCTCAAATTATAAAGCAAATCTGTGTTTACAGTGAAGAATATTTTTCCTGGTATAACAACAGCAGTGCTATTCATTTGGCAGTAGTCCAAGTCTTCTTAAACTTACCTGGTACCAAAATCTCAAACGCATTAAAAAGAGACCACCTGTGTGAAACTGCAACTACCATCTCTGTATGTGCTGGAACACCATTTGTCTGTAATTTATTAAAACGTTCTATCATCTTTACACACAGTTCACATCACAGTTACAGTTTCTTTTCCCACTGTGGTGCAGTGAAATCAGAAAAATGTACATCAGATCCATCTTTTTCCAGTTTTTAGGACTGCAATTTACCTGGATTTACTCTGCTAATACACAGGAAAGACACAGCCCATGTTGCAAAATGAAAGCAAAGAGAAAAAGGCGAGAGGTTTATTTGCTGAGGGCTTGTGTATGCCACGGGACACAAACACAAAGGTAAAAGTTCCCAATCAAGCTAAATAAATATATATATTCGAAACATTATTATAAAAGTATTATATGTAAATAGTTTATGATAATTTATTGATACATATTGAGTTTTAATGAACTAATAAACTAGTAAAAATAAATGTAGGCTACAAAACTAATTAAACCATCATCATAAAATCCACTAAACCTATAATATACACTAAACATACACTATTATTTATTAACATTTATGAACTTCCCCCTAATATTAGTGAAGTTGGCAAGCTAGAAACAAGTAGCAGAAGTTACCTTGGCGTTGGCAAATTGACAATCGTGAGTCGCCACTAAAGTCATTCCACCAGCACGGTTGAGTACGGTTAGCTAACTGCCAAGAATTCTGGGACGAAAACGGTTTGTAATTGTGCCATGGCGAACCGTGCTCAAGTGGAAATGCTACTGTAACCATTCCGGATTGTTTTTTTTACATGTTTTTTATTATATTATTAATAACACTGAATTAACGCATTAAATAGACATTCATACTTTTTAAAGCTACAATAGCTATCCTGCCAAACGCAGGATATGGAGTGGTTTTCTCATTGTTGTTTGATTATTATTAACTACGTAACAGACAGCAGCAAAATTCACATTATTTGTGTAGGTTTTTTTTATTTGTATTTTTATTTTTTTACATTATTTGTGTAGGTTCTCTCTCTATTATGTCTGATAAAATGGTCCGCTGCACCTCCAGGATGGCTCCCTACTTCCATTTGCTTTTAAATACAACTATCCACCAAAAAGAGTGTATTAGTTCTTTCCATTTTGTTCTACTGAATTAAACCCTGATCTGAACTGTTAATGGATTATTATTGCCTTCTTCAAATTAAGCAATGAAAATGGAGTGTGTACTATTTTGTATGCAGGTCTTCACTAGCAAGCTAAAACTCGGGAGTCATTAGATGTTTTGCACCATGGCCCCTGCAGACACTGTATTGCATTTTGTCTAAACTCAGCAGGAGAGAGACGACAATAAACTTTTCTTTTTAATAGTCATGTTTAATTAAGGACTTACCACTAATCTAAAAATGTTTGCAAGAACTTTGGTCAAAAGTTGAGATCAAGGGCATAGCCAGGAAATAACTTTTGAGTGGGCCCAATAAAAATGGATGGGCCAAGTTATTTTTTATTTTTACATAAATGTCCTTAACAACAGAGAACTGACATATTCAATCAGTACTTTCACACTTTCAGAAATCTGAATGTTTGCATTTTATTTGAAGTCAAAGAGTAATCTCTAATATTCTATGTGGGCCTGGGTCTAATTTGGATGGGCCAAGGCCAACCCTGGCCCACCCTTGGCCATACCACTGGTTGAGATAAGTTAAATAGCTCTACATCTCTATTTAAAGTTTTGAGTATTTCCAAATTAAAATTATAAAGAGAGTGTGTAATAATTATTTATAGGATTAACATCAAAGTGACATAACAAAGAGAAGGAATGATAGGAAGAATCAGAGAAGAAGAGGGACATGGAAGGCTCAGAGGGATCTGCTGAGGTTAAGATGAGTCAGAGCAATGAGGTGTGATTCCAGTTGGCCCTCACCTGCTACTTGAGTACGAGGAGCCAGTCAATGACAACATTTCTCAGAACTCTGGGAACTAGACCAAAACATTCATATTCAGGCCACCTCGCTAGAGAGCTGACTTCAGATCAGAATAGAAATATGCTGAAGTCATCTAAACATATCCATAACATCTGTCCATGTGCCCAATGTTTCTTGAAGTACTTTGTTTGTTTACATTTCAGTTTACTGACTTTCTGAAAGAAATGTGAGCCGATACTGTACTAACATCTAAATGTTCATTTGTGCTCTGGGTTTTGCCTCATAACTTGGCTTTCTTTAGCTTGTGGTTTGAGAGCAATTGGGCCATGTCAGTCAGCCTGCCAGACCTTGGAGTCTGGCTTCATTGATCACCATGCAGGACATCTTAAGTGAAGTGAACAGTGAAATAAAGAGATGAAGTCATACCTCTGTGCTATAAATCCCTATAAGTAGAGCTCGCTGCAGGAGTGATGTTCATTACAACCCACCACAGTAAGGGGGAATTCTTGCTTTTTAAATTTCTCTCAGATGGAAAACTAGACTCCAAACACAAACATGCAGTTTTTATTTTGAAGTCAAGCAGTTTTATGGCAAGCAACAACAAGCTAGACTTAATATACCTGAGCCTGGGGCTGTTCTAACAAAAGGTAAAAAATGTTTACACTGATTTAATGTTGACTGATAAAGGTCCCAAAGGTCCATAACTTCAAGATAATAAAGGAGTGAGAGACATTCAGCTACAAAAGTCTGGAAAGCAAAGGGCAACATGAGATTTCTGGTGACATGAGCAACCGTTGTCAATGTTACAGTTGGTAAATGAGGCAATTGAGCAGTTCCACGATGCAGCAACTATCAATGTGAGTGAAGACAGTGAGGGTGTTAACATGACCGATCATACACCGGGTATGCTTAATAAGTTGACAATTTAAAAAGCCATGTAAATCCTTTTTTGTATTTTTTTTTTTTTATTGGAGTAAGATCATAAACAGTTTAATCATAAACAGATGAACTCACATAGATTTTGCCCATTACCCAGTGATAGGCAGTAGCTATTAGCTTAACTACATTTCTTTGCAGCGAGGTGGTAGCTTCACTAGTTTTTAAATGAAGTAGCTTTTCAGAAGCAAAGTAGTATTTTTGATTAGGTAGCGGCGTTGCTGTGAAAAATCGGTTCACAGTCGGTTCTTTACAATGAATTGGTCACACGTGATAGCAAAGCGGTTTGAATCGGTTCACGATTCAATCTGAATGATTAGAAAGCTCACGCACACGCTGCTGAATCATTTGGTGAATCAATCATCATGTTGGTACTCATATCATTACGAGGACTCTTCATAGACAAGTTAAGTGCCAAGCAAAGCATTGTAAGCTATGCCTTCGAGACACCGTCTCTTATGTTCTGGGTTGTCCAAGACTCAAGATACTTCTTGCAAGCCTCACATTTAGGTAAAGTCTTCTCCTTTGTGATGTTTTGCTCAAAGTGCTTCATTACTGATTTGACCTCTAAAATGGCCCACTGTCTTTATATAGGCTTTTTTTTATTTTCCTGTCTTTATAAATAAAGACTGTTAATATCAATGTTCAGTATAGTTAAAGGAAAAGGAAAAATGTCATTTAAATTGTGCAAATATAAAGTTGTTTGAACAAAACACCAGTCATACTGTTAACTTTAGTGGATGAAGTAACTTCTGTGCAGTCTTTTTCTGCATTTTTACCTTATAATTGTTTAATTATTTTCTAATTTCATGGCATAGAGTATTCAGCATTATTCAGGCAGTGCAAAACAGTGCATCTAATCACCATACAGACAAAAGTTACATACTGAGGTTTTAGAACTTTTTAAGCAATGACATTGATGGGTCTGCAGATTGGTGGATGAAAAAATGGCACCAAGATTAGAGAGAGTAACATTTATTTAGCAATTTCTCAGTCTAGGCTTTCGTAAGCTGTCAAACCACAAAAAGACAAACTTGTGACTAAAAATATATTGTGTAGGCTATATGAAAGATACATTCACAATGCATATTTTTGTCATAGCTATAGTCAATCTATTTCTATAGATAATGATTTGGGTGAAATTTTAATGAAAAATAAATGCGTTGCGCGCAGTGGTGTGGAAACATTTTTAGTACAATCGTCTAGGTTACTAGTATAACCCCCGTTCCCTGATGGAGGGAACGAGACATTGTCTCGATTGTAGTGACACAAGGGGCTTCTTTCGGGAGCCTCGTATACCTCTGAATATGAAATTTTGCCAAATTGCCGAAAATAATTAGCATGTCCTGCCCCTGGATATACGGGTATAAAAGGCAGGGATCATGCATCTATTCAGTCAGGTTCTGCACTGAGGAGCCGAGAATAATACAGTGGTTTGGTACAGTGTTGTGGCAAGGGGGACACAACATCTTGTTCCATCCATCAGACGTTCCCCTTCTGGCACTCGCTCAAAAAATGTTGGCCAGTGCCCCCATGTTGTGTCAATTGTAGTGACACAAGGGGTCCCTATTCAGTAGCGCCAACTACACTGGACCGCATTACGTGATCTGCTGACGCTGGTGCAGAAAGCTGTAACGTGTCAAAGGAGCATGGTCATCAGACTGCACGTAAACTTCCCTAATGCCCCACTAAGATGTCATATTGTTTTTAATAGGTTCCCGGCATCCAATCAAAGTTTTCCCTTGAGGGGTGGGAACAATGATGTGACAAGCATGAAAGCAGGCTGCACCTCATAGAGTGTTAGATGCGGCTGGGGCCATCTAGCTATAAAATGCATGGGGATCATGGGGAAGGTGTTCTTTACAGAGGAGACCACATCCTGCCCAGGCTGGGGAGGTGAATATGTGGCAAATACATCACATGTGTCTGTTATGCCACACATGGAAGTGGCGCGGTGGTAGGTCCTGCCTAATGAGTGAGGAGCTCTACAAACATGGCGACCGGGGCAGTTGGGACTGCCCAAGGGAGACAAGGGTCCGCCTGATAGGGGGACCATACCGCAGAAAATACATCACACGTGGTTACTGTGATAACTGTCACCTATGGAGCACCTATTCCAGTAAGGAGTAGTTAGTACCCATAGTGGGTACCAGTAGCGAGCCAAAGGGCTGGGGAGGAAGAGCATCCAGGGGACTCAACTGGGAGTAAAAAGTGCACGTGTTCACCTAAGTGGAGGGGAAAGGCGCTAGCAGAAGAGGTATACCCAAGGAGGTATATCAGTGGTCCCGTGTTACCGAGTTCTACATGCTCGGACCTGACAAAACAAGTGACAAAACCGACTCAACCCGGAGATTGTAGAATCTCGCAAATGTATTGGGTGTTGCCCAGACCACTGCTCTACAGATGTCTGCTAGAGAGGTGCCGTTGGCCAGTGCCCATGAGGATGCCACACTCCTTGTAGAGTGTGGCAACATTGGGCACATAGCCCTGTCGAGATCTTAGGATTTCATGAGCATCTGCCGGACCGAACTCCAGGCAAGTGTCGCTGACAGAGAACACTTGCAGCTCTCCAACCTTACCGTCCACTGCATCGTGGTGCTGCTCTAGTGGCTACATACACCTTCAAGGTAGAGTGACTTGTTTCTCGTCCTCCCTGACCGTGCACAGCACCTGTGCAAGTAGGCTCACTGGGGGAAATGCGTACTTGCAGCCAGGGCCAGGGCCAGTTGTGTGCCAGCACATCTGTCCCGAGGGGACTTACCTCCGACCTGAGGGAGTACCAGAGCGGGCAATGGGAGTTCTCTTGGGAAGCGAACATGTCTACCTGTGCTTTGCCATAATGGTCCCAGATCAGCTGAACCACCTGGGGGTGGAGCCTCCACTCCCCGTTGAGTGGAGCCTGTCATGACAGCGCATCTGCTGTCGTGTTGAAGCTGCCCGGGATATGAGTGGCATGCAGTGACAATTTAAACCGACCTAACAATTTAAGTTTAGTGTCATAACCAAAAATTGTAATCTAGGCAAAAACTGCAATTAAAAATAAACTGTTAAAAAAGCTAATAGAGGAGATTATTTCAATACACAAGAAAGGCCATGGCTAAAAGTACATTTCCAAGGCACTTCAATTTCCAACAGACAAAGTTTGCAGCACCATTCGTACATTTTTAAAACAGCAACATTCTTGGGTCTGGAATCAATCAAAACTTCATCAAGGGAAATGTTGACATTTGGAAACATATTTGGAAAGACCTATGGATACTGGAAAAGGGTTTTATGGACCTCTGACACTTAACTGAATATGTGTTTTAGACCCATGGGTTACTAGTATATCTGGAGTAAGAAAGGCAAGGTGATGACAAGAATGACACCATCCCCACGGTCAAGCATGGAGGTGGGTCAGTAATGTAATGTTGGTGTTTTGTGGCTGCAGGAAATGGGTATCCTGACATTGTGACTGATGCCATGTAAACTAAGGATACATCCAATTTGTCCAAAACCTGGATCAGGGATGGGTCTTGGAATGTCCTTGAATTGCCCTTTCAGTCCATCATTAAAATCTTTGTTGGGATTCAAGGAAGCAGTGGCAGCACAGAAACCAAAAAATTGCAATGATTCAAATAGAGAGGTGTCCGATGCCTGAGAATACTTACCCAAAACATTTATTTGATGTTATTAAGGGTTAAGGATGCTCCGCATATGACTGATTTTGGGGGTTGAATATTTTTGACATGGCATTTGTGGAGAGAATTAGTTATTGTTTATTTAAAAATTTGGGTAAACTGAACTCTATGTTCTGTGTATGTCAAAGTCACTCAAATATGTATTAAAAATGTCTAGGTTACGGATGTAACCTCCGTTCCCTGATGGAGGAAATGAGACGTTGTGTCGAAGAAGACACTAGGGGTCTCTCTTGAGTGTCGAATATGCCTCTGATCTATGAAAAAAGGCCAATGGGAATTAGGCAGACAGTATTTGCATACCCCGCC
Organism: Xyrauchen texanus; assembly: GCF_025860055.1. Classification (NCBI taxonomy): domain Eukaryota; kingdom Metazoa; phylum Chordata; class Actinopteri; order Cypriniformes; family Catostomidae; genus Xyrauchen; species Xyrauchen texanus. Next base: position 20,386,491 of record NC_068279.1, read on the forward strand.
CCCGGACATACGGGTATAAAAGCATGCAAATACGTCGAGTTCATTCAGGAATTTTCTGAGGAGCCGGAAATGGTCCGGCCACTACAGTGTCTCGGCTCAGCGACGTGGCCGGGAGGACACAACTTCTCATTCCCTCCATCAGAGAATGGAGGTTACATCCATAACCTAGACGTTCCCCATCTGTGTCTGACTTTGTGTCGAAGAAGCGACACTAGGGGTCCAATTCAAATTACGCCATGCACTGAGCCGTGTACTTGTACTGCTGACACAAGAGCGGGCAGGTATATTTACGTGCAAAGGTGACCAGTTGTGTCAGACGTGCACGTACCCTTCCTCAATGCTCCATAAAAAGACGTCAGGGCCCTTTTGGTTACCCTAAGCAGGGTAACAAGGCGACGCTTGCCAATCTGGGAACGGGCCGAGCCTAGCTGGGCCTCTTTTCTCTCTATGTTTCCCGCATAGAGCCAAAGCATCTGAGGTCCTTACATGCATCGTGGGAAGGGGGTCTTACCCAGTTTCCTATTCTTTCAGGGGGAAAAGACCCTGCGGAGACCACACCTAACCGGGAACTCAAGTGTTGCTAACAGAGAATGCTTGCAGGTCCCCAACCCTCTTGATGGAGGTGAGCGCGATCAGCAGGGCATTTTTTAGAGAGAGGGCCCTGAGTTCAACTGATTCTAGCGGCGGTCATGACCAGGACGCATCGGGAAAACTGGTGCAGGGGTACTCCTGCCTGTAAAAGGCAGAGGTTTCTCCAGGGTTTGAACGTTTGGCAGCAGGCAGGGGTGATTTTTACCCCAAGCCGTGGCGCCATGCTCGTCTCGGGACTCGAGTCTGAAGCCAGTGCTGAAGTGGTCTCATATGCATCGACCCCAACGGCGCGACCGCCGCGGAGGATGCCATATGCAACCAGGAGTGGGGCAAGAGCTGCCTCTGCGACTTTCGTGAAGACGTGAGGGGACAGAGACATGCCGAAGGGGAGGACTTTGTACTGATACGCCTGGCCATAGAAAGCGAACCATAGGAAGGCTCGGTCTCGAGGCAGAATTGAGACGTGAAAGTACGCGTCCTTCAGGTCTACTGCTGCGAACCAATCTAGATGCCGGACGCAAGTTAAGATGTGTTTTTGCGTGAGCATTTTGAATGGGAGTTTGTATAAGGCCCGGTGGAAAAGCACAAGTCCAAGAATGGTCGTAAGCCGCCGCCTTTCTTGGGTATGATGAAGTAAGGGCTGTAGAAACCCTTCTTCATCTCAGTTGGAGGGACAGGCTCTATCGCGTCTTTGAGTAGAACAGTAGCGATTTCCGCGCACAGAGATTTGGAACTTTGGAGAAGCGGACATCCATGAAGGAGGGCAGGGGCCTGGCAAACTGAATTGCGTATCCGAGTCGGATGGTCCGGGCCAGCGTGACGGGTTGGGAAGTGAAAGCCACGCATCCAAGCTCCGTGCTATGGGCACCAAAGGGACGGTTATTTTTGACATACCCGGCGGGGCTTCGCAGCGGGGCGGCACAGGTAGTATGGCGCTGGGAGGCACGGATGTGTCCCGAGGCTCTAGTGCTGAGAAAAGACTCAAAGCACTTACCTCAAAGCCTTGGCCTTGTGGACTTGCAGGAGGGCCATGGCATGCAGGGTGGAAGCGGCATGATGGGCGGCGCTGTAGGCTTTGGCCTTCAGTGACGACGTTGTCCTACAGGCCTTGGAGGGGAGTACAGGGCAATCCCACCAGGTGGTAGGGTTTTCGGGGCATAGGTGGAGCGCAACAGCCCTATCCACCTGAGGAATCACTGTGTACCTGTGGACTGCTCCGCCATCGTGGGTAGCGAGAGCGGATGAGCGAATGGCTTTGTGACGTGTGGAGAGGGGTGCCCTCCATGCAGACGTCAGCTCATCGTGCAATTCCGGGGAAAACGGGACAGTGGGGGCGCGGCTTTGAGCGGCGCGGAGCCCCCAGGAACCAGTCATCCAACCGCGATGGCTGTGGGGAGGACGGAGGGTTCCAGTCCAGCCTCACGCTGGCGGCGGCCCGGGCAAGCATATCGGACATCTACGCATCGGCCTCAGCCTGGGCATGCAGGCCCGAAGGCGGCAGCCCAGGGGAGTCCTCAGTGTCAGATGCAGCGGCAAGCTCATCCACCTCGAGCTCTAGAGGATAGGCAGACTGGCTTTGTGGCGAGCCGCTGTTGCCTCGAGCATGCCGGGGGGTCCGAGGGGGCTTACCCGGTGGTAAAATACTGTCTGACTAATTCCCATTGGCCTTTTTTCATAGATCAGAGGCATATTGGGCACTCAAGAGAGACCCCTAGTGTCAATTCTTCAACACAACGTCGAAGTGAGCGACAGACGGGGAACTACACAAACTATTTACATACATTTTTACACTAAATATTTACAAACAATTATAACATTTACGGGTTTCTAGCAACATGCCAGTCATTGTAGCAGTCACGTTTGGCAACAAAGCACAAAGGCACATCACATGAGGAGCACTTCACTTGTGTCTTTTCATGACACTACCTGCACTTCAGACGACCAGTGATGCTATATTCAGTGATATGCACTGGCCTGTGACGTGCTCTGCGTGGAGTAGGAAATGTGGGTCTGGCTGTGGAGTTAGACCCCAACTCCGCCAGGTCCTCAGCAAGGGTCTCTCTGAATGCCTTCTGGTTCATAGGGACCTCTCCTTTACCTTTTGTGATGTCTTTGTGGAGGAGGAAGGCGTACACAATTGCAATGTCCACTTGCAGAGTGGGGGAGAAGTATCCAGCTTCAAATCGCTATCTGATTCTACATCAGATAAATGCCTATAGTGAAAATTAAGAAAAAAACTATCATTTACAAAGCTGGATAAAACTTTTCCATCTTTTCTGTATTCTAACTTTTTACAGCTTGCTGCCTCACATCTCAGCAATTCACACAATGAAACAAAGAGACACACACACCTCCCCCAAAGGTCAGCAGTAACACCTCAAGACACTAACAGTAAATACAGTATGCTTTGGCAATGTAAAAAATCTTTATACCATGCCAATAGAGCTATATCTGAAACAAACAATGAAATAAAAACTTTCACATATGCACAAACAAATACAAACACCTCCTGCAAACAGTTCAACAGACTCACTGGGGAAACACATGACAAAAGGCAATCTACATAATGTGTATTCATTATTCAAACTAAAGCTTATTTATGTGGAATATACAGTAATATATGTTATATAATACAAGAAAACACTTGTCGATAGTAATATCCCTCCCTCCATAAACATTTTCTCTGCCTCGGAGTCAATATATGATGAATCATCCATATTTATTTCTGATACTTCATCCCCAGACTCATCACTTTCATGCCGAGTGCACTCTTCTACCACACCAAGTAGCGAATATCCTGTTTTCATTCTCAGTTTCAAGCTCCAAAAGTGTCAACAGTTCCAAGAATATACTCTTCAACTTTTACGCACAGACGCACAAAATACTTGGTAATGGCAAGCCAGCTTTACACACTGACTTCTTAGATGCATCTTTAAAACTTCCCACTAAAGCAGGATAACATAGTTTACAGAATTCCATTGGCTATATTATGTGCCAGTCATCCACACATTCAGCTGCAATTGGCTCGATCTTTACACAAACGAAAGGGGGGAGGCACTTCCATTCGACACAGACTCTGTTTGGCTATTGAAGGCTATTGACAGGACATGGAAGCTCCTATTGGGTCAAATGAGGTGTCAATCAAAAGGTCAGATTGCAGCATCCATTTTGATACTGGATATAGGAAATGTTTACATCTGAACTGTAGTTATGACCGAGAATATGTGAAAGATTAGGCACAGCTGCCGGGTACTTTGAAACGATGCAACAAGGGTCTGTGGATATTTATTGATGTATTGTGATTTGGATTAAATATTTTACTTGATTGGATTGTTTGGACCTTTGCTAATGTAACAAGAGTGTTTTTGTCAGGATGTTATGGATCAGTGGATTAATATGAGGCTTCATAGGTGAGTTGCCTCAATTTTGTTATTGATTGTTTAGATGTTGGTGGTCTGACAAAGACGTTGATTGTACCTGCTGATGTGATTGTGTCTTAAAATGGTTTACATCAATAGAATCACAAGAATCTTAGCTTTCCAAAGATATGAGACATGTGTGCCAATGTATACACAGCATTTGTCTACATCGCATAGTATATCTACTTAACAAGTTTTAATCAAGTCCAGGGTAAAACAAATGTAGGGGAAATAGCCCATCTACAGATTCTGTCAATATCATACCTCCATATACCTCCAGTTTGACTAAACAAGTGACAGAACACTTCTAGTTAAATGAATTGAGGTAAATATGTGAAAGTCTTGTTTGGAAATAAAAGGAGGGACATAATATTTAATTTGGGGTTTTTGTGTGAACGCTAAAAGTCATACACCATCCAGAAATAACCCATTTTGAGTTGTTATCTGAAATATCAAATAGAAGAGCAGGATGTTCAGACATTAATTATCTAAAGGGATGCTGACACAGACTATCATGGAGGTCTCAGTCAGTGAACTCACTGAGCCTTATCAGTATTTACACAGAGTTTCTTGGCTCAGGAATTTATTTGTTCCAGACATTGTAGATGCAAATAAGCCACTTCTCTGTGAGAGTTCTTTAAAAGATGTTGTGGCTTTTGCAAGATCACCCAAAATGCAAATGCTAACAACAACAGTTAACTCACCCGTCATCACATGAGAGACCGGCCCTGTGGTATGAGGGAATATCGTGCATTCCTCTCAGGTCGAATTGCATTCTCACATCAGCTTTTAACGGTGAGGTACACTCTTGAGCAGAATCAAATAAACAAGTAATAAACAGATCCATATGAGTCAGCTTTGTCTCCAAAGTTTTAGCCAATGGAACGATAAATTACTTATTGAAGAATAACACTGACTTATCAAAGACTTAAAAGGTATAAGGTAAGGCAGCCAGAATGAAATTCAGCCCAATCAGTGAAGGACCAGACCATCATAATGTTATAAAGATCCCAGCTTAAATATCTTAAATATGTTCTAATACAGGCTTTAGGTAGTGTATATGTCACGATTGTCTCAGGGAAGAAGGGCCCAGTTGCAGAGATGAGGCCAAAATGAGCTTTATTAAGGAAAAAATATAAATACAAACAAAACTCACAATGGAGAAAAAGGTAAACTGACAACAGAACTAGCAAAATACTAGAACTTTTGAACCGAAGCTTCAAAAGCTAACTTATAGACTCAGGAAACAGGCCAACAAACACACAAAACAATTCAGCACAGGACTAGAGACAAAGGGATCTGATATAGGGAGAGGTAATTGGGAGAGCAGGTGCCATGGATGAGTGTCTGATTTGAGTAATGATCGTTGCCAAGGCAATTAGAGCTGGCCAACTCAACTTGGCACCTGCATCACACAAGAAGGCATGAGAGGCAAGGCAAACACAGGAAAAATATTCAGATGAGACAAACAGATAGTCAGGGGAGGTACAGTCTGGCCTGACTGGATCTGGACACTCATGCTCCACTTGTCTTTTTTCCTCTCTCCCTGGTCAGTTCCTTTTGTTTTGGTCTGTCTCTTGTGGACGCCAGGAGGCATCCGTCAGGGGACAGGTACTGTCACAGTCTGGCCTGGGAGAGAAGGAAAAAAGACAAGTGGAGCATGAGTGTCCAGCTCCCGACACCAGAACTGAAACAAACCAGACAGGAGAATCAGGATCATGACCAGACATCATGCTCCGAACATGAAACACAAATCCAACCAAAGAGCGCATGGCAAGGAAACTGCGATAGAAGCTGTTCACCGACATGGAGACAAAACAAAGAATGAAAGAGGACATGGGCAGGCAAATAACACTGAGCCATGTGCTCAACACAGACCCAGACTAGACAGACACAAAACATGAGTGTCAGAGTTCAGCCACAAAGACAATAAAAAAGCAACCAACAGAAGTGGCTGAACCCTGCAACTACCCCCTCCCAAAGGATGAATATGCCAGAGAAAGGCAGAGAGAGAATGACACCAGAGTGCAGTGACTGGCATGCCTTATGGTGTGCTTTATTATTATTATTGTTCAGAAGCTAAAGAGTTTGAGAAGTTATTAAGAGTATTTTTTGCTTAGAACTGACAAATTAGAAAGCCCTGAAGAAGGCAGTATTCAAATAAACTGAAGGCAGAGAATAAAAGCTACTTGAAGCGTGTCACTGCTCCCCATCTCCTCCTTTTCCATATGTGAACCTGAAGATCCATTACGGTAGGGATGGGAGGGAAACCAGGGAGGAAATGTAAGGAAGGGAAAAGGGTATGTTGGCCAGGAAGGAGGTCTCAGGAACGTTACATGGAGCCAAGACCGGTCTGGTGGGTGGTTAGAGCAAGAAAAAGTTGGGCGGACAGCCAGGGAACCAGGCTAGACAGGGCGAAGTCGGCAGGAAAAACCAGGGTGGATCTGAACAGGGAGCGGGGTCTGGCACTTGGTGGATTAGTGGAGAGGCAGGCTGATGTCAGGAATAGGATAAGGGTAGGAAAGTCTCAGTCTTGGAGAGGAAGGTGTGTAAAGTGGCTGAGGAAAGGACAGCCCAAGCAGTGGCAGGATAGACATTGGTGTGAGCAACAGACCGGTGACTGGTGTCTGATGGGTTCTGGTTACTGGCTGAGCAACAGACTGGTGACTGGTGTCTGATAGGAGCTTGGTTACTAGGGTGATCAAAGGGCTGGTCGACGGCCATTAGGGACTGGACAGGATAGTTGATGGTCACCAGGGACTGGACAGTCTCATCGAAGGCCACAGGGAACAGGACAGGCTTTTCAACAGCCTCAGGGAACTGGACAGACTCGATGACCACAGGAAACAGCATAGGCTGTGTGGTAACTGGCGTGGTCGGGAGTGTTGGCAGTGACTGGGGAACGGCCTCCATAGCTGGGAGCAATAGTAGCATCTGGGGAATGCCTCAGTGGCTGGGAGCGTTGGCAGCAGCAGGGTTGTGGCCTTCATGGCCATGGACGCTGGCAGCGGGAGGGGAATGGCCCCCGTGGCTGTGGACGCTGGCAGCGAGGGAACTGCCTCCATGGCCATGGAAGCTGGCAATGACTGGGGAATGGCATCCGTGGCCATGGGCGTTGATAGCGGTAGGGAACAGCCTCCATGGCTGTGAGCGCTGGCAGTGACTGGGGAGCAGGGGCCCTTCTTCTCCTCCTCTCCCGAACAGTCAGAATCACTGCAGCAGGAATGGCTGCCACCTTCTGGTGGTCGGCGGTGGGCTCCACTGCGTCCTGGTGGTCTGCAGCAAATCTCTGCCTCCTACAATGGCGTGAAGCCCGAGAAGAGCCCTGGGCAGGACAGAGCACTTGTTGAGAGGAGTCCTTGGGTCTTGAACACCATGCCTGAAGCATGAGCTCCACCTCAGCAAGTCTGCTGATGTGATCCGCGAGATCCCAAAATGGCCAATCTCACCCAGCTCCTCTACACTGAAATGAACATTAGGGACTACAACTGTGCATTTTATTCACACATATCACGACTACAACATCTGATTATGACTTTATAAACACACATTTTTCGCACAATTACTCACACACTGTTACGTTATGATATTGAAACACTTTTACTCGATACATTTAAAACGATACAGTTTAACGATTGTATTATGGACTCACATTTAGACACTCATTTCTAAGTGATTTGATTCTGCGGTAGCTCACCTCATAGAGGGTTTAATTTTGATCTCAGAAGACTGTGGTTCGCAACCAGTTAAACACGCAAGCTGAAAGGAGAGACAAGAGTATCATAGAAGTGTCACAAAATGATTTTACTTCAGAAAAAGTGCTTTTCATTTCTCATTTTGATTTTGGACACTATTGGTTAGGTTCAGGCATTGGTTAAGGAGTAAGTATGTCTGTTTTGGTAACTCACATTTTATTTTAGATCACTATTGGTCAAGTTCAGGTTAAAGATTTAGTTTAGGGAGATACGTTTTACTCATTAAAACCTCCACCTAATATTCACACTAAAAGAAAATTTCTCTCATCATTTACTCACCCTCATGCCATCCCAGATGTGTATGACTTTCATTCTTCAGAAGATCACAAGGTAAGGTTTTTAGAAGAATATCTCAGCTCTGTAGGTCCATAAAAAGTGGATGGTGATCAGCAATTTAAAGCTTCAAAAAACGAATTTAATTTAAATTAATGTCTTCTAAAGTGATCCAGTTGATTTGGGTGAGAAACAGATCAACATTCAAATCCTTTTCACTATATTTGTTTACTTTCGGTCGCTCTCCAATGAGCGGTGATGAGTGGACCCAGTTCACATTGATTGAAATAAGAGCATTGGCATGTTCAAATGAAAGCAAAACCAATGAGGTTTGAGGTTTTTCTGGTAGAGTATCGTGGTTGGAGGAAAAGATGGCGCCAGTGTGTGTGGCTTGCCGTCTGCTCCCCTCTCTGTCTTCATTTCTTTTACTTTTTATTTTATTTATGTGTAGTTATTGTAGCATGTAGCGCACAATGTAACTGATGTGCTACACCCAGTAATGATATTCAATATGGGCCACTATGATCAGAAGTAAGGAACGTCTACTGGAGGGAGGAAATGACAAATGCAGGTGAGTGAATAGTTGAGAATTTTGCTCTCTTTGTATTTTGTTTCATTTGTGATCAATTACATATGCACATCAATCAATGGCATTAAGTAAATAAAAGAAAACACTGTTAACACTCTTCTATTACGTTCTTCTAGGCTAAAAGATTCAACAACTCAACAGCTTCAATTCAATGAGGTTTCATATTTTTCACTCAATGTGTAAATAAAGTGGACTCTCAAAACTCAACACTTTGTCTGTCTCTTTCACATTAACCAAAGTAAATTACAATAATAAAATAAAATATTACATTCAAAATGTACAAAACCCAATGTACAAAAAATGTGATTATACTAATTTGACCCAAAATAAATTCAGATATAGAAGTTCTTCCAATAATTCACTTTTCTTTTCAAAACAAAACAGTAATTGGAAATACAGAACCCAACAATTTGACTCAGCTAAACAAATGATCAAACGACTCAATTGATCGGAGCTTGCGAATCATATGGCTCAGTTCAGAGAGTCATGTAACTCTCTTCCGATTGGTTTGAGTTCCAAAAAATAAAGTCTCTCCTTTCAAGGGCAAAAGTCAAACAAATCCGAGGAAATAGTCTTTCGTGTCCGAAAAAACAAGGAAAATCAGAATTGTCCTACCATTTGACGGTCACAAAGCACAGATCAAAATAGAAATGGTCCGAGGGCAGCTAGCTCGCCATTTGTGCACGTATAACCATGTCGTTCAACCAGACGATTCCCCTCCAGGAGATTATACTCGGCACAAAACAGGAATTCTCACAGGAATCACGTTCACATGGATAGAACAGAACACACAAACAAAAAAAAAACCCAGCCTTGCAAAAGACAAGGCAATGGAAAAATAATTAATCTCAGATTCAAACATTCTTGTAACAAATCATATACATGTCCAAAATAACACATCAATCTAACTTCTTGACATTTGTTAAACTCCTCAATGCTTATAAATCAATCGCTCACATTTTATGACACAATTTGCATTTATTTCTTTACGTGTGGTAGCTTTAGCCCACGTGTTACTCAATTCAGCTCACGCGTTGCACGCGGCCATCTCAAACTCAACTATTATCTTTTAATCATATCTTTTATATGAATCAGATTAATATCTGAATTTTCACTCACCAAAACGAAATAGAACCACTATTTCACAAAAGGAAGTTTATCACATCACTTCACTCTCAAATCCGTTCCATCTATTCTCCTCCGATATACGCTTCACTTCTTCTCTCTTTTCCAACAACACTACTTCAGGCTGATGCATCTGAAATCCAACTTTCCAGGCGCTCTTAATATTTAATGCAAGGAGTTTCTGAAGAAATACTCCACGCTGCTGTTTCTAATCTGTTCTCATCTCCCGTCTTTCTCATCTGCTGAAAAACAGCGCCCACAGAAGTTGGCTCACAGAAGTGTCAGTCACTACAGCACGATGTGTGATTGGATACATGTCTTTTCCATCTAGAACACTTTCTCCTTTAACCCTTTACTGGTAACTAATGTTATCTGGGTTACACTCTCCCCGCTTCGAAGATATGCAGGTCCCTCTGCATCCTTTGGGTTGTGAAATCACTGTAGAAGAATATCCATCATGTATATCAAGACGGGTTGCTCCAAGGGAATCAGGCTTCTCAAATGATACAGCAAAAGCTGTGCTGAGCCCCTGCAGCAATGACTGTACATCTAGAGAAAGGGGGTTACCTAACCTAGGGTACTGCAGTCTCTTTGGTGGTTCACACAGTCTTTGCGAACGTCTAGGAACATCTGCCAGGCTCTGGCCAGTCCCAAACGGGCTGTCTCGGGAATGAACTGTTCCATCCTGTATCAGTGTATCATCCCTTTTATTCTCTTCACTGAGGCTTCCAGACAAGGGCTCATCCGACTCCCTGTCCTGCTGTTCATCCTGCACAGGTGTGTCACTCAACACATCCACTTCTGTAGGTTTCACAATCTGTGGACCCTTTACTCCAGGAACATCAAGCGAACTCCCAATTCCAGTATCAGGTAAGTTAGGTAAATTCCCTTGTGACTTCTCTAAAACAGGATGCTCAGTGTTTGTACTATTATCAGCTCTCACTCCTGGACACCTTCTTGCAGTCACTTTGCCTCCTGACTGCACTTCGGGTCTAGAATTGGAGAGAATCCTACTTTCAACACTTGGTAAGTATCTTGGTGCGTAGTAACTTGCAGAGTCATCTTCAGATTCAGAAGAGTTGCTTTCAGACTCTCTTGGACCAGGGTTTGCTCGAGTTCTGGGCTTGCAGGGCTTTTCCGGTCTTACTGACTCAACTCTGTCTTCCTCTTGCAGAAATCCACAAGGTAGTAGCAAATCGCGATGGAGCGTACGGAGCGGCCCAACCTTGCACTCGGGTCGAACAGTATAAACTGGTAAGTCACCAGCTCTCTTGACCAAGACGTAGATTTCCTTCTCCCACTTATCCGCTAATTTATTCTTCCCTCTCAACCTGACGTTCTTCACTAGAACACGGTCGCCAACTTCAAGGGATGAAGCGACTACCCGCTCGTCGAATCTCCGCTTGTTTCGCCCTGCTACTTTCGCAGCATTATCTCTTGCTACCCTGTAGCTCTCCTCCAAACGATCCTTCAAATTCCTCACATAGCTCGAATGAGATTGGGGTGGCTCACCAACAGGCAGACCGAAGGCCAGATCAATCAGCAGTCGGGGCTGTCTGCCGAACATCAACTCATATGGTGAGAATCCCGAGAATCCCGAGTCGTTGTGGGTGCAATTATAGGCGTGGACTAACGGCTTCACAAAGTCCTTCCAGCAGGTCTTTCTTTTCTCATCCAGGGTCCCTAACATCTGGAGTAGCGTCCTGTTAAAACGCTCCACGGGGTTACCTCTGGGGTGATAAGGTGTTGTTCTCACTTTGTGGATTCCCGCTACGCTGCAGAGCTCCTTGATCAACTTTGACTCAAAGTCAGGCCCCTGATCACTGTGGAGTTTCTCCGGAAACCCGTAGTGAACGAAAAAGTTTTCCCACAGGCTTTTGGCCACGGTTTGAGCCTTCTGGTTCCTGGTAGGTATCGCTACGGCATATCTGGTGAAATGATCGGTCACCACTAAGATATCCTTCCTGTTACTCTGATCAGGTTCAAGCAACAGAAAGTCCATGCAGACTAGCTCAAGGGGGCTGCTCGTCACTATATTCACCAGAGGATCAGCTCACTCAGGAGGGGTTTTTCGCCTTACACAGCGATTGCAGGCCTTTATCTTCTCCTCCACGGACTTTGCCATCTTTGGCCAATAAAACCGGGACCTAGCCAGGTTCAGAGTCCTCTCAATTCCTAGATGGCCCATGTCGTCGTGCAGGCTTGTTAAGGCCATCCCTTGGAGGTCTACTGGTAATGCCAGTTGATATGACACACTTCCTCGATCCAGTCTCCTCCTATATAGTATGCCATTCTTGAACACCAACCTGTTCCACTCTCTCAGCCACAAGGCTATATTCACAGGCTCAGCCTTCACAACAGGTCTCTTCCCAGACTCCAGGTACTTGATGACTACTTTAAGCTCTGGATCAACTCTTTGTTGCTCCTTCAGTCAGTCTGAACAGTCGGGGAAGAACCGGAAGACCATGCCCGTTCTCATGCTGGAACTCTTGGGGTATCGCACCCAGACAAAGAGACAAAGACTCAAACACTGTAGGTTGGAAGCATGAAAAGTCAGAATCATCACAGCTCTGATACACTTGGTGTCTCTCACAGAGGGCTTTCACCGCTGCGGGCAGAATTGTTGGTTGTTCTGATTCTGCTAAATGGTGGATGGTGAATTGCTTGATTCTTTCCCACTCTTTTTGTGACACGAAATCATCCAAGGGTCTGTCATGAGGACGTCTCGAGAGTCCGTCTGCATCTTGGTTTTGCTTGCCAGCATGATATTAGATCTTGAAATTAAATGTCGACAGGCTGGACAACCACCTATAGCTGGTCGCATCGAGCTTTGCGGATGTTAAGATATAGGTAAGCGGGTTGCTGTCTGTTACTACAGTGAAGTCTACTCCGTACAGGTAATCACTGAACTTCGCAGTAACAGCCCACTTAAGCGCTAGGAACTCCAACTTGTGTGCTGGATATTTAATCTCACTTTTTGTTAGTCCTCTGCTTGCGAATGCAACCACTCTCATTCGTCCCTCTTGCTCTTGATATAGGGCGGCCCCAAGGCCGGTGGTACTAGCATCTGTGGTAAGAAAGTAAGGAATACTAGGGTCGGCAAACCCAAGGACCAGAGCTGAAGTCAGCTTTTCAATGATGGTGTCGAATGCTCGCTGACACTCTTGGGTCCACCGGTCCCCAAACTGTTCTTTAGGGTTCCGGTACTGCATGGTGTTCTTCGGGTCTCGCTTCTGGTTTTTCTGTGCGGGGGGATATCCTACAGTAAGGTCATTAAGGGGTCTAGTAATCTTGGAAAAGTCTTGGACAAACCTTCTGTAATACCCAGCGAATCCAAGAAAAGATTTGAGCTCTTTAAGGTTTCCAGGTCTTGGCCAGGTCTTAAGGGCTTCAACCTTAGCCGGATCTGTCTCGACTCCATCTTGGGACACTATATGGCCCAAGTATCTGACCGACGTTTGGAAAAACTTGCACTTGTTAGGAGAGAGTTTCAGTCCGTATTCCCTCAGTCGTTTCAGAACTTGCTTCAGCCGAGCCTCGTGTTCTTCTAGAGTCTTAGAGAAGACTATAAGATCGTCAATGAAGACCAATACTTCTCTTCTATTAAGATCTCCCATGCATCGCTCCATGAGTCGCTGAAATGTACTTGGTGCATTTGTGACCCCTTGTGGCATACGGTTGAACTCCCAGAATCCCAAAGGGCACACAAACGCTGTTTTCTGTTTGTCAGCCTCTTCCATTTCAATCTGATAAAACCCTGATTTTAAGTCGAGGACTGAAAACCATTTGGAACCAGTTAGGACTGAGAAAGCCTCCTCCAAGTTTGGCAGAGCATATGCATCCTTAATGGTCTGGGAATTCAACTTCCTGAAGTCAATGCACAGGCGCACCTCATTGTTCTTCTTCCTCACTACCACTATAGGAGAAGCAAAGGGAGATTCCGATTCCCTGATGACACCTGCATCTAGGAGTTCCTTGAGATGTCTCCTTACAGCATCGACGTCTTGGGGATGGATAGGCCTAGCCCTCTGCTTGAAAGGCGTGTTGTCACTGAGGTTGATGCGATGTTTTACCTTAGCAGTGTGGCCGTAATCCAAATCATGTAGAGCGAAAACATCAGGCATGGAGCCCAGCAAATCTATTATCCTCCTCTTCCAGTCACAAGGTAGAGGGGAATCACCAAAGTCAATGGGGATCTCGGCTCTCTCAGGATTCATGTCCTTACACAAGGTCGTATGCATGGGATCCCCTCCCTCAACTACATTTTGTACAGTGTGTACGTCAGCTAGCACTGCCCCTGGAGGAATCATTAAATCAGTCTCATTCTTCAACACTACCAGTATCTGGACTTTACGCTTTGGTGGCAGGGAGTGCAGACAACTTGCTACTAACAGTCCACCAGGTAAGGGAGACAACGCTGATGGCTCTACTGTTGCCCAGGTCTCTGTCAGTGGTCCGACGATGTTGACCTACCCATCGAGAACTACTGTACTTCCAGCCAAAACCACTTCAGGCAGGCTTCCTTTTACCTTTACTTGTCCCAAGACACTTGTTCCCGCTCTTCGTCGTCTTACTTCCAGGACTCTTATTACAGCTTTGTACCCATGATAGCGTGAACTAAACCTGGGTATGACTCCTTGCACATGATTGGCATACAAGACATCCAGGGTATTGGTGCCAATGAGGATTTGAGGCACATGTGTCAAGTCCGGGACTACTAAAGCCAACGTTGGAACTTCTGCCTCCACTCCTAGAAACTCCCGAGGGAACTTCAGAGTCAACTCGACATATCCCAGGTAGGGAACAGCCTGTCCATTTGCTCCTTCAACTTCCAACAGATGATTCAATGGCTGCATAGTATGTTGTGACAGGTGATTTTTGTAGAAAGACAGAGGAATTGTCGTAACCTGTGATCCCGTGTCTAGCAGGCAGTTCACCTCCTTCCCTTCGACTTTAACTCGAGCAGTGTATCTCATTCCAACTAGTCCAGCTGGTAGCTTCAAAGAGTTTCCTGTGTTAGCATGACTGTTAAACACTTGTCGATGTTTTGGGCTTTGTTTCTTTCTCCCAGTCCCTGTCTGCCCAGCGACAGAGACCACTTTTAATTTAAAGGCACCGTGGTGGTTCCATTTTGGAGGTCCCACTCAGCTTGTCTTTCTTTCAATTTACGTCTTTTCTCTTCAACTCTAGACGGGTTCAGGGGATTTTCACAGCTGACCGCTAAGTGACCATCTTCTCCACAGTGAAAGCAATACCATGGACGAGGCCGGTTGGTGCTTGCTTCCATATACTTTGGCCTCGCACTACTTTCGCCATCGACTCTTCTGACATTGGATCTACTCTGATGGTCTCTCCAATGAGGGGATCTCTCAGATTGGTACCTCTGCGTGCCAGATGTAGCGACTTGGGTTTTCAGTTCCGCTATCTGCCCTTTTAACTCCTGAAGTTCACTTTCTTGAGCTCGCCCTCTCACATCTTGATTAGCAGCTGCTCTGATGGCCACAACCTGGCTTTGGAGAACAGCAATCTCCTTCTTCAGAGTGTTAACTTCGAATGTTTCAGGGCATTGAGCTTTACTATTCTGCTTAGGGGCTTTTTGCTTAAGGGTGGCGGGGCTGGAGGGTCGTTAGCGTCCTCCAATGCACTACAGGGATGAGCAGACTGCTGGTGTGCTGCTGCTCGCAGTTTGAACGGGGTCGATGGGTGCTTACTTGTACTCAAGTGCTTCCTCATTCTTTCCTCCTTTGATGTCTGCTTATCCTCAGCTGTACGGATAAGTATTGCTAGTTCAGAAAAAGGGGGTGGATCCGCCTTTCTCCTTTCGAGCTGCAGGTCGGCTATCAAAGCGTTGTCCCAGCAGCCACGGCAGAACTGCCTCAACAGACAACGGTCTCGTTCACTCTCTGCAACACCACACCGTCTGATGGTAGCACTGAGGATTACATGAATCTGTGGAGGTAGGTAGATGACTTTTCACTAGGGTTCTGCAGGGTACTTATGAATTTAGCTAATAATTCGTCTCCATCCTCCACCGACCCATAGACTGACTCTAGTAACCTAAGGCACTCTGACGATAGAGTTCAAGTTCACATGCTTGATAATGTCTGAAACAGGCAGCAACAAGCTATCCAGAATTTTCCGTGTCTTATGCGACTCAGGAAGGGACGGATCAGTTAACAGGTAATCAACACTTGCTCGCCAGGTGTCGAAGTCAGGCTCGTTACATGGGCGGGGGCTCCTTCCAGAGAAAGCTTTTAGGCGAAATGGGGCACCCTGTGAGGACGTGGAGTCACTTGTTCTCACAATGTGTTCCATCACCACCCTCTGAATTCCTGGAGGGTGCATAGCAGACATGGGAGATTTCACAGATATCATCTCGGCAGAATCGGCATCAGCATCATTTGAACAGTGAGGCGGCACTGCGCCTATATTCACTTTAACTGGGTTTTCAGTCTCTACTCTCAAGAAAGAGGGTGTCTTGAACCCCTCCAACCGCGGGGGAGTGCTAGTTGCACATGTCAAGAGGTTTGTCTCTAGAAGGGGGTGCTCTAACCTAAGCTCTGTTCTAGGGGCGCATCATCTACGGTCCTTACTCCGCCCATTTTGGTTAGTTCTCATTGGAGTACATCTCGCAGGCATTCTCCATTGGCATTAGCTATCTCTTGCAATCTCTCCAAGCATTCTGCGGTGGCACTCTTGACAGTGGGGGTGTAAACACTACTCAGAGTGCGCACACGAAACACAGTGTCTGCATCAGTGGGACTTACTATGGTTAGTGGCAGCTGAGGCTCAAGGTCACACATGGCAGAGTTGTGTGTGAACTCCACTACTGCATTTCGATGAAACTCAGAGCGTGGATCATCAATTAATAAATTGTGCTGTATGGGGCCGAATTTCATAAGGTATGCTTCTAGAACTTGATCCAATTCAGTCAGCGTTATACCATTGACAATCACTGCATTTTTCACATTAACGTCTTCACGTTCCAGAACGTCCATTTTGCCAAGTTCACTAGGAATGATTTTCTCAGTTATTGTTCACCTCAATCACTGTCGTTACCTCCCTCCTGGCTGGCTCGCCAAGTTGTAGCATGTAGCGCACAACGTAACTGATGTGCTACACCCAGTAATGATATTCAATATGGGCCACTATGATCAGAAGTAAGGAACGTCTACTGGAGGGAGGAAATGACAAATGCAGGTGAGTGAATAGTTGAGAATTTTGCTCTCTTTGTATTTTGTTTCATTTGTGATCAATTACATATGCACATCAATCAATGGCATTAAGTAAATAAAAGAAAACACTGTTAACACTCTTCTATTACTTTCTTCTAGGCTAAAAGATTCAACAACTCAACAGCTTCAATTCAATGAGGTTTCATATTTTTCACTCAATGTGTAAATAAAGTGGACTCTCAAAACTCAACACTTTGTCTGTCTCTTTCACATTAACCAAAGTAAATTACAATAATAAAATAAAATATTACACTCAAAATGTACAAAACCCAATGTACAAAAAATGTGATTATACTAATTTGACCCAAAATAAATTCAGATATAGAAGTTCTTCCAATAATTCACTTTTCTTTTCAAAACAAAACAGTAATTGGAAATACAGAACCCAACAATTTGACTCAGCTAAACAAATGATCAAACGACTCAATTGATCGGAGCTTGCGAATCATATGGCTCAGTTCAGAGAGTCATGTAACTCTCTTCCGAATGGTTTGTGTTCCAAAAAATACAGTCTCTCCTTTCAAGGGCAAAAGTCAATCAAATCCGAGGAAATAGTCTTTCGTGTCCGAAAAAACAAGGAAAATCAGAATTGTCCTACCATTTGACGGTCACAAAGCACAGATCAAAATGGAAATGGTCCGAGGGCAGCTAGCTCGCCATTTGTGCACGTATAACCATGTCGTTCAACCAGACGATTCCCCTCCAGGAGATTATACTCGGCACAAAACAGGAATTCTCACAGGAATCACGTTCACATGGATAGAACAGAACACACAAACAAACAAAAAAAACCCAGCCTTGCAAAAGACAAGGCAATGGAACAATAATTAATCTCAGATTCAAACATTCTTGTAACAAATCATATACATGTCCAAAATAACACATCAATCTAACTTCTTGACATTTATTAAACTCCTCAATGCTTATAAATCAATTGCTCACATATTATGACACAATTTGCATTTTTTTTCTTTACATGTGGTAGCTTTAGCCCACGTGTTACTCAATTCAGCTCACGCGTTGCACACGGCCATCTCAAACTCAGCTATTATCTTTTAATCATATCTTTTATATGAATCAGATTAATATCTGAATTTGCACTCACCAAAACGAAATAGAACCACTATTTCACAAAAGGAAGTTTATCACATCACTTCACTCTCAAATCCGTTCCATCTATTCTCCTCCGATATACGCTTCACTTCTTCTCTCTTTGCCAACAACACTACTTCAGGCTGATGCATCCGAAATCCAACTTTCCAGGCGCTCTTAATATTTAATGCAAGGAGTTTCTGAAGAAATACTCCACGCTGCTGTTTCTAATCTGTTCACATCTCCCGTCTTTCTCATCTGCTGAAAAACAGCGCCCACAGAAGTTGGCTCACAGAAGTGTCAGTCACTACAGCACGATGTGTGATTGGATACATGTCTTTTCCATCTAGAACACTTTCTCCTTTAACCCTTTACTGGTAACTAATGTTATCTGGGTTACATTATTCTTCACTGGTTTACGATTGCCAAACTCTGCTTGATATATGCAACTCAGTTGCTAAGATTTCCATGCTTAATCTGAGTGGACCTCGCTTGTTTTGTGTTCTTCCCCCCCAAACATCCTGATTACCTGCGCTGGAGGGATTTTGATCTTCCGAGGAAGAAGCGCCGCAGGAGAAGTGGCAAGCGAGCAGGTGTCACGGTTAGGTGGAAGTACGGCCGGGCTTCGGAGCTTGGCCCTTCCAACACCAGATCTCTATTCCTACAGCACGTTGTGTGGAGCTCACTGGAGATACCTCATCGGTGGATTCGATTTCCCCTG
The DNA here is from genome assembly GCF_025860055.1 of Xyrauchen texanus. Lineage (NCBI taxonomy): Eukaryota > Metazoa > Chordata > Actinopteri > Cypriniformes > Catostomidae > Xyrauchen > Xyrauchen texanus. The sequence continues at coordinate 20,405,291 of NC_068279.1, forward strand.
ACTCGCCTGTTTGGACCCCACAGTGCATTTCACCCAGGGCACATCGAGGAGGAGTGAACCACCTTAATCTCTGCACCATCAGCTGTGTAACAGTTACTGCTAGTGAACCATTACCACTCTGGATTGCACTAACTAACACACAGATTTTGGTAAACAAAATATTATATTACATGACATTTTAATTCACAAATCTTAGATCTTCTCTTTGTCTCTTAAGTCCGTTTTCTCAACTAGTCCCTCCGGACTGCTCATTCTTTAATTCCCCTTGGACCACTAGTTGCAGCGGAGGTCTGGCTTCTGTTATAAAAAACACTAGGGTTGCACCAAAATTGAGGCCACCGAAAATTGAATTTTTTGTTTTTGCCGAAAGAGAAAAAAGGACGAAAATATGAGCCGAAAAGATATGCCTCCCTGGCCCTCAGTGCTCAGTTTTCACTCTCGATCAATCTAGCCATAATCACGCCGCTACCAAGCAAAGGCTGATGTCAGCGGTGCGGAAATATTTCAAAGCAGTACCGCCGCTCCCTATACGCATACTACACTGTCCGTGTAGGGCACCAACTCCCTAGGGGGGCACCATCTTAACCTAGGAGGGCACCAGAAAGTCCACCGGGTGCCCTTCCTCGCACATTATACGTTATTCAAGGACCCGAAAGCAGTTGCAGAACACAGATGATCGCTTCACGCTCATATCACGCAAACGCGACAATCCTCTTGACTACTGGTACATGAACAAAGATCGCTTTCCATTGCTTGCGTGGTATTTATCTGCCCCAAGCACCAGCACAGAGAGTGAGAGATTATTCATCTGTCGTTTACAGTTTGAGGTTGGTTTTAATTCTATTACTTCTGTTTTGCACTGTTGCTTTGCACAATCATTTTATATTAAAGTGGGAATACGTTTACATAAACAGAATAGAGGCCCTCTGCCGTTCTCTGTTTTGCCTCTTGTTTTCATTAAAATGACTGTGTAGCATATTTAAACTTTTTTATTTGCAAGATGCTAGCCTAGAGCTGCTATGTTCATTACTTGACTGCTGTTTTGCATATCATTATAGTTTTATTGAACGTTACATTATTTGGATAACTGGCAAAAAAACCAAATCTGTTAAATTTGAATGTTAAAGAACTGAATAAAGAATAATATATTTAATATTGTTTTAATATATTTTCTGCCCAATTTTGGTGCATTACTTTCAATAAAAGTGTGATAATTTTATTGGTTTGAAGTTTTTCAATTCAGATGAATTCAATTCATGAAATGAATTAAAAAGTATAATATTAATACAATTATATACTGTGTGTGTGTATATATATATATATATATATATTAAGTAGGTATAAAAAAAACAAGTCAGTTTCAGTTTTCGGCCAAGTGCATCCTGAATTTTCGGTTTCTGCCCTGAATTTTCATTTCGGTGCATCGCTAAAAAACACACTTCACTGCTACTCCATACCTACAGCCATAAATCATTGCTTTGAGGTTTTGTTGCTCCATATGAAACTTGGTAATCCTGTGTTCTTCATTTTGATCTACCAACCTCCACAACCAAACAAGGATTTTATCAATGAATTAGCTGATTTTCTGGGGGGATTGTGACAAACTTTGATAGCATTATAGTTTTGGGTGATTTTAACGTTCACTTATGCTATGCTTCTAATCCAAGATTCTAATCTAAGGAGTTTTCAACCCCTATTGACACCTTGGATTTTGTTCAGTGGGTAAATGGCCCCACTCATTCACATGGTCATACCCTTGACTTGGTATTAACACATGGAATATCTGTTGACAGCATTGAATATCTGAGTGACAACCCCCTTTTTTTTTTATCACAATCCGATCCTATTTTCAACCTCTCTCTCTGACTTATGTTTTTTGTATCACTGGCCCTAAACTGTGGAAAAGCTTACCGGATTACCTCAGGACCACCTCCTCTGTATCTGTTTTTTAATTTTGCTTAAAATTTTCTTAATTTTGTTTGCTTTCAATTTACCTTAAAATCATGTTTAAGCTGTGAAATTGCCCTATTCACTATGTTCCTGTGATACCAATATACAGCACTTTTGTCAATCATGGTTGTTTTTAAATGTTCTATACAAATAAATGTGATTTGAACATTGTTGTAAAGGGATCAATGGAAAGGATGAGGCGAGAACTGGCTTGACAATATAAATAATAGTTTAATAATAAACTGAAACTTAACAGACAAACTCACACATGATGGACATGTCCGTAACTATCTCTGTCTCCCGCACGATCCTCTGCAGTCGAACTTTATCCCTCTCGGAGGCTTGATTAGCCTAATACGGGACCGGGTGTGTTGGATCACGACCCGGCCCCGCCCTCCGCCCTGCCACATTCCTCCCTCGTTCTCTCAGGCTGGGGAGCCCTAAGCATGACGTATACCCCCCCCCTCTTTCCCTGGGGGAGGGCATGCCCTAAGCCCTGTCTGCCGTCAGCTCATCCCCGTCTACCTGGACGAGGGAGGGGACAAGCGGAGGGAAACAGAAATAATTAAACTGGGGGGGTACTTCCTGTAACAGTGTAGTACCCCCCAAAACACTGTAAAATTTAAAAGAGAGGAAAAGGCTAACGCAGAGCGGCAGTGAGAGAGAGAGAGGAGAGAGAGATGAAAAAAAAACCTCTACTCGCCAGTTCTCCGATACGCCGCAGCTTGTTCCTCGGCCACTCCTCCACCCTCTATCGGATGACAGCAGCACCTCTCCGGGTGGATCAGAGGTAGACCTCCAGCTCCTGGCGGACTGAAAGCCCCGCCGTGTTCTCGGGGAACAGAAGGGGTCTCCCCCGCCCCTGGTTCTCCCGCTCCAGGTGGTCGGCAGCGAGCCCCTCCCCGCTCGCGGTCGGTGGTCTCAAACCCCGCCGCGTTTCAGCGGCCAGTAGGCGACTCCTGCGCCCCTGGCAGCAGCCCTGACTGCCCCAGGCAGTCGGCTAGGATGCCCTTCTCCCCTCACGGTCGGCGGCCATCATCCTCTTCCAGGCGGCTGGGCTCCTCGTCCCCCGGCAGATGGCCGCGGCTGCTCCGTTGGGGTGGACGGTAGTGGCGAGAGCTCTACTACGGCGTATCCCTCCTCCTTCCCTAATTTTGGCACCAGTGTAAAGGGATCAATGGAAAGGAGGAGGCGAGAACCAGCTTGACAATATAAATAATTGTTTAATAATAAACTGAAACTTAACAGACAAACACACACGACGGACATATCCGTAAACTATCTCTCTCTCCCGCATAATCCTCTGCAGTCGACCTTTATCCCTCTCGGAGGATTGATTAGACTAATACGGGACCGGGTGTGTAGGATCACGACCCGACCCCACCCTCCGCCCTGCCACAATTGTAAACAGCATTCTCTTGTAAATAAATAAAGCAGCACTTCTGGTTGTATCACGCTTACATAATGCAAGAGGCTGCATGAAATCGGTCCCCTCCTATTGATCTGTTTCTCACCAAAATAAATCATATCACTTAAGAAGACATAAATTTAACCACTGGAGTCATATGGATTACTTTTACTATGATTGTCTGTGGTTTTTGGAGCTTTAAGGTGCTGATCACTATCCACTTGCATTGTATGGCCCTACAGAGCTGAGATATTCTGTTTGCCTGTGTTCAGCAGAAGAAAGAAAGTCATCCACATCTGGGATGGTATGAGGGTGAGTAAATTATGAGAGAATTAAAATTTTGGGGTAAACTATTCCTTTAAACTATTCCTTTACAACAACATTTAACAGGCTTTTGGTGCCCCCCACTGGATATTTCACTGGGAAACTGCAGCCAAACCTGTAATGAAGCATGCCATTTTGTTTTTGCACAAATGCTGCCATGGCCACCTAATGTTCATGAGACCATGCTCTAGAAATCAATAACAATCTTATTAATTGTCCTTTTATATTGAAGTCGGTAAAATAAGGTTACTATCTTCAGTAAAATCTGTTTGTTCATGTCCTAAGTCAGCATAAGGATGTTGATGTCTTATGCCTGTTGGGTCATTGTAAAAAATTACAAATAAAAATTATATATATATATATATATATATATATATATATATATATATATATATATATATATATATATATATATATATCTATAGGATCAGTGGTAATACAGTTTATGACAGTTTCTTTTATACATGCATGTTATCTCCATGCTGATGACAGAATAAAATTGTAGCTTAAATAACAAACCAAAGAAAGCTTGTTTCAAAACTGAATTGGGGTCCCGTTGCAAAACCACTGCACCTGCTGTCCTGCTCAAGCCAACTGCAAATTTTGATCTCACCACATTTCGCTCAACTGACAAGACCTTGGCTGATCTCTCTTGATGTGGTCTGGAGACTAAGAAAGTAAGGAATTTCTAGATTTTTTTAGTTTCATGTTGTTTTCCACAAAATCCAGACATACTGCTATGTGCATGAAGCTCAATTATTAACATTATTTGTTTTTTGAGTTTGAGATATAAAGTGAATGTAAACACTACATTTATGTGGTTTAAACTAAGACATGAAACTCACTTCATGAGACTGAGAATGGACCCATTTTGGATGGGAAATTTGGTTTTAATTAAGCTATCCAGACAGATTTAGTTTTTGACATTAAACCTAACAACTAAATGCTGTAATTTAGCTTAAATAAAAGGAACCATATAAATGCTGAAAGAGAACAAATCAAATTGAGAAAAATACTCCACCCCATTGTTTAACCTTAAAGAATCATTCTATCCCAGCATCTGCAGCAAAACAGATTTAAACCCAATTGACCTCTGTCAGGCAGTCCCACCCTTCACTGTAACCATTAAGAGCCTTCAATTTTGAAGCCTTCCCTCGATGCAAAGATTCAATTGCACCTAAATGGAGTTGAATGTATTGCTGAATTCCCAACTCTTTCCCAGTTGTGAAGGGAACAAAGTCCTATAGAAATCTGTCAGAATAAATTCACAAAATAAATAAATTATTCAAACTTTAATGGTCCAAAATGAGTTTTATTAGAAACATCTGAACCCAAACAAAGTGCTCATAAAATCATCATCTCCCTGATTGTAAATTCTGATTACTCTCTGCTATTAGTAAATTATTGCCTTGTGAATTAAGGTGCCCTGTTGGTTACATTAGGTTCAGATATCTTAATAGCCATGCACACTTTGTTATTTGACTGATTGCTTCTTACAAGTTACACACTATACACTTAAAACAATACAAACCCTCAAGAATTCTGAGCATTAATAGCTGTATGACATCAGAATCCTGTTTAATAAACAAATTATAGAGCATGTTGAGCTCAATGTTCTTTCTCAGATGAGAAATGTGTTAGGGTGAATATTAACTTAAACATTGCTTGATTAATGAGGGAGGATAGTCAATGGGAGGGAATTATATAGAAGCATATAAATAACCAAGTAATGCAATTTGGTAATGCTGCTTTCGGAAGCAGAAAGGGATCAAGGAACGTCTGAATCCAATGTCACATCCTGTCTCCTGAGGTACCTTCATCTGATCAATCTTTGAAGGCAGCATAAATGTATCAGAGATTCTTTTAATTACTGAGATAACATCATCCATGGTTCTATCACACGAGAGAGTGTATCGGTAAACTTACATTTTACGACAGTAAGTCACCATTTTCAATACCTGACAACTATCTGTAGTAAAATCATCTGTGCCTTCACTTATAAAACAGCAATTTTATCATGGTAAACTCCACACATAGTTAATTCCAAAAGGATTGTTTAGTGTAAATGTTGACGATTAGCAGACAGGTGGTCAGTTCAATAAGTGATGAACTGTTTCCTCACAAAATCAGTTTATTCAGCACACTAAAATATCTCATCTGTAGACACCCATTTATAGAAATGGCCTCTGTTCTCCTCTCGTTATGCTATTTTATGCTAAGCTTGTAGGCTCACCCTATTAGAAGGGTTCTCGATGTATCCCTTGCTGCCTGTGAAATCCCACAATCCCTTTTGTGCCGATCTACAGCGTTTGAGCTTAAAGGCTAATTTATACTTACTGGGCGAACAGGCTTCTTTTTCTGCAAAAGTGTTAATTTGTTTATATTTCTTATGTTCAATTACATCTCTGAAATTATTGTTTGAAAACTTGGCTGGTCAAAGAGCAATGGTTTGGAAGTGATTTTTTTTATTTACAACTGTGCAGCAGTTGTTACCTAACTCTGAAGCCCGTTTCTCAGAGATTATGCAGAAGTATACTTTTTTGTTGGTGCCAGATGGGCTGGTTTGAGTATTTCTGCAACTGCTGATCTCCTAGAATTTTCACACTCAACAGTCTATAGGATTTACTCAGAATGGTGCCAAAAAACATCCATTGAGTGGCAGTTCTGTGGATAGAAATGACTTGTTGATGAGAGAGGTCAACAGAGAATGGCCAGACTGGTTCAAACTGATAAAGTCTATGCTCTGTACTGCTCTGTACAATTGTGGTGAGAAGAATATCATCTCAGAATGCTATTCTGATGTGTAGGTTGGTGCTATTTTGGCGGCACGAAGGGGACCTACACAATATTATGCAGGTGGTTTTAATGTTGTGGCTGATCGGTGTATATAATTTTAATTAAGTGTTTATGAAGCTGAAACTTTTTTCAGTCTTACAGAATTTTCCTTGCTTTGAGATTTACAGCTCCTCAGAAGCCCCAACCCCCATAACACAGTGCTGGTTTGAAAAATATCCCACATAAACTAGCATCCTGCTCTATGCTAACCTTGCACTCTTATTTCTATTAATTTCAGACAGGAGTGAGTCAGACAGTCCGACAGGAAGTTCCTGTCGCCGGCACCACAAGCATAAACAAAGATAGGGTAAGCGGGGTGCGTTAAAGCTCAACCCACATCGCTCAGCACTTCCTCGCTAATGTACGGTCTCTGGCAAATAAAATGGAGGAACTATGGCTCCTAATTACTCAGCAAATTTTTTGGGACTGCAACGTTATGGTTTTTACAGAAACGTCCTGGTTACTTTCGTAACCTCTGTTCCCTGATGGAGGGAACGAGACGTTGTGTCGATGAAGTGACACTAGGGGCACTCTTGAGAGCCCAGAAACACCTCTGATCTTTGATAAAAGGCCAGTGGGAATTGATGAGTGGTATTTGCAAGGTCCTTCCTCAGGGGAATTCCCCAGGGAGGGGCTGACGCAAGGAGCATGAGGTCTGAGAACCAAGTCTGTGTGGGCCAGCAGGGAGCCACTAGGGTGACCTGCTCCTCATCCTTCCTGACCTTGCACAGGGTCTGTGCAAGTAGGCTCACTGGGGGGAATGCACACTTGCATAGTCCAGGTGGCCAGCTGTGTGCCAACGCATCTATTCCGAGGGGGGCCTCGGTCAGGGCGTACCAGAGCGGGCAATGGGAGGATTCTGGGGAGGTGAACAGGTCTACCTGTGCCTCCCTGTATCGACTCCAAATTAGCTGGACCACAGAGTCTCCACTCTCCCTTGCGGGTGACCGGATGTGACAGTGTGTCCCCGTGGTGTTGAGGTCGCCCGGGATGTGAGTGGCTTACAGCGATTTGAAGTGCTGCTGACTCCAGAGGAGAAGACGGTGGGCGAGTTGTGACTTGCGAGGGGAGCGTAACCCGTCTGGGCAGTTGATGTAAGTGACCGTCGTCATGTTGTCTGTTCGAACCAACAAGTACTTGCCCTGGATCAATGGCCAAAACCTCTGCAGGGTGAGCAATATTCGATGCATTATTCTGTTATCGCGATTCAACTGCATGCATTTTCCATGTGCATCTGCTTTCTATTTTTATCATGATTAAACTGTGTGCATTTTTCAGCACGCAGACGTTTTTCTCCTCTGTTTTACACAGATTATTGCATCGATCTAAAAAAAACGCTTATCAAGAATAACCTACAACAACATACAATTGCATGAGGGATTCACATCAATCTCATACCCTCACCGCTCAGGAACAACCAACAACAACAAACAACAGCGGTAAGTCATGGCATCCGCTTATGTTATTTCTTTCTGCATTGCATGTCACATGTTTACAATAGCCTCCAGCAGTGAGGGATTCACATGTGATAAATGTAAGGAATTAGTCAGGCTTACGGAGAAGGTTAATGAGTTAGAGACACGCATCCATAGTGGAGGTCAGAGAGAAAGAGAAGCTGGTAGATACTGTTTCAGATGCGAGTATTACAGAGTGCAACACACACACACTTTGGTGTTTGGGTGACGTCTCAGTGGCATTCTTGCTCAGCAAAGAGACACCAATCTCCCATTCCTGTTAGGGTTTCCAATCGATTCTCTCCACTCAGTGATGCACCCACTGGGAATCATGTTGAAAAAGCCCTTGTTATTGGCAATTCTATTGTAAGGAATGTGGAAATAGAGACTCCAGCCACTATTGTTAATTGCATTTCAGGTGTCAGAGCATCTGACATCAAATCAAATTTAATGTGCTGGCTAATGCTAAACATAGATTTTCTAAAATTGGTATTCATATCAGCACTAACGATAACTAATAACTAAAGATAATGTTAAAGTGGTGTGTGAATTTGCAAAAACGATGTCAGACACTGTAATATGCTCTAGTCCCCTCCCTGCACATCATGGTAACAAGGTTTATAGTAGATTAGTGTCTCTGAACAACTGGATGTCTGAGTGGTATCTGGAGAATAGACTAGGATTTATAGACAATTGGAAGATTTTTGGGGTAGACCTGGCCAGCTAAAGAAAGATGGACTCCATCACTCCAGGGAAGGTACCCCTCTCCTCTCTAGTAATTTGGATCATATTATTAATAATGATAGTATTTGATTAACTGGGGCCCAGGTCAGGAATCAGACAAACTGGTTAATCCGAACGTCTGCTAGCTGCCTTAAGATGCCACACAGGTCACATAAACAACAACACATAGGGACAGTATCACCTAGATATCTCATAGAGACTGTGTCTGTTCCCCAAACCACCAACAACAAAACCCTCACAAAATAATTTAGAAAAAAGTTATTATGGTCAAACTTGAACAAAACAAACAAATTAAAGAGAAACATCACATAAAGATAGGGCTACTAAACATTAGACCTCTTTCTACCAAAGCACTAATTGTTAATGAAATTATTACAGATCGTAGTTAGGATGCGCTCTGTTTGACTGAAACCTGGCTTCAACCGGATGAATATATTTGTTTAAATGAATCTACTCCCCATGGTTATTGTTATAAACATGAGCCTTGTCTGAAGGGTCGAGGAGGTGTTGCTACAATTTACAGAGTAACAAGTTGTCGGTGTTACTCAGAGGACAGGATATAAATGGAAGTCTTTTGAACTAATAATGTTTAATGTGACACTGTCAGATATATATATAAAAAATATATATCGTCTTTTACCCTTGCTACAGTGTATAGATCACCCAGGCCTAATTCTGATTACCTTGGTGAATATGCAAATGTTTTAATCAGATCTTGTAGTTACTGTAGATAGGGCTTTAATTGTTGGTGACTTCAACATTCACATAGATAATGAAAATGACACATTGGGATTAGCATTTATTGATATTCTCAACTCTCTTGGAGTCAGACAAAATGTAACAGACCAACCATAATCATACGATAGATTTAATCCTGTCATATGGAGTTGATGTTGATAATATCAAAATTCTGAAGCAGCGCAATGACATCTCGGATAATTACCTCGTCTCTTGTATGCTGCGATCAGCAAATGTTACTCAATCTACACCACGCTATTGTTCAGGTAGAAATATTCTATCGACCACTAAAGATAGCTTCACTAATAATCTTCGAGATCTATCTCATACACTCAGTAAACCCCAAAGCCAAGAAGAACTTGATGAAATAACAAAACATATAAATACAGTCTTCTCTAGCATTCTTGAAAGTGTCGCCCACTTCTATTAAAGACAATTAAACAAATATGCCCTGCACCATGGTACAATGATCAGACTCATGCTCTCAAGAGAGCAGCTCGGAAAATGGAGTGCATGTGGAAGAATACAAAATTAGAAGTATTTCATGGTGCATGGAAGGACAGTGTCTGTAGCTACAGACTAAAAGCTACCAGGTCAGCATATTTTAGTAAACTCATAGAAAATAAACACAACAATCCTAGGTGTTATTCAGTACTGTGTCTAAATTGGTTAGGAATAAAGCCTCAACTGAACCAGATATTACGTCGCAGCACAAGCGTAATGTCTTCATGAATTTCTTTACAGATAAAATTTAAATAATCAGAAATACAATTGAAGTTATGCAATCATCTGTCATAGCACCTCAAAAAACAGTTTATTAACTCCTCAATATCCTTAGGACATGTCCCAAGAAACTTTAAAATGGCAGTTATCAAACCACTTATTAAGAAGCCACAACTTGTTCCTGGAGAACTGGCAAATTATAGACTGATTTCAAATCAAAAACTAGAAAAGTATTATACTATATTCCATCACGTTCATTATGATCGCAAAATTCTGGCCTATTAATACTTCCTAGAATATCAAAATCCACAAAATGTGGTAGATCCTTTTCGTATTTGGCTCCAAAACTATGGAATAGTCACCCTAACACTGTTTATGATGCAAACACACTCCCTCAGTTTAAGTCTAGACTAAATACTCATCTATTTAGCCAGGCATACACCTAATTTCTCGTCACTGTCATGACTGCTATGTTGCTCGGAACTGCACACAAGAATTTCACCTACTGTTGCACTTGTGTACATGGTAGTGTGACAATAAAGAGATCTGATTTCATTTGATTTTATTTATCCTTCAACCCACAATTAGGCTGGTTTAGTTAGGTCTGCCGGAACCAGAAACATTGATCATGATCTATAACTCTAAATTGAATAGCATCTATGCTAATATTATTTAATTTTTTTTTATGTCTCAACATCTGGACTCCTATCCTGAGGTCACCAGAACCAACTGGATCCAGCTCCATTCCTGCTTCATGCTGGACTGCACGGCTACATGTCGCTGTGTGATGATAACTAAATGCAGCCGGTGCCAGCCAAACATCAATTCAGTCTATTATGATGAACTTCAGAGCATGAACTGTTGCAACCTTGGACTTATGATACCACACCGAACCTCACCGAAATTACCGGCCAGATTGAACTGCGATGCACCTCACTGAGCTCTGGCTGGATCACCTCGGCCTATTGATGGACTACACTCTTGAAATGGAAGACTATAAGACTCTCAATTGCCAACAAAAGCCTTCATCAGCCAATAAACAAAGACAATTGCGTCGATGTAAATTCTGCAGTTAATACAGGATGGACTTCAAAGACATTAGTCATTATTCTTACAGTTCATGTTAAACACTGACCCCCACAATGAATTTGGTTTCTCCCAAGGTTATTTTTCTCACATTAACCAACATCTTATGGAGTTTTATGTTCCTTGCCACAGTCGCCATCAGCTTGCTCATTGGGGTTATAAATACAATTATTATTTAATTATGTGTGAATATTACTTATTTTTAAACACAAATCACAATTGTATTTTATCTAATTACACAATGATGACTCATAGACATTATAGATATTACAGTTTTATTTTTTGTTAATGCCTGATCTTTTGTAAAGCTGCTTTGAAACAATGTGTGTTGTGAAAGGTGCTATACAAATAAAAATGACTTGACTTGACTTGAAGACACTTTAATTTTATTTTACAATCTACAGCCTCTGTGGAGAATGAGAGTGAACCATACTACTACAATATTAGCTCTATGCACTGCAAAAAATAACACTGTAAAATAAAAACGCAAAACGAGGATTTAATAATGATGAAATACTTTTATTGAACATGAAAATAATTAGCCAAAATATGCAATTTCACAATTACAATAAAAGAATGTATCATATATTTGGAAATTATGTTACAACAGAGAGTTGTTTACATGCTAAACAAATTAATATTCAGTATGTTACGACCCTCCCCTATTTATCATTGTCTAGGGAGTAGAGAGAGCTACATTGTCCCACCCAAAGCACAAAACACGCCGTTTATACACTGGGAGAGGGTGAATGAGGCAGACGGAAACAGTGTTGTAAAGTATATACATAGATTTATTTACAATACCAACCGTGTACTGTTTACAATATGAAACAATAATTTAAAAAAAGGTATTTTACTAATATTTACATATAATGCTGCAGACAGGGAGTAAAAGGAACTCGACAATGCCAAATCAAAGAAATGAATAAAACCAAAAATGTCCAATCTTCCTAATCTTTTGATTCAGTAAGCCTACCTAAAGCAAAAAAGAAAATGTAGAAACAAAAATCTTCAACATCCATGATGTCGTATCTATACTATACTAACTAACCCAAAAAGAAATACAGCGGGTGGCACTTGCCCCTGACCAAGTGTACAGCATTACAGCAAGTCGTTCTAAGTGTGCAAAATGTATATCACGTGACATAACTTACCTATTCCTTTTTCCTCCAGCCAGCACAAGAACATTGAAATAGTCCAACAGTTCAGAGACGTAAAGGAATAAAGAGTTTACACGGTCAAAACCGCAGTCAAACAAGACACCAAGAGAAACATTCAAAGCATTCGGAAGAATCCGAATGTGGAGCGAGCTGTCAGTGTTGGCGTGCCCTATTATATAATTGCGGGCTTCCGGTTATGGGCATAGGCATCACGGTGACGTCATCAAGTTGGATGATTGGCAGTAGAATAAACCAACCAGAACGTTAAACCTGCGAAAAGTGAAAGACAGAAACCGAGAGGAAAGGGAGAGAGGAAAAAAACTCCAAAAGAAACCCATTATCATCACACAGGGACGTAACAAGTACATTACTGTGCTATGAAATCGTCTCGGGTTACATGTGTAACCCTTGTTCCCTGAAAAAGCCGGAACGAGATGTTGCGCTGCTAAGCGCTACGGGGAACAATCTTGCATTGTGAGCAGCTGTGAATTTGTGTGAAACACGTCAATGAACATTGACCTGACTTTATAGCCTCGGCTGGTGAAGATCATTAGATGCACCTGTGGCCAGGCTATAAAATAGAGGCGTCACCAGCGTGTCGACAGATACCTTTTTCTGAAGAGCAGTCATGGGACGTCCCAGTGCGGCAAAGCAGCGCAACATCTCGTTCCGCCTTTTTCAGGGAACAAGGGTTACAGATGTAACCTGAGACGTTCCCTTTATAAAAGGCTTCACTACGATGTTGCGCTGCTAAGCGCTACGGGGAATGCAATACCCACGCCACACTTGGGCTGTCCGACCTACGGTTGTGCAGTGTACTCACAAAAACGCGAGAGGTCTCAGACATGAGCTTGAGATGTCGACTCAAGGGCATAAGAGCCCGGAGTAGCAAAGCATCTAACCCATAAAGTTCGATGAATGTGTGCGAAGAGAACCCTATCGCAACACAAACTTGTCATAAAAACTGATGAATGTGAGCGGAGAGGACCAGCCTGCCGCATCACAAACTTGTTCAGGCATGAGCTGAGATGTCGACTCAAGGGCATAGGAGCCCGGAGTAGCATGAACAGCCAAACTATAAAATCTGATGAATGTGTGCGGAGAGGACCAGCCTTCCGCATCACAAACTTGTTCAGGCATGAGTTTGGGATGTCAACTCAAGGACGTAAGAATCCGGAGTAGCAGAAACATCTAACCCATGAAGATTGATGAACGTGTGCGGAAAGGACCAGCCTGCCGCATCACGAATGTGTTCAGGCATGAGCTTGGGATGTTGACTCAAGGATGTAAGAGCCCGGAGTAGCATGAACATCCAAACTATAAAATCTGATGAATGTGTGCGGAGAGGACCAGCCTGCCGCATCACAAACCTGCTGCAGAGGGACCCCTCTAGCCAAGGCTTTAGAGGCGGCGACCCCTCTGGTGGAGTGAGCCCTGACACCTACTGGCGAAGCTTGACCACGCGCCTCATAGGCCAGGGCAATAGCATCCCTCACCCAATGTGACATAGTCTGCTTGGTAGCGGATGCCCCCCTGTTGCGGCCCCCAAAGCAGACAAACAATTGCCCAGACTTACGCCACTGGCTAGTGCGGTGGACATAAGTTTGAAGGGCACGGACTGGGCAGAGTCCGTGAAGACTTTCCTGCACCGGCGTTAAAAACGGCGGGGAGCAGAAGGCTTCCAGATTGACAGGGTGTAGTGTCGAAAAAGCCACCTTAGGAAGGTAGTCAGGATGAGGATGCAGGATAGCTTTGGCCATACCTGGGGCAAACTCTAAACAGGCCGGCAAAACAGACAGAGCCTGTAGATCCCCGATTCTCTTAAGAGAAGTAATCGCCACAAGAAAAACCAGCTTGAGAGTCAGAAGTCTATCAGACGCTGACTCTAGAGGTTCAAAGGGGGTTTCAGCCAGACCCTCCAGGACTATTGCTAAGTCCCATGAGGGAGTTCTGGTCCTAACAGGAGGCCTCAGTCGCCTGGCTCCACGAATGAAGCGAGCAAGTAGAGGGTGCCTCCCCAAAGGCGCCCCATCCATCAAGGCGTGGCAAGCCGAAATGGTGGCCACATAAACCCTGAGAGTAGCGGGGCATATGCCTGCTGACAGTTTTTCCTGCAGAAAGTCCAGAACTGAAACAATTTGGCAGTTAACTGGAACTGCACCACCTTTCGAAGACACCCCATTTATTGGTGTAGATTCTTCTGGTGGAGGGAGCCCTAGCACTAAGAATGGTCTCGATAACTTCAGGCGACAGCCCTGTGTTCCTCAGTTGGTACCCTTCAGGGGCCAAACATGAAGTTTCCACAATTCGGGCCGGGGAAGAAATATTGTCCCCTGTGCCTGAGACAGAAGGTCCCTCCTGTCCGGAATCGCCCAAGGCGAGCTGTCGAGGAGAGATGTAATTTCTGAGAACCAAATCCTGTTCGGCCAGTGAGGCGCTATCAGTAAGAGGCAAGACCCTTGCTGGCGAACTCTGGCTAAGACTCCCGGGAGCAGAGAAACCGGGGGAAAAGCATACAGACACATTCTGGGCCATGTATGCGCCATCGTGTCCAGACCCAGGGGGGCTGGGTGACTCAGAGAGAAGTAGAGGGGACATTGCGCAGTCTCTTGAGAGGCGAAGAGGTCCACTTCTGCTCTGTAAGATCTCTCCCAAATTTGTTGTACTACCTCGGGGTGGAGTTTCCACTCGCCCCTCGGTATGTTTTGTCTGGACAGCAAAAAATGTACTTTTAGAGTAGGTTTAAAAGTGGGTACTTTTTACTCTTACTCAAGTAAATTTCTAATGCATTTTTTTTACTTGTACTTCTTTACAATGTGTGGCGTTACTGTCGTTACATTACTGGGTTTAATTTTAATTAATGGGACTTTTACGAGAGCGGAAGTTCACAAAGCTGTGCGTGCTGTCACTGACTGTCACTCAAGTCATCAGTGCTGTAACATCAAACACTTCAAAGTGAAACACTTTCTTCTCTCCACACAGTGAAAAAAATTATAGTTCCGTCATGCAATGCCTTCATTTAACACCAAGACAAGCTGATATTTCAAGAATAAAATCACAGCTCCAACTTCATGCAGCATGCTGAGGTGAATTTTGGCTCTAATTCTAATGCAGGCTTTAATGAGATTTTCATTTTCAGGGAGATTCTGTAACTGGGCTCCTATGACATCAGTTTTTAAGTGTACATTTTAAATCACTGCAGAAATATATCAGTGTGCTTTGTCCCGCATGTCATAAGCAGTATTTATGCATTTACTCCATGCCCTTGCGGGGGTACTGGAAACTATTGCAGCTACTTCAGGCGGATTAACTGTATACATCCATGTTACATCCAAATTGAGTGTAAATCACTGCCATTCGCGTGATCGACAACTGGAGCGTGAACAGACAGCATTTCTGCGCATGCAAAGCGAGGAGTGCGGGCGTGTGATTGTGATGTGCAGAAAGCAGTCGGCGCGACGAGAGTGGCTGTGTCCACAATCGTTCACTCATTCACTATTTCCTATATAGTGAGTGGCAGTTAATGCACTATATCTCAGCAGTAAGTGAACGAAATTAGTGAATTCAGACAAGAGTGTCGGAGCTCTGGGGCTGGTGCAGAGACGTCACATATGAAATTTGATTCTTATTAAATAATATGTTAATACAATAAATCTTCATTCTGTTTGTAATTTTTTATATATACTGTGTGTTCATATAAAGCGTAAACACATTTGATCAAATAAAGAGTAATTTTTAAAATGTATCTGTATGTTTTGTCTCTCTATTTTGTCTTTTGATATTTTAATCCAGTAATGATTTGTCAAAAAGTAATTTACTACATTTAGTATGAAATAAAACATCGCAGGAGTGAAGAAAGCAGTAAACTCCTAGCTCGTACGTCTTCCCCGTGGTGGATTGTGTGAAATTAACCATCATCGAGTGTACTTGAAATGTACACTTGAAATTAGAGTACATTGTGGATAAGAATGAGTGAAAAAAAAGTAGGGAACGAATGGCTCACTCAGAATTCAGACACTCCTACTAAATAGCGAAAACTCAAAATAGTGCACTATATAGTGCATTGGGGGTGGTTTCAGACACAACGAGTGTTCCACGATCAGGGTTGGTGCCCTACGTAAACTGCGTTCTCTGCATTTAGAGCTGCTGTTCAGAACTAACAATCTAAATACTTACGACACTGACAATTGTAACTACTCTGAAATAAGAATCCACACAGGACTTTAAAAGCTATGAAATAGCAAAAGAAGGCATTATATTTCAGCATTATATATAATGTCCTTGTGGGACATTTTCAGGTTTTCACTGTAATAATTACTAGGAATGTTTCCAAATCTCTCTTCTTATTTACAAATTCATCCAGATCTAACAAGAGCCCTTAACCCTCTGGGGTCGACAGATGCGCCGGCGCATCCTGCTGGATTTTTTCATCATCAAAGTGGAAACATCATAAAATTATCTATAAACTATAAAGGATCTACTTTTATTTGTGTACACTCACAATAACAACAAAACCTTGTGCTTTTGTAAAATAAAGAAAATAAAAAGGTTGAGCTGTCAGCAATTATCTCAAATGTATCTCTAATCGGACGAGTAAGTCATTTAGTTTTCATTAGTTGACATGATATTAATATAAATATGTACATATTTTACTATTGGGAATCTTTCCAGACTTGCCAGCCAGGATTCAGAGTATTGAAATTTGAAAATATGTCCTAATAAGCAAGTTTTAGTTACATTTAAATGCTGTTTTGGCTAAAGCAGGTATTTAAATTGTATGCTGTATGGTATAAATATGAAAATAAAATGTATGTTTAGATTATATTTTAACTAGTGTTTATGCTGCCTCATTATCATCAACAAAGCTTGTACTTGCAAATATGTGTTCAGGGTAAAGAGTAAAATCTTTTTTTAAATGAGGGGGATCTTTTGTCTCCTCAGGTGTTAATTACAATCAATATTCATTATAGTTCACGCCTCCTCGCATATAACCTTTCTAACACTAAAGGTTTCTTACAAAGTTCAATACTATATTGTTTTGTATGAATGAGTGATCAGGATGGTTTTCACATCATTTTGTAGCAAAAACACTAGGCTACAGGTTCTCAAAGGCTTGTGGACAAATGTTTAGTATGTGTTATATGGCCTTATTTCAATTACTTAAAAATTTTGTTTTTTCAAAAACCATGCATAAACTTTATTTTCTCAAAAATACAAACATGTACACACATGTTGCTCACATATTATCGTTGCCCAGTTTGTGCTGAATACTGTGTTATCAGACTTTGGCCATTAATGTGTTTTTAAGCAACTGAAAAAAGCAAGCATGTCAAAACTTCTCCAGGGCCCAAAACACCCTCAGACCCCAGAGGGTTAAAGGGATAGTTCACCCAAACATTTAAATTCTCATTATTTATTCACCCTCAGGAAACCCCAGATGTGTATGACTTTATTTCTTCTGCTGAACTTAAATTAAGATTTTTATAAGAATTTCTCAGCTCTGTAGGTCCATTCAATGCAAGTGAATGGGTGGCAAACAGAGTATGTGAGCGGAGCGGATTAATTGCACTGCTGCCACACGATTGGCTGATTAGATAATAGCACAAGCAGGTGTACAGATTTTCCTAATAAAGTGGTCACTGAGTGTATGTTTCTAACATAAATATGTATTTATCAGCTGGGTAGATTTATTACTATTTCTATTCTGGTGTCACCATTTCCCTCTACTGGGCTGATTTTTTGTCCCACTCTTCATTTTACTCTTTAACGAACAGTCATTTTTTAGTTTTACAAGTAAAGGAAATTAACTATTTTTCCTGTGTCCTGAAACTAATAGAATCATGAATTCAGTACAGTAAATCATACCAAATCATTTGACCAAATTTCTGTTTAAAACAAAATCACATTTTTATAAAATACAGGAAATAAAATGTCACTATTAATCCAATTGAAGAAATAATCAAAGATTATTTGATTATCAAAATTGTCATTAGTTGCAGCCCTACACTCTTCAAAATTAGGAAGATAAGACTCTCTGAACATGCTACACGGTAGATAATTATTATTTATATATATAATATGGTTTTTATTTCGTTTTCCGTTTTTGTTATCAAAACGGAATAACCAATAAACCGACTGTTTACTTCTTTTTCATCAAGAAAGAAAATAGCAAAATTGAGAAAACATTTTATTTTTTATTTTGTGTTTTGTTTCATATAAGAAATAGAAAAACAGGAATTCAGCTTGATTTCACATTTTTTCATTCAAGCGCTTAAATAAGTGTAAAATATTATTATTTGATTTGCACAAGTGGATGGACATGACACGCCTATTTCTACTGATTGGTTAAGCCTGCAATGTCAGCTGTCCTTCCTCATTCCTTTACTTCAGAATAAAAGCATTTTCACACGGGACATGGCAAACACTAAATCACCGCAAGTTTATCACTTAGCCTACATTGAGGACAGCTTTTTTTTATATAGTCAGTGCGTTGCTCGCTTTGCAGTTTCAGGTGCACACATTGCCATGGCTACTGTCAGAAAGGGCTTTATTTTGCCCGAAATGTCTATCGGCAGGGGTGTAATTTTGTGTCCATACAATAGGCTATGTGTTAAACAGAACAGAATTAACCTTACATTTTAATGGCTACAAATAGTTTTAATTTTAATATTAGGAATCAACAACTAACTATGAACTGATTGAATAAAATGACTCCCTTATCTATTATGCAGATGTCTCTCTTTAAAATCTGGACTATGATCTGCATACAGACAAAATGTTACCTTCACTAATTATGTTCAACCATTATGCAATAAAATATTACTTATGGACAGCAAATTTTTAAAACTTAATGGGAATTAGATAATTTAATTGTTGTACACAATTAAGACTCTTCTAACCACAATTTGATTATGGATTTACAATAGCCGGCCTTGTTAATATTCGGCCTATACTTCATGTGAGTGCCTTGGATTTTTGGCTTGATGTAGCCTACCAGCAGTGCGATTCTCTTAGACCAGGTTGGATTATCTGGCAACAATTTTAGTACACTTTTGGTGTATGACCAATAAACTATTTACAACAGGGAGTCATGCTTTGAGTGAGAGGGTATTGAGTATTTTAGGGTTCAAATAGGTAAGTCTAATGATTTATTTATTTTTGAAATATACAGAGCAAAATGCAACTTCATGTCAGCCAAAGTAAATCAAAGTAAATCTGCTCCCAGAACCTTCCAGGTCTCCGCCTCTAGAGCCTCCTACGGCGCTACCTCCCTCGGCTCCGCCTCCTGAACCTGCCCCTGTCCGGTGGCCTCCTCCCAGGCTCCCTGACCCTGTTCCTGACCTGTGGCCTCCTCCCAGGCCTCCTGACCCGGCCCCTGTCCGGTGGCCTCCTCCCAGGCCTCCTGAACCTGCCCCTGTCTGGTGGCCTCCTCCCAGGGCCCCTGACCCTGTTCCTGACCTGTGGCCTCCTCCCAGGCCTCCTGACCCGGCCCCTATCCTGTGGCCTCCTCCCAGGCCCCCTGACCCAGTCCCTGTCCTGTGGCCACCTCCCAGGCCTCCTGACCCTGTTCCCGTCCTGTGGCCTCCTCCCAGGCCTCCTGACCCAGTCCCTGTCCTGTGGCCTCCTCCCAGGCCTCCTGACCCTGTTCCCATCCTGTGGCCTCCTCCCAGGCCTCCTGAACCTGCCCCTGTCCGGTGGCCTCCTCCCAGGCCTCCTGACCCGGTCCCCGTCCTGTGGCCTCTTCCCAGGCCCCCTGACCCTGTTCCCGTCCTGTGGCCTCCTCCCAGGCCTCCTGACCCTGTTCCAGTCCTGTGGCCTCCTCCCAGGCCTCCTGACCCGGTCCCTGTCCTGTGGCCTCTTCCCAGGCCCCCTGACCCAGTCCCTGTCCAGTGGCCTCCTCCCAGGTCTCCCAAACCTGTCCCTGCCCTGTGGCCAGCTCCCAGGCCTCCTGAACCGGTCCCTGCCCTGTGGCCAGCTCCCAGGCCTCCTGAACCTATCCTTGCCCTGTGGCCAGCTCCCAGATCACCTGAACCTGTCCTTGCCCTGTGGCCAGCTCCCAGGCCTCCTGAACCGGTCCCTGCCCTGTGGCCAGCTCCCAGGCCTCCTGAACCAGTCCCTGTCCTGTGGCCACCTCCCAGGCCCCCTGACCCAGTCCCCTCTGTACCCCCCCCAGGACTTCCTGCCTGCCCTTTGTGCCTCCCAGGACGTCCTGCCTGCCCTTTGTGCTCCCCTGGACTTCCTGCCTGCCCTTTGTGCCCCCCTTGGACTTCCTGCCTGCCCTTTGTGCCCCCCTTGGACTTCCTGCCTGCCCTCTGTGCCCCCTTGGACTGCCTTCTTGCTCTCGTGCCCCCCTGGTCTGCCCGTCTGCTCCTGGTGTTTTTTTATTTATTTCTTTTTATCATTTCGGATCATCTGGAATCTGATCCTTGAGGGGGGGCTCTGTTAGGCATACCTCATCTTGTTCTCACTGTTGCCCTTTGTTTGTCATTTTTGTCACTTTTGTAGTTCCGTAGTTTTCACTTTTGTCACCCTTGTAGCTCCATAGTCTTCTTGTTAGCCCTCATGTTCACTGTTCATTGTTTTCACCTGCCCTCATTTAGTTTCCCTTTGGTTTCTGTTTATCACCTTGTTATCTTGTTTGAGTTCTGTTTGTTCATTGGCCCCTTTGTCCCATGTTCATGTATTTATACCCTAGTTCTTTGTTCAGTCCTTGTCTATCGTTGAATGTTGTTAGCCTGGTATGTGTTCCCTGCCCGAATTCTCAGTTTTGTGTTTATTTCCCCCATTGAGGGTTTTTCCTTTGTGTTTATTCGTTTGTCTGTTCCAATAAAGTAAGTCTGCATTTAGATCCAGTCTCCTGGTCTGCCTTCACTGCCTTCATCCGTAACACTGCCAAAAAATCGGCAAACTTGAATATTTTCTATGAATTGGGTTGAGGAAGAAAAGATGATGGCGCGTGTTGGCCAATTAGTGGAAACAGTGTGTCGGCCTGCCCATATGTTCAAAACAAATATAAAAGTTATAAACTCAATTTATTTGCCTGAATGAAAAATTTGTTTTCTTGTTTGGTTTCTTCTTTTTAATTTGAAAAACAAGCCGATACAACATAAAGTGTTGTGATGTGATAATGAGAGATAACGGTAATGCGATAAATTGACTGTTTATTGGTTATTTCGTTTTAAAGACAAAAACAAAAAACTAATTATACAAAGGTACACAGACCCTACACAACTCCTTGTTCAGCCTCTTGTCTTATCCATATATTGGATTACTGTACTTGTAGCAGGCCTTGCTTCATGTGCAGTCAAGCCTCTGCAAATGATCCAGAATGCACCAGCATGGCTGGTCTTCAACGAACCCCAGAGAGCGCATGTTACATCACTCCTTGTCTCTCTTCACTGGCTGCCAGGTTCCTGCACGTATCAAGTTCAAGGCTCTGATGATGGCATACAGAACAGTCACTGGGTCTGCACCTGTCTACTTACAATCATCTCTGCAGAGCTACGTTCCCACCAGAAGTTTGCGGTCTGCATATGAGCGGCGCCTTTTGGTACCAACACAAAGAGGCACCAAATCTGTTGAGTGGTGGTGGTGTAGTGGTCTAAGCACATAACTGGTAATCTGGTAATCAGAAGGATGCTGGTTCGAGCCCCACAGTCACCACCATTGTGTCCTTGAGCAAGGCACTTAACTCCAGGTTGCTCCAGGGGGACTGTCCCAGTAATAAGGGCTCTGTAAGTCGCTTTGGATAAAACCGTCTGCCAAATTCATAAATGTAAATTTAAATCATTATCCTGCATTTTTAGCTTCAGTTTACCTCGATGGTGGAACGACCTCCCCAACACCATCCATGAAGCAAACTCCCTCTCCATCTTAAAAAAAATTATAATAAAACATCTAAAGAGTCAACCAGACTTTTTTTTTTTTTTTTTTTTGAGCACTCAACAATACCCTCATAAAATAATAATAAATAAATAAATAAATTAGTGGTATGCACACTAATCTCTGTCTTGGCTAATACTTTTCTAATACTATTGAAACTTTGTATTGCAGCACTTATTGTCTTACTGTTTCCTTGAAGATGAATCACTTTTATTGTACCCTACCTCATTTTGTAAGTCACTTTGTATAAAAGAAAACTGCTAAATTAAAAAAAGTAAATGTAAATAAAAAGGACATTTCATCTACGTGCACATCAGCAGTCAAATTGGGATGGACTTCAAAGACACTTAATCATTAATCTTACAGTCATACACAACCCTTTAGTTTGAAATACTGCCCACCACAATCTACTCAGTTTACATAGATAAAATAAGACTTGATAACTAATATTGACATTATATTCATATAAGCCAGAGGGGAACTGGCTCCCCCAGCTGAGCCTGGTTTCACCAAAGGTTATTTTTCTCCATAAACTAACAATATTTGGTGAAAAGCACTATATATAAAATTGACAAGACTTGACTTGATTAAGTTGCGCTACTAGGTCATGCAATAGTCTTGACATAACCATGTAACGAAATTTTAAAAATATAAGAAGAGTGGGAATGGTCATGTGGTGTGGAATAACACGTCTGCCAATATTGTGGGCAATGAAATGTAAAATAATTGACTGATCTTTTTTCAGTTCTCTTCACCATGCAAATGAATATCTAGCTCTCTAATTTACTTAAATGGACAGTTCACCCAACAATTCTGACATAATTTACTCACACTTAGCTTGTTCCAAACCTGTATGACTTTCTTAAATGGAACAATAAAGATTTTAGGCAGCAGGTTAGTGTCAGTGACCGCTTACAATCAATGCATCGGTAACACTTTATAATAACTACAAATACAATATAAAGTATTTGTAAAGAATGAATTAATAGTCAATTGATCATTTATAAAACTATTGCTCCTACATTAATAAGCTACATACATATAGTTTGTTACTGTTTATATTCACTGTAGCAAATTATTTATTATTGTTTAATAAGTTCATTTATGATAATACATTTTGATAATTGTTTTTTACATGAAGAAGGCATGAATTCAAATAAATAAATACATTATAAATATAATCAATTGGATTTATATTTAAATGTAATTAATGTATTTGTTACTGTTTTAGTAACATTTACAAGTAAAATAATTATTACTTAACATATAGGTCATAATAAAGCATTGATTAATTGCTATGCATTTTGTGTGACCTAATCTAAAGTGAGAACTGTATATGCCTAATTAAACATTTATTAATGATCCATTACTCCAAAAAAAGAAAACTTAGCCCTGAAATAACCATATCCACAGCATCTCAATTCCAAAGGCTCAAAACAAACACTGAAGCTTAAAAAAAAACAAAAAACAGACACAGACACAACACAAAACAACACGAATAATAGTGAGAGAGGAAAATCCACAGTTTATTAAAAGAGATCCTCTAATTGCTCAAATGCAACTTTAGCACGTTCCATCCTATTAAGCATTATGAGCAGACATGTTCTCATCATTGGCAATTAAAATTACTGTTTAATTAAATTTCAACAGTGGACCTACTTTAAAGATTCCAGAAGGAAAGTCCAAAAATACTGCTACAGTCTCTGTGCACACTGTCAAATGACTGTTGAATGACAGTGATGAAAAAAATTAAAAATAAAAACAGCAATAGGAATGAGCATGTAATGTTAAATTTTTTACTTTAAATAATTTTTTTTTTAAATTAAGTGCCTATTACACTTCATTACTGAAAATTTCCTTTCCATGCTGCTAAAGTGTACAAATGACATTGTCATGCCTTACATGTTACTTTTCTTAGCGTTGGGCCGAATGGAAAAATTACAGTAGTGTATAGTTACTGAATAGGGCATTTTATGTAATAATTTCCCAGAAATTTCAGGGGTGGATTTGTATCTCAGGTACCAATCCTTGTAGTAAAATGATACAAGCACAGTATTTAATGTACAAATGTCTCTCATAAAACATAAAATGTGTACACATTTGTCTCTCATAAACAATTTTTTTTTTTTAGCCAAATCAGCACTTTGATGACACATTTCAATGAGCGAGACTAGATTTTCAATACATCAACAACTTTTATTACTTCAAAGAAAATGCAAATGTTTAAGTTTGCAAGGAATAAAAATAGGACCCAATGAAATATTTGTTTTCCTAATTCTGCTTTGTTTTCCCAAATAAAATTTTCCATTCTATTCTTTTCTCAATTCCATGGTCAAAAGATTTTTTTAATCAAAAATATGTCTACACAAATTAATTCATGAAGAGATCATCAAATGAAATGATTTGATAAAAAAAGAGTTCTTCAATAATATCTTAACTGCTGAATCTAAAACAGTTATTTTTGTAAAATAAAGTGAGCACAACAGACATTCACTGTATAATTTAAAAACGTACAGTACATTCAGTCCAACAGCACACTTGCTTGTGAAATTTGCTTAAATATAATTAATTATACCTAATATAATAGTAATATAATAATAATAATTATAATTATTATTAAAATTACTATTACATTTTTACTATGCAGTAGAAATATATTTTTGTCATCATTTCTTCAATTTTACACATCCGTTTAAACCAAACTATTATTTTGATGGATCACTGTGTCAGTTTCTGTGTCTGTTTGACAGAAGTCAAATAAGACACTTATGGATAAGCAATTCGATATGTGGTTGTTTGATTGCTACACCATAAAGGCCGAAACTTTCTTCACGCAAGTATGCAAATGCAGTAAACAAGTGCTTGGCCAATGCATGGCCAACGCGTGGTCCCATTACATACATTATGTTTGCTCTTGCATTGCTCTGGTAGTTACAAAATGGCTAAGATCACAAGAGGGCAATAGAATTTTCAGGCATGACAACGAAACCGGTGCTTTGTCCGAAACCAGGAAAATGCTGCCTTTGAAGGCTGTATATGGAGGCAGGATGAAAATAAGGTGCTTTTCAAACTTTTCAGAGACCAGTTTCCATAAGAGTTCCATTAATTAAAAACAGCTGTCAGTTAAGTCATTAACTGATTAGGCAGCAAGTCAGCTGCCTACATTTTCTGATGCAGCCTGGATGCGGTAGATGAGTCCATAATTGTGAATTGGGGAGAGACACGGACCGGGAACAAAAGGTTGTATATATTTTTGAAAAAATTCAATTTCTGCCCAAGCCCGCCATGACAGTTCTTCATTGAAAGAAGAAAATCTGCTCAAGCATCCCTTGCAGCAACGCTGAGAATGCAGCATGTACTTGCGTTGTGTTTGTCAAGATTACAGAAGGACGTGATGTTTTTAGCAGGTCAGTGCCTTCACACATCATTATGAAGTGTGCAACACAAGACTTCTGGATATTTCTTAAATGAATTTGCAGGATGCTATGGTTTAATAATCAGACTAATACACATGTACTGTTCAACACATTTTCAATATCAATGGGAGATTTAATGACAATGAAGTATTGGCCTTAAAGGATGAATCTCTCACACTGGCCGCAGTACAGCTGGCCATACTTACTGTTGAACCATGTTAATAAATATTTATTTAGGCATATATCGTTCTCACTTTAGATTAGGTCACGCAAATGCTTAGGTAGCCATTAGTAAGTACTTTATAACGATATTTTTAAGCATTAATTATGTGTTGCATGAAAGAAGGTAAGTTATACAGGTTTAGAACAATATGAAGGTGAGTAAAAACTACAGAATTAGTATTTTGGGGGGGGAACTTTCCCTTTAATTAATATGCGAATTAATTATCATGCTGGGCCCCACTGGTACCATAAACATACTGTATGTATTTCAAAACTTAGTTTTTTTTTTTAAACATTAGCAAGCACACAGTTTAACTACATAAGCAGGATTGTTTGTGGCCATCTCTTGGTATGACAGGTAATGGAATGTATGCTGGTTCAGTCAAGCAGTCATTAGAGGCACATAGTATTTAAAATGCAGTGCCCCATATTTAAACTCATACTTACACGTTCTCCCCTTTTTTCTCCCAATTTGGAGTATCCAATTCCCAATGTGCTCTAAGTCCTCGTGGTGGCGTAGTGACTTGACTCAATAATTAATTAATCCACACATTTTATCATGTGGGTTGTTGAGCGCATTACCGTGGAGATGTATCACACGTGGAGGCTTCACGCCATCCACCGCGGCATCCACACACAACTCACCACGCTCCCCACCAAGAGCAAACCACATTATAGTGATCACGAAGAGGTTACTCCATGTGACTCCCTTCCTAGCAACTGGGCAAATTTGGTTGCTCGAATGCCCTGGGATTCGATCTAGCTAACTCCAGCATCTTTACCACTGAGCTACCCAGGCCCCCACTTACTAACTGTTAACATTAAGCATTTCTGAACAGTTAGTCCTTGGACACTAAGCAATGACTCTCAATTATGTAAATGAACCAGGTAAAGTGGTATTTCGATGTTAAAATATTTTCTCCTATTCTAACTTAAAAGGAATAGGTAACCAAAAATGTTAATTCTGTTATATTTGCTCACCCTAATGTCACCACAAACCAACAATATAGATGCAACAATACCACCTTTTGTCTACCAATCCAACACCTAAACTCTCGGTATCAGTCGATGATAATTATTATTTTTAATTATGGTAATAATAATAATTTTTATTATTGATTAACATTTAGAATTTTATTATGCAATAGTAACATTCAGTCATGCCTCCTTAACATTAAAGGTGCATTAGTAGTTCGAGTTAGCATTGCTCTTCTTTGTGTACTTTAAGTACCGATGTTACAGTGGTGTTAGACACTGTACTGCCATCTTTTGACATGCATCAGCATGATCGTCTCTGCTGCCCCTGTCAGCTTTGGAATATCATTTTCATCTGGAAAATGTTACAGTAAGGGATGTAACTGTTTCAAGGTTTCACAATATGGAAAATGTTGTCCCCCTGTCCATAAATCCTGATGTTAGCCCTGTGTGTAAGCATACCTGGCAATAAACCTCATTCTGATTCTTTTTGCTCTTCGCATCACCAAACAACAATGTTCTAAGCATAGTCAACTGTATCTATCTAAACAGGCAGCAGCCAATTAGCATGAGGATTCTCTTCCTCAACGTTTAGTGAAACACCACTGGCCATGTGATTTCAACATGGTGAAACACAATGAAGGGGGTGACCCGCACCACATAGAATAAAACACTTTTTATAGAAAACTATTATAAATACATGTCTTCATCTCTTGTGAGTGTACACCATTTGGATCAAACTTCACAAAAACACTTAGTGTAAATATTTTTATATTGGCTCCAAACTACTGAATGCACCCTTAAAACCCTCAGGCTTTTATTCTGATGGTCGGAACAATAAGGTTCTTTGAGTGTGTGTGTGTGTAGCCTAGTTCAGAGTAGTTTAATACACTTCTTATTTTAAAATCTGTTGACTCTGTTGATCTGAAAGACTCCTCTGGTGCTGTTCTAAGTGCATGTTATAAGTGAAATAAACCATTGAGCATCTACATTAGAGATGCTGTTCGTGTGTAGCGCTCACATATTGCGTGCCGCTCTGAGAGCTGAAAGCAGAGTGAGTCCACAGAGCAGCCAACATTCGCTGAAACGCACTGCACACTGTAAGAGTTAGATGCGAATATGGACAATGTTCCCTCTAAGCTGCGAGCATGCACAGCTGCGCAGACTAATTGAAGGTCCCGCGCAGCACAATTTTAAGCTGCGAACCAAATCTTACTAGCTACAGAGTAGGCGAGCATCCAGTGAGCAGCAATGGTGAAACGAAAAGATCTACCTCTAAAAAAAAATGTGAGTTTGACTTTCAAACAAGAATGGCTAAATTAAACAGTTCAAATGGATACAAGTAATGGTGCTGGTAAGACAGTTCAAATGTCTGACAAATGTAGCTACGGAGCTAGTGGGGTCATGTGCAAATTTTGCTCTGAAGATAAAATCAAAGGACAGTTTTCCACCAGGAAAATGTGGACTGAGTAGAAACTTGAATACCTAAAATGCCACTTAACATAAAAATGTTGTATATTTGACATGTTGGGTGTCTCTAGTATTTTCCCTGGTGCTTGGTTCTTTAGAATTTGTTTTGCTATCTTAATGGTTGTGCACATCTCAAATGGGAAGACATGCCAACTGTCGCTGAGCAGAGTCTTTACATTGAGCACACCTGTGTGGCTCAATTACTGAGGACGGTAGGTTGTAGTGGCTTTATAAAAAGCATGTCTAAGTGTGGTGTTGTGATTCTCCTGCATGTGTTCATGTTTTGTGGGCAGTAAGGCTCTATTGGATTCTATTTCTTTTTGCTTTTCCCTGGTGAGTCCCCTGATTTATTGCTTTTTCTTACTGATGCGATTCATTGTCTAATTATATACTTGCTATTAGGAATGGGTGTGTGTGAGGTGATGAGCACAGTCAGCTGTAATGGTGGCAGCTCCCAGGAAACAATTTAAATAAATAATTTTATATAAATGAAGTTTTTCGGGTGCCAGACAGGAGTAAGCCTGTCAAAATAGAATATGATGCCACAGATACGCTCTAAAAGCCACCAGTTACATACATACAAAATAACTTATCTTTTTACTTTGTACCTTTTGGCTCTCTACACCAACATAAATAATAAGGCAAGAGAAATAGGTTTCAAGTTCATGTTCATTGCTGTTCCTCCCAGATGACAGCAACGGAGATGGGAAGTTCTGGATCCTCCTTTTGGGTGGAGTACAGGCTACATCTTGTTCTGGAGTGCATCCGAGAAAGAGCATCCGGTGCCACAATGAGCTTTCCTGTAGCATTTTTGTAGGCGGAGAGCCCATCGGATAAGACGACTGGTAGTCTTTGTGGAACTCATACCCACTGCAAAGCTGAATGGTCGGTAACAATGGTGAATAGTGTATTTAATGTTCTACTGGCATAGGTGATAACCTCTTCGAGACCTTGGCTTCTCCGCTGGGTCAAGACTGCACCCAGACCAGTGTTTCACTATACACCACAAATGGCAGACGTAGATCTGGATGACCCAGGATAGGAGGAGAAATGAGACAATCCTTCAGTTGTTCAAAAGCTTTCTGACACTGCGTTGACCACTGAAATACATGCCCCTTCTTCTTCAAGGCATTGATGGGCTCAGCTATTTGTGAGAAGCTGGGTACCATCCTGCCAATCCGAGGAAGCGCTGAACTTCTTTAATATTCGTAGGTACAGGGTAAGAACGTATGGCTTCCACTTTGCTGGGGTCTGCGGAAATGCCGTTAAGGTTTACCACATGTCCAAGAAATGTCAGTTCCTGAAGACAGAATTGACTCTTTTTCAGATTTATGGTCAAGCCTGCTGTTTGTAATCGGGAGAGGACAGTTTGGAGATCGTGGTAAGGGAACTTAGAGGGTTGGTGGAAAAAGTCCCATTGAGATCAACCGCCATTGTACGTTTGACGGATGCGAGGGACGGTGACAGGTTCGTGTACCGCCCTCCTGTAAATGATCTCAATGGACAGATGGAGCTTATGGGTCTGTGGACGGTCAAATTTCCACGGAGTCTGCAGTCCGGAATACATGACCGAACGGACACACATAGGGGGTGCTGTAAGCTGCGGTGAGACCCCCGGCGTCCCACGGTCCCACTGTCTGCCCGCTGACCACTCACGATGACCAGTGACCACCCGGGGCTGTCCACGGACCCATTATCATCCCCCTGACCCACTATTTTACTCAAACTGACCAGTGAGACTCCCTGTGCCACCCTGGGGGGGGCGGGGCTGTCCACGGACCCATTATCATCCCCCTGACCCACTAATTTTCCAAAAGTGACCAATGAGACCCCCTGACCACCCGGGGGGCTGTCCACGGACCCATTATCATCCCCCTGACCCACTATTTTTCCAAAAGTGACCAATGAGACCCCCAGACCACCCAGGGGGGGCGGGGCTGTCCACGGACCCATTATCATCCCCCTGACCAACTGTTTTTCCCAAATAGGTTATTACGCTCTGGGATTTCACGGGCCACGCGTTTGGTGGCCGGGGTGTCCGCCCACACCCTCGAAATGGCATATTTTGAAGATGAAAACAAAAGAATGGCAGGAGGTGTCTGCCCTCTTAGTATGTGATAGAGGGGCACCAGGTGTGCAACCGAGTGAAATTTCGGCTCCGTCGGAGCTCGGGGAGCAAAGTTAGAGCACATCCCACGTACGATTTGTACCTTGTATTTACACAGCGGGTCCGTGTACACGACCCTGAAAGGTCCGAACGGCTCCAAATTGACAACAGTAGCTTCTCAGGGGCCCCTGAGCCAGGTCCTAAATTTTGGAGGCCCTTGGGGCTTGCTAAGTATTAAAACCTCTGATGAATGTAGCGTTGCACACATGCCTAAAATGCAGCCTGTCTCACTGATTCCTGTGACAGGCAGAGAGATCTGTTGAAAATAATGAAAAATGCTTGTTTACATCCTAGACCTTAGTCCTCTTAGTATGTCGATAAGGGGCTTTTGACGTGTCACCGTGTGAAATTTGGGGTCCGTTGGAGCTCAGGGTGCAAAGTTAGAACACGTCCCACTGACCATTTGTACCATTCATTTTCACAGCGGGACCGTGTACACGACTCCGAAAGCTCCAAACGACTCCAAATTGACATCAGTAGCTTCACAGGGACCCCCCTATTCAGTGTGCAAAGTTTCAAGTCCCAATGGCTTCGCTGAGTGCTTAATTGGCTGACTAATGTGTGTAATGTGACAATAATTTTCCTCTAATATTTTTCTTGATTTTTTTTAAAGTACTTCCTTAACTCTGAGGGACACACCTTTTTAATATGTTGTTTCTGAGGGCCCAACAATGAAGCATTCGAAGCCCCCAGGTCTGAGCATCAATTTTAACCCTGTACACGAAACCGCTGTAGAATTGCATTGGTTCAATGGGCAAGCGGGATGTCTAGAAAAGGAGGTTCCGAAGGGCGCAGAACCTGAAAATTTCAGATATTCGATCGTCAGGGGCCCCCGATTCAGGTCCTACATTTTGGAAGCCCTGGGGGCTTGCTAAGTATTAAAACCTCTGATGAATGTACTGTTGCACACAGGCCTAAAATGCAGCCTGTCTCATTGATTCCTGTGACAGGCAGAGAGATCTGTTGAAAATAATGAAAAATACTTTTTTACATCCTAGACCTTAGTCCTCTTAGTATGTTGGTTCAATGGGCAAGTGGGATTTCTTGTAAAAAGAGGTCAAAAGGTCGCAGGACCTCGAAATTTGGGATTCTGGATCCCCAGGGGCCCCCAAATCAGTGCCTAAAATTTGGAAGCTCTAGACATTTTCCGAATGCACTCTTTCAGCTCTAGACCTTAAATGAACACCCAAATTACTTTGCACATGCAAGAGGCTCTTTCTGGCTTTGAGAGCAAAAGGCCTGTGAGGTTGATTCTCACATTCAAGGCAAAAAAAAATGGGAAAAAAAATTCTTTCTAGAGAGTTGCGCTTATATTACGACACTCTAGGGGCCCCGGACTACCAGCACGTGAAGTTTGGGGCCCAGAGGAGCTTTCTAGAAAAAGTCCATCTGCCATTAATTTCATTCATTTTCTACAACGGGTCGATGGACGGGGCACCGAAAGGTCCAAACGACTCAAAAACGACATATGCGCGTCGTCAGGGCGTCCTTAGGCAGCGTGGTGAGTTTCGTGACCTTTTGACCTTATTTTCCATTCATTTGGCCCATTTAGGGACGTTGTCCACAAACACGCTGTGAAAAATGCATTGATTCAAAGGGATAGTGGGACGTCTGGAAAAGAGGTGTCAAAAGGTCGCAGGCTCTCGAAACTCCAGAAACCCGCGCAAAAGGGCCCCCCAAATCAGGAACCAAAACTAGGGGTCTCTAGAACCTTCCTGAGCTTATATTCAAACCCTAACCCTAGTGGCCTCTCATCCTTCAAGAGGCTCTTTCAAGCTTTAAGTGCAAAAGGATTTTGAGGGAATCTTTCACAAACTTGCCCAAAAAACTTTTCCTTTTTTCTAGAGCCACGTGCTCTCGGTATGTCTTTCGGGGGACGTCAGGCTACCGCCGTGTGAAATTTGGGGGCTGGGGGAGCTTTCTAGAAAAAGCCCACGTGCAATTCGTTTCATTCGTTTTCAACGACGGGTTGGCGGACGGGGTTCCGAAAGGTCCGAACGACTCTAAATCGACATATGCACATCGTCGGGGTGCCCTTAGACAATGTGGAGAGTCTCGTGACCTTTTGACCTTATTTTCCATTCATTTGGGCCATTTAGGGACGTTGTCCACAAACACGTTGTGAAAAATGCATTGATTCAAAGGGATAGTGGGACGTCTAGAAAAGGGGGTTCCCGAGGTCGCAGGACCTCGAAATTTCAGATATTCGATCGCCATGGGCCCCCGAGTCAGGTCCTAGAGTTTGGAAGCCCTGGGGGATTGCTGAGTATTAAAGGCTCCGATGAATGGACTGTCGCACACAGGCCCAAAATGAAGCCTGTCTCATTGATTCCTGTGACAGGCAGAGAGATCTGTTGAAATGAATGAAAAATACTTTTTTGCACCCTAGGCCTTAGTCCTCTTAGTATGTCGATAAGGGGCCCTTGACGTGTCACCGTGCGAAATCTGGGGACTTTGGGACATCGGGAAGAGCAATCCCACTTACCATTTGTACCATTCATTTTCACAGCGGGACCGTGGACATGACTTGGAAAGGTCCAAATGGCTCCAAATTGAAATCTGTAGCTTCTCAGGGGCCCCTTAGTCACTGTGAAAAGGTTCAAGTCTGAATGACTTTGTTAAGTGCTTCATTGGCTGACTAATGTGTGTTATTACGACAATCATTTTTCAGGAATATTTTTCTTGATTTTTTTTTAAAGTACTTGCTTAACACCGAGGGACTTAAATTCGTTACATGTTGTATCTGAAGGCCTCAGGAAGGAGTACTCGACGGCTGAAGTTGCTGGCATATGATTCAAGGCTTTTTTCACCGAATCATACAGGAAGTGCCCACTTCCAACTGGTTTGAATGGCACCAAATGCATGGCTCGTGGGAATTAGTTTTTTATGCTCATTGTGCATGTTTATGAGTTGATAGTTGCATCAGCTTGTTAAATTAGGCTGAGTTGAGTACTATTTCATAAAGGAACATAATAAAGCATACTGTTTCCCCCCACTCCAACCTATTTGGATCCCCTCCCCCCATCTCCATTTTCAAGCCAGATTCAATGGTTCTCCAACTATAAGTGTATTACAATGGTAATGATTAATCATTGACCTTTGAGTCTCACTCTGAAGCTAATTGTGCATGTTTACGAGTTGATAGTTGCATCAACTTGTTGTATTGTGTATTCTCAGGGCTGCCAAAGGGATTTTGTCAATAAAACTGCATGTAAATATTAAGTGTTTCAAATGAATAGCCCATAAACCTGCTGTTGAGTCTCCATAGGACAAAATGCTTATGGACACTTTCATTTTTTAGGCAAATGATGCATGTTTATGAGTTGTAAGTTGCATAAACATGTTGTATTTGTGTATTCTGTACAGAATACACAAATTCGAAGGGCTTATGTGTTTCAGGGGGCTTCACAGAGTCACCTAAATGTGATTTTAAGTAAAAAATGTGATCCTGGAGTTATAAAAATGAAGTCCACCAAGTGATGATTTTTTACCCATTCAGTTGATTGGAAGTGGGTGTACCCACTTGCCATTTATTTGCATTGGCTGAAATCATCACTTTTTGGACATGGTTTGTTTGGACATGTAACTCCTGGATCAAATGACTTAAAATCACATTTAGGTGACTCAGTGAAGCCCCCTGATCAACCTGAGCCCTTCAAAACAAAAAACTGTCACTGACCACGAAACCTTTATTTCTCTGAATGGGACAAATTGCATGTGGGATGTCCAGATCTCAGCTCTGGATTGACTTAGGAAGCTGAAAGTTGTGTTTCTGTCCTAATCTCAGCCTCCTCTTTCTGTCTTGTAAGTTTCAAGAAAATCTGAGGAAGTCGAAATTTGCGCGCACAAATCCTTAACCCTTTCCCCGCCAAACACGGAATTTTCCGTGTTTTATGAAAAAACGCTTCCCCGCCAAACACAGAATTTTCCGGGTTTCCGTGTTTTAGGTGTTATACGGTAAGGAAGACCCCTCCGCATGTTTTGAAAGAGTACGCAACTCTTTGATCAAAGAAACAGACTGCGATCGTCTCAAACATGAAGAAGTGGAGTATGAGAAGCTCAAAATATCAGACATAAACATGCCTTTTTCTCAGCTTTTTGTCTGAAATGTTGTTTTTTGACAAAACCTACCTCTGTTCAAGTCGCAATAAAAAAAGAACAAATGAAGATAAAATAAAATCGGTTTTTTTGCCTAAAGGCAGAGGCCCAGATCTTTATTTTGATATATAGCATCTTCATATATTCATGGAAGAAAATATTCTGCGGACCATTAAAATTTAGCGAAAATCGTCAAAAACCCTGGTGGTGGCTGGCAACTTTTTTTTAAAAAGGCTGGCGGGGAAAGGGTTAAAGGGGTACGCATGAAATTTTCGACATCCTCCGATCTTAATGAAATTTATACCATAGAAAGAGGAGGCTTGGAGATGAACAGAAATACAAGTTTCAGCTTCCCAAGTCTGTCTAGAGCTGAGATATGCACATCCCAAAAATTTTAATTTAATGGGACAAATTGTACATGGGATGTCCAGATCTCAGCTCTCGGGCTACGACCTCGGGACTGACCTCGTTCGAAAGGGCTGCCTGAGACATTTACAATGAGCCCAGCTTCCTCTCACTATCCCACCAGGAACATAAAAAGGGCCCATGGTGCTGCCTGAGGGGGAGACAGCCTCTAAGTGGTGCTGAAAGGAAAGCATCATTTGCCAATGCATATAAATTGCACATGGGCAGTCCCACTTCCAATCGATTTAATGGGAAAAATTGTATGTGGGATCACAGCTATCCCCGTCTGTGATTCTGTGCTAAGAAATCCACTTTTTAGCACTTTTGCACAGTGCAGTTCTCAATATGTCCAATATATGTCTATGTATGAATGCGTCTATCTGTAGAATGTTTGTCTATCAATCTGTCTGTCTGTCTGTCTGTCTATC
Source organism: Xyrauchen texanus (assembly GCF_025860055.1). NCBI lineage: Eukaryota > Metazoa > Chordata > Actinopteri > Cypriniformes > Catostomidae > Xyrauchen > Xyrauchen texanus. Next base: position 20,440,776 of record NC_068279.1, read on the forward strand.
GTTTTACCCCATTACTTTGATTGGAAGTGGGTCTACCCAATTGCAATTTAATTGCATTGGCTGGAATCATCACTTGGTGGACTGCATTTTAATAACTCCAGGATCCATTTTATGACATTTAATCACATTAAGGTGACTGTAGGACTCCCCCTGAACATAGTGCACCCTTCAAAACACAAAAGTTCAACTGTCCACGAAACCTTCATTTCTGTGAATGGGACAAATTGCATGTGGGATGTCCAGATCTCAGCTCTGGACAGACTTGTTGTGTTCAAAACTCTGTTTCTGTGCTTCTCCTAGCCTCCTCTTTCTATCTTGTGAGTTTCGAGAAAATCTGAGGAAGTCGAAATATGCGCGCACAAATCCTTAAAGTGGCACGCATGAAATTTTCGACATCCTCCGATCTTAATGAAATTGATACCATAGATAGAGGAGGCTTGGAGAACAACAGAAATACAAGTTTCAGCTTCCCAACTCTCCCCAGAGCTGAGATCTGCACATCCTAACTCCAATTTGACCCATTCAAAGAAATGAAGGTTTCGGGGTCAGTGGAATTTTGATGTTTTGAAGGGCTTATGTTGTTCAGGGTGAGTCCTACAGTCAATAAAATGTAATTTTAAGTCAACAATGTGATCCTGGAGTTATAAAAATGAAGTCCACCAAGTGATGATTTCAGACAATGCAAATAATTGCATGTGGGATGTCCAGATCTCAGCTCTGGGCAGACTTGGTGTGCTCAAACCTCTGTTTATGTGCTTCTCCAAGCCTCCTCTTTCTATTTTGTGAGTTTCAAGAAAATCTGAGGAAGTCGAAATTTGCGCACACAAATCCTTAACTCTTTCCCCGCCAGCGTTTTAAAAAAAGTTGCCAGCCACCGCCAGGGTTTTGACGATTTTCGCTAAACTTTAATGGCCCGCAGAATATTTTCTTCCATGAATATATGAAGATGCTATATATCAAAATAAAGATCTGGGCCTCTGCTTTTAGGCAAAAAAACTATTTTATAACACGGAAAATTCTGTGTTTGGCGGGGAAAGAGTTAAAGGTGTATGCACGAAATTTTCGACATCCTCCGATCTTAATGAAATGTATACCATAGAAAGAGTAGGCTTGGAGAAGAACAGAAATACAAGTTTCAGCTTCCCAAGTCTCTCCAGAGCTGAGATCTGCATATCCCAACTCCAAATTGACCCATTCACAGAAATGAAGGTTTCAAGGTCAGTGGAATTTTTATGTTTTGAAGGGCTTATGGTGTTCAGGGGGAGTCCTACAGTCACCTAAATGTGATTTTAAGTCAAAAATTTTATCCAGGAGTTTAAAAAACCATGTCCAAAAAGTGATGATTTCAGACAATGCAAATAAATTGCATGTGGGATGTCCAGATCTCAGCTCTGGACAGACTTAGTGTGCTCAAACCTCTTTTTCTGTGCTTCTCCAAGCCTCCTCTTCCTATCTTGTGAGTTTCAATTTAATGGGACAAATTGTATGTGGGATCTCAGCAATCCCTGTCTGTGATTCTTTGCTAAGAATTCCACTTTTTAGCACTTTTGCACAGTGCAGTTCTCAATATGTCCAATATATGTCTATGTATGTATGTATCTATCTGTAGGATGTTTGTCTATCTGTCTATCTGTCTGTCTGTCTGTCTGTCTATCCTTTTAGCCCATTACTTTGATTGGAAGTGGGACTACCCACTTCCAATCAGTTTAATGGACCCAAATTCATCACTTGGTGTACTGCATTTTTATAACTTCTGGATCAAATTCAATGATTTCATCCAATGCAAATAAATTGCATGTGTGTAGTCCCATATACAGTCAAATGAATGGGCAGTGGTCTATTGGGGGACATATATCTATACAATCAATTGCTAATGGGCAGATAGCCTGTTGAATAAATTGTTCGTGGGTGGTCCCACTTACAGTCAAATGAATGGGCAGTTAGTCTGTTGGTGGACATACAGCTATACAATTAATTGCTAATGGATAGTTAGTCTGTTGGTTGACTCAGTTTGTGTGCAAAATAGATGGTTAGTGGGCATATAGCGGGTCCGTGGACAGCCCCGCCCTCTCAGGGTGGTCAAGGGGTCTCCCTGGTCAATTTGGGAAAAATAGTGGGTCAGGGGGATGATAATGGGTCCGTGGACAGCCCCGCCCCCCCCTGGTTGGTCTGGGGGTCTCATTGGTCACTTTTGGAAAAATAGTGGGTCAGGGGGCTGATAATGGGTCCGTGGACAGCCCTGCCCCCCCCCTGATTGGTCTGGGGGTCTCATTGGTCACTTTTGGAAAAATAGTGGGTGAGGGGGCTGATAATGGGTCCGTGGACAGCCCCGCCCCCCCAGGGTGGTCAGGGGGTCTCATTGGTCACTTTTGGAGAAATAGTGGGTCAGGGGATGATAATGGGTCCGTGGACAGCCCCACCCCCCCAGGGTGGTCAGGGGGTCTCACTGGTCAGTTTGGGTAAAATAGTGGGTCAGGGGGAGGATAATGGGTCCGTGGACAGCCCCGCCTCCAACCCAGGGTGGTCAGGGGGTCTCACTGGTCAGTTTGGGTAAAATAGTGCGTCAGGGGGATGATAATGGGTCCATGGACAGCCCCACCCCCCCCCCAGGGTGGCACAGGGGTCCGTGGGGGTCTTCAGGGGGCATTGCGTCCCACTCTCCCATTAAAAGAACACATTGCAACAAATGGAAGGAGGGAGAGCCCTGCCCCGAGAGGCGCCCGATTGCCATCGATATGAATGGAGAAGGCGCCCATTCATTCGAGCCAGAGGTGGGACGTGAGGCTGCCCTCACGTGGGTAAAGACTGAACTGCACTGGAGAGGCTATATTCGGGGGTCTTCCTTTAAACACCCGTGGCGGGGGTCCGCTGCGCCCGAGGCGGTCCTCCACGTCACAGACCTTCCCCGTCGGACCCCCCGAACGAACGGGCGCCCGCCCCGGGACCCCGAAAAATTTTCTGAGGCTGGCGCGAAGGGTACAGGGACCCTCGGACACGTTCCCATATCGCAATGGGCTATTAACCACCTATTTGATGACATTTTTGGATTTTTCACTTGGTTTGACTTGGCTTCCCTTATGTAGGAAATGTTGGGTCACGGATGGTGAGTATATGATGACATCATCAATATATAAGAAGCATATTTGTCCCCGTAGCTCTCCCAAAACTGTCTCCATCAATCTCTGAAATGTTGTGGGACCGTTTTTCAAACCAAAAGGCATAACATTAAACTGGTACAGACCTGAGGAAGTGATGAAGGCAGTCTTAGGCTTACTCTCTGGGTCCATAGTTACCTGCCAGTAACCACTGTTCAAGTCTATGGTGGAAAAGATGACTGCTCCAGAGAGGGATTCTAGGATCTCGGTGATGGTCGGTAGAGGATATGCATCCCTCTCTTTGATAGCATTAACCTTACGGTAGTCTACGCAGAATCTTAGGCTTCCATCTTTTTTCAGGACCAGAACAACAGGTGAGGCCCAAGCAGAGTGAGATGGTTCTACTATACCATTTTTCAACATTTCCTTTAACTGGTCTCTCACGACAGCTTGTTTTTCAGGTGTTAACCGATATGGCCGTTGTTTAATAGGTACTGGATAAGTGGTGTAGAGGCAGTGCTGAAGAACAGTCTTTCTTCCAAGATGAAGTGTACAGACTTGTGGGTTGGATTCTAGGAGGTGAAGTAACTGATGTTTTCCTTCAAGCGGTAAGTGTGCCTTGTTAACTGCTGCCTCTATTAAGGTTTGGTCATCCATGCTATCTATTAGTTGTGATACCTGTGAGAACTGTGATGGAGGAAGTGAACTCAGTAGAGAGAGTGATTGGTTTGGACTTTCGGTATGTGGTCTCGTTTTCAGATGCTGGGGTTTTTCAGCTGGAATGCTAGCCTGGCCTGGTTGAAAAGGATAGTCTTCATCGGGAGTTCACTTGAATGAGTATTTCCTCTCAGCTACATCTATCTGAAGACCACTGGAAAAGAGGAAGTCCAACCCTAGGACTACAAAATAAGCCAGGGCTTTGGAGGTGAGAATAGCAGCACGTATGGTGCAAACTTTTTTGTGAAGGGTTATCTGTATATTAGTCCATCCTAAAGGTACTTCGGCCTCGCCATTGGTCAAATAGAGTGGACCCAAGGACCAGGGATGGAGGTCATCATGTGGAGCAAGCTCTTTCCACAGGCTCTCATGAAGGAGAGTGTAACTTGCTCCCGTATCTAATATGGCCTTTCCCTTCCAGGCTGCAATACTAATGGGAACAACTTACTGTTGAGGTATGGAAACAAACTCGTTAGAAGCAGTGGAGTGTTCGGACCTGGCGAATGATTTGGAGGGCATTGTGACAGACATGGCATTATTAGAAGGCGGACCTCCTGACTTCTGAGGTTGGGAGGAATGCTTACTTCCAGCAGAAATATGCTGATGTGGAGAATGTGTGGAATAGTGAGGACAGCTTCCAGGGGGATGTTGTCTTTCACATCTCCAACACTGGACTGGTGGTTTTTCAATAAGTCGGTTACAGGTAGATTTTTGTGGTATGGGTTGAATTGATATGTGTCCTGGGTAGTGTAACTGATGCTCCAAATCCTTTTCCAGCTGATGACCTAATTTCACTAACTCATCCACAGTGTTTACGTGGCTGCGAAGTTGGCTGGCAAGGAAAGGCTTGATGTTTTTAAGAATCATCTTTTCCAGCTCACGCTCCGTTAAGGTGGTCTTCAATCGTTTGCATAGGGCTCTGTATGTGAAGGCGAAATCCCTAATTGATTCCTTTTCTCCCTGTATCCTGCTTCAGACTCGCTCAGCCAGCTCGTCTTCATAGTCTTCAGAGAGGAAAGCTGAGAGGAAAGCAGATTCAAACTCATCCCAGGTGGTAATGGTGGATCGAGCAACTTCCCACCAATCACGTGCTGTACCATACAGGACGCTGTGGAAGGTAGCCAAAATATCAGCATCAGCTAGGGGATGCAAGGCCAAAAAGTCCTGACATCGAGTCAAGTACAACAATGGATCAGAATCATCAGATGGTTTTCCGAATGTGGGGAATATTAATTTTAAATGATCACTTTTGACAGCAGGTGTAGGGTGTGATATTGTTGCACTCACGGGAGGTGAAGGTGAAGGAATTGTGTGGGGAGATGATAGTGGTAGACTTCTTTGAATGTCTGCCGCTGACTTAAAGTTGCTATTCATTTCCAGTTGCAGCTCTTTAAGGTGGTCTTGTAGGGCATTCATTTGTGAGCTACAATGATTAATCTCCTTGGACAGCTGTTCATAGTCCTTTCGAGAGTTTTGCTGTGTGGATCAAATGTCCTGCTGCAGCTCCAGCTGGAGCTGTTCCACCATGAACCGAACTTCTGAAATTAAGGTAACTTCACATTTTTGTAGTTCTCCTGTCACCATCACCTCCATGGCCTTGGTCGTTTGAGCTACATTTTCTTCCTCACAATGTTTATTGGCAGTCATTGTGTTCAGAAGTTGCTGATGGTTAGACTCCATTTTTGCAGTCAAGGTCTTAAGCTTGGCATCATGTAGAGACATGGTCTTTGTGAAGTCTTGGGTGAGTTCCTCCACAACTCTACCCTGCTGTTTCAGACAGTCAAATAAATAATCCCAGTTACCTTGTGCATGTGCAGTAAGCTGATAAATATCCTTTCCAGGAGTTGGGAGGAAACCAGGCAGGTTAAACTGTGCTCCTGAAGATGGTGGTGAAACTTCAGAGGAAGTACACAGTT